>NC_043717.1:95689361-95816485 GCF_006229205.1 Suricata suricatta
CTGAGGGTTGGGGGGGAGGGGGGAGGGGGGAAGACAGGTGGTGGTGATGGTGGTGGGCACTTGAGGGGAAGAGCACTGGGTGTTGTATGGAAAACAATTTGACAATAAAATATTATGGAAAAAAAATAAAAAATAAAATAAAATTAAAAAAAAAAAAAAGACTGGAGCTATTGAGTTTTCTCTATTGAATGTCCTTCCAGGCATGCCCATACGTCTTGTCACTTCAGAGGCTCCTTCAGCCATACTACTAGAGGCAAACTCAAGACTTACTGGGGGTTGTGAGGAGCCTCAAACTCATTATGTAAGTTATGAGAAGATGGATTTTTCCTCATCTGTATCTGTTTAAGCTGAAATGGTTCTTTTGGGGGAATCCAGTTAGTGCTGACAGAAGCAAAGATGAGAGAGAGAGAAACATCCAGGGGTTGTGAACTTGCTGAAATTTCACTGGGCAAAGCTCTGCAACAAACTTGTTTGTTGGTTTGTTTGTTTGTTGAGAGAGAGAGAGAAAGGGAGGAGGGAGGGAAGGACGGAAAGAGGAAAGGAAAGGTGGGGAGGACGCAAGGAAGGAAGGAGGGAGAAAAGGGGGAAGGAAGGAGGGAGGGAAGGAGAAAGGGGAAGGAAGGAGGGAGGAAGGGAAGGAAGGAGGGAGGGAGAAGGAAAAGAAAAAGCTGACTGGACTTATGATAGTATGTGAGAAAGGAAATATCCCATTATTCTGTGGCCATTTCCTTTCCATCTAGAAACTCAATCATGTCAAAGCCTCATCACGGTCCTAAAAATTAAAATCTACAGAGAGATTTAGTCAGCCAAATGATCCCAAATGAGAAATGGCAGAGGAAGCAGCACCCACCATGGTCCCCAAGCCCTCTGGGGAAGAAGGCTGTTCCAGATTGCCGCCTTGCTAGCAGAGATGGTGTTTACTGACAATGAGTGTCAAATGCCAGAGAGATTTGTGGCGGGCTAGGCTGACACAGCCTTTTGATCTCCATCTGTAGAGGGAGGAATTCGGCTTGCCTTGGTCTGATATAGCTTAATCTCAGATTGAGGGCCCAAAGAGCTTCTAACTATGTGACCTAGGTACTGCTGGCCAATCCCCAAATATTCCTTGTCTTTACTCTTCTGTTAATGAGAAAAAATATGAGTGTAATCTAGTGCACACAGTTTCTATCTATTCTGGAGATGAAAGGGAAAATGTTCAACAGATGGATATTTCTAAAGGCTACCATCCTTTGCCTTTTTTGAAGCTACGCATCTGTTGGATATGATTACAACAATCCCCTATGGGGTGAAATACAAGAAGCTTGCTTCAGACACCAAAATCTTGGCCCAACAGCCCACTTGGGGGCCATCTAGGATATGGCCTTTTTGTGATATTTTTACAAGTTTAATGGATATGGGAAGACATAGAGATTGTCCAAAGGGATCTGATATCATGGATCTTCCCTGGAAATTCTAGCTTCAGGATGACACATGGAAAAATATTCTAAGCACTAAATCCTAAAAACTCATTTTCACAGCCTCATGCCTCAAAGTCTCTTGGGAAGTTTCAAAAGGACTGGTGGAGACACCCTCAATCTTTGCAAAACCAAGAGAGCCTCCATCCCAGAGGCCACTCAGGAGAGAAATGGGTAGGACTGGGGTAGAAAAGGGAGGTTGTTTCTGTATCTTCAGTAGAGCCAAACAAGGAAAGCTCACACATCCAATAAAAGAAGGCCAAAGTAGAAAATGACCCAGGACAAAATAAACTTGGTTCCTAGAATATTCTTCCCCCAAGTTTCTGTGGTACACTGACATGACTAATTTAGACTTGTAAAAAAACAAACATCACCAATCTCTCAAACACGAGTTGACTGGGTTCTCCTCTTTCCTATTGGCTATGTTAATTTCAGGTCCACGTGGTCCAAGATGGACCACACTAAGTGCTTTGGCACTGCCGGGTGTGGGGGGAACTATTTTGGTGCATTCAAGGAAAACTTGAAAATGGGTTTTCCGTCACTGATTTCTCATTCCTTCCTCTTCCTGTCTCTAAAGTGGCAATACTGATTATACAGATTAGACCCAATCTTTCAGCAGGATGGGGAAAAGTGAACATGGGAAAAGCTCTGCTCCCATAAATAGATCCACAAGATAGGAGTTTGGGGATGTTTAGTGGGAGAAAAAATGATCAAGGAAACACTGGTTCTTTACTCTCTTCACTTCTTTTTTTTTTTTAATACTTTTTAATGTTTATTTATTTATTTATTTATTTATTTTTAATAGTTTATTGTGAAATTGGTTTCCATATAACACCCAGTGCTTCTCCCCACAAGTGCCCTGAGGCAGGGGAGCCCATCACTTGAGATCACATCCAGTTCTGCCATCTATGATCAGCAGGCTTTGTTCTGGGCCCATAGACACCAGAGCCTCTGAACTATGAGTCTCTGAACTATGTTAAGAGCTGAGCTGATTTATAATCAAGAAGCATGAGTAAGCTGTCATATCTCAACAGAGCCCACCGCTACAAATACTGTCTGGCCTCTTCCTTCTTTACTAAGGTGGAATTTGAGAAAAGGCAAGTCAGAGACAAAAATTGGTGAGGTTTGCTTGTCTCCCCATAGGCCTCCACAACCATTTCCTCTACCTGTGGCCTGGAGAGAAATAAAGGTCGCCTCTTCCCCCCTCTGCTGCCTCTGTCCCCAGAGGATGAGGCATAATCAGAACTTACAGTGTAGACGACCAATACAGAAAATCTGAGCTCATGAGGTTCCTTTTGGGGCAGAGATGCAGAGCCTGAACTCCCAGATGGACAAGGTCACCACATCATTGCTCAACTCTCTGTTGTTCGGAGCAAGGCAGCCTAGCCTCTGTGTCTCCCCCAAAGGTAGAATGCACACTAGCAAAAAGGCAGTAGCAAAAGGGGCGGCAGAAACAAAGGAGCCTTTCTTTAGCGGGGTGACCTTCCATAAGTCACTTAACCCTTCCATGCCCCTTGCTGCCATGTCACTCAAGTCATAATTTATTGGTTACAAACGTTTCAGTTGCTCAATGAAAAGTAATGGAAAAAGGGTGAACTTGTATAGTTATTATACTATGGAAACTTTGTCCATTCAAAGGCAGGTTACAGAGTGGCCTTTATTTTAATTGAAAAGCATCTGGAAATTGAAAAGCCTGTTTGGCCCAGGGCCTCCTTGCAGAGTAATTGATGCATGTCATCTGGCTGGGCCATCCTCTGCTTCCCTCAGTGGGGACTCCAGGGTTGGGGAGTGGGGACTGCCTAGGCCTGATGCACTTCTGGTGGCCAGGGCGGATAAGCTCTACTGCACATGCTGCTCCCTCCACAGACATTGTGGGTGCTGCTCGTGCACACCGTCTTCAACGAGTCCACACCCCACTGATCCAGGCCTGCAGGCCTCTGGCTTCGCTAAGTGCATCCTGAGGGGAGGGGATGTCTGATGTTAAGCCTGTATTCCCAGAAAGATGGTTAGGGAGCCTGGCACTGGGGCGCGTTCCTGCACCCCTCAACAATAAGCCCTGATAGCACAAACATTTCTAGATAACATCTTGGGACATGAGTTTTATGTGAGCGGCATGCTCCCGGGCCCTGCTCCTCACAGAACACAGAATGACTGGACAGAATGGAACGCTCTTTAGATAGGGAGTTACAAAAACCAGCTCATCCTTGACTGGCTTTGAAGAGGTCTGTTCTCCAGGTGCCTGGGGGGCTCGGTCAGTTAAACGTCTGACTCTTGGTTTCAGCTCCGGTCATGATCTCACGGTTTGTGAGTTCGAGCCCCGTGTCGGGCTCTGTGCTGACAGCACAGAGTCTGCTTGGGCTTCTCTCTCTCCCTCTCTCTCTCTCTTGCTTGCTCTCCCTCTCTCAAAATAAATAAACTTTAAAAACTTAAAACTTAAAAAAAATAAAGAGATCCATTGTCTTTTCTGGGGCTCAGTGTCCTCATCAGAGAAAATTTGTCCATGGGTCCCAAATGGTGCTGATCACAGAATATACTGTGCAGGGGTAGTGTCGAATAGCAGTTGCCAGTATAGATAGTCTGGGTTTGAATTCTGACTCTACTGCTTCCTACCTGGGTGACCTTAGGCAACTTACTAACCTCTGTGTGCCTTAGCTTTCTCATGAGTAAAATGAGAATATTAAAATTAACTCTTGTGAGCACCATATGAGTTACTATTTCTAAATTACTTAGAACAGAGCTATGTAAGCATATGTAACATAAGTAAACTGATTCAAAATGAAGATTTCTGGATCCCGCCCTGGGAGATTTTGATTTCATGGGTCTGGAAGAGACCTTGACAATATGGATTTTTAAAAGGCTCTCCAGGTAGTTCTGAAGGCCAGACATGAGAGGGTCCGTAGGCGTCCAGCTGTGTGCTGTGAGAGCTGCATTCACTTAACAAATGTTAGCAGAGGGATCGTTGTGTGCCAGGCACTGTGCTAGGTGCTGGGGACACAAGAGTGAACAAATCAGATGTGAACCCTGCCTCCAAGAAGCTCGCCTTCTAGGGGAGACTGTAAACAAGTAACCACATAAAGATATAATAAATTAAATATCTGATATAATTTCAGAGAGTACTAAGTGTTCTGATGAAAACAAAAGAAAATAAAGCGGCTGCTGGGGTCCTACTTTCATGAGGGTCATCAGGAAGACTGCTTAGAGGAGTTGATAGCATCTGAGAACACCTATGTTACTATCTAGAGAAAGAGCTAGTGCAAAGGCCCTGAGGTAGGAACAAGCTGAAAGGGCTCAAGCAATATAAAGAAGATTAGAGTAGCTGGAAGGTGGCAAGTGAGGGTAAGAATCATAGAAAATGAGGTTGGAGGGGTAAGTGGAAGCCAGATAACGGGACCACAGTAGAGTGTTTGGGTTTTATTTTAAGTGCCCTGGAAAACCATTGAGGGTTTTAAGCCAGGGGTAATATGTTCCAATTTATGCCTTAAATTTTTTTAACATTGATTTATTTTTGAGAGAGACACAGAGACAGAGCACAAGCGGGGGAGGGACAGAAAGAAGAGTGAGACACAGAATCCAAAGCAGGCTCCGGGCTCTGAGCTGTCAGCACAGAGCCCAATGTGGGGCTTGAGCCCACAGACTGCGAGATCATGACCTGACCTGAAGTCCAATGCTTAATCAACTGGGGCCACCCACGTGCCCCTAATTTATGCTTTTAAAAGATCAATTTGGCTTCTCTGTTTGGGATAGAGACTAGGGAGGTAGGGTTTGAAGCAGGGAGACCAGTTCGGATACTGCTGTGGTGGTCCAGGCAAGAGATGGCTGTGCCAGAGGTACTGAGAAGTGGTCAGACCCTGGATGTATTTTGAATATGAAGCCAAAGGGATTTGCCAAAGGATTAGATGGGGGGGGGAGGAAAAGAGGGAAATCCAGAATGACTCCCAGGTTTTGGGGCTGAGCTACTACATGGACGGTGATGCCATCTCTCTCTTTGCACTGGCTGGAACCACCACCTGTCCCTCCATGCGTACCTTGCTGCTATACTTTGCTCTCCACATAGCAGCCACATTGAGCTTCTTGAAATGCAGATCAGGCCATGTCGCTCCCCTGATCTCAAGTTTCAGTCTAACGGATTCCCATCACACCATGGAAAGGCCCGCAATTTCCTAGGTGCTCTGGTTCCAGCTAACTTCACCAAACTCATTTCCTGTCACTGTTCTGATCACTCCCTGTGCAACAGTTACCCTAGCCTCTTTCTCAAACACACCAAGGAGGAGTCTTGCTTTTTTTAATTTTTTAATGTGTTTTTTTTTTGAGAAAGAAAGAGAGAGAGAGAGAGAGAGAGCAGGGGACGGTCAGAGAGAGAGGGAGAAACAGAATCTGAAGCACGCTCCAGGCTCTGAGCTAGCTGTCAGCACAGAGCCTGACACAGGGCTCGAACTCATGACCTGTGAGATCATGACCTGAGCCAAAACTAGATGCTTAACCGACTGAGCCACCCAGGCACTGCTATGGAGTAGCCTTTCTAAAGGCCTGTGCACTTGCTGTTCCCTCTGACTCTAGAACCTTTCCCCAGACCTTACCATGCCTTGTTCCTGTGCTTCAATTTCCTATTTGAAGGTCGCCTCTTCCAACAGGCTTTCCCTGATCCTGTCTCTATCAAAAGCAGCAGCCTCTGTTATTTTCTATCTCCTTACCCTGCTTTATTTTTCTTCCTGCCAATTTTATGTTATGTTATATTACAATATATTATACTATACTATACTGTATTATAACTTGACATTATATATTATATAGTTATCCATTTGTTATCCAACTGCCAGAATCTAGTATAATTTCCACAAGAGCTGGTACTTTGTTCTCTGCTGTATCTCCAGCATTTATAACATGCCTGGTGCATAGTGGGTTGATTGAGAACAATGGTATCCTAAAAAATGGATGCCTATATCCTAACCTCAAAAACATGTGAATATCTTTTTTGGGAAAAGGGTCTTTGCAGATGTAATTAAGGATCTTGAGATGATATCATCCTGGTTTATACTGGGTGGGTCTTAAATCCAGTAACAAGTGTCCTTATAAGAGATACCCGGAGGAGAGACACGGAGAAGAGAAGGCCTTGTGAAGACAGAGGCAGAGGCTTAACCTTACAGCCCACAAGCCAAGGAAGACCTGGAGCCACCAGAAGCTTGGAGGAGGCAAGGAAGGATCCTTCCTTAGAGCCTGCGGAGGGAATGTGGCCCTGCTGACACCTTGACTTTGAATTTCTGGCCTCCAGACCTGCAAGAGAATGAATTTCAATTGTTTTCAGCCTTACAGAGTTTGTGGTAATTTGCTATAGCAGCCACAAGAAAGTGATACAGTAGGTGTGCAGTGTTGTAAATGGAAGGGCGAATTAATGAATATGGGCAAGAACTAGATGGGAAAAGGATAGGATCAGGAATCAGGAGCTTGGTATTGGACATATTGTCTGAAATGCCCATTGCTTGTACAAGAGAGATGTCCAGTAGGCAGTGGACATATGAGACAGGGGAGGTCAAAGCTAGAGATATCCACTTGGGGATCATCAACCACAGGGCTAGACAGTATCCCCACTGGAGACAGAATAGTTAAGATTGAGGAGAAGGCCGAGGAGGGAGCATTTACAGTGCTGTTTCTATCCAGCAGTAGTTCTCCATCTAAGGTGATTCTACTACCTTCCCTCAGCAGGGGACATTTGGCAATGTCTGGAGACATTTTTGGGTTCCCACAGGTAGGGTGAGGGGAATGCTACTGTTATCTAGTGGGTAGAGGCCAGGGACACTGTTAAATATCCTAAAATGCACAGGATAGCCCCACAACAAAAAATTATCTGGCCCCAAACTGTCTAGTACTGAAGATGAGAAACCTTTGTATATAGGGATTGTTTTAAGTCTCCTACTGTTGTAGTTTTCTTCATCTTTTTAAAAACATATTTTGTGCTGTACACATTTTCTCTCTAAACTCTGATTTATAAAAGATTCAGGGAAAAGATCGGGAGGTGGCAACCAACTCTCCATCACTAGTTTATTGTGTGTGACCTTGTGCAACTTACTTCCTTTTTCTAAGCTTCTGGCTTCTTTGGGTGGCTATGGGTGAAGGCAGGGAGCAGGCTGACTATATTAGCTGCTCTCTGCCAAGCCCTGGAGTCTGTGTGTTTATTCTCTGCCCCCAGTGAGAGGTAAGTCCCCACTTGGGTCAAGCCACTGAGCAGAGTTCCTAGCACTTGCTGGCAAAGAGAAGAATGTAAGATACCTCCTAGGCACAGAGATGGCATTCTCAAGGACAGCCCCAATTTCAAACATCTATCACCCTGCATCCCTACATACATGGGTACTTTTGTGCCCCAGTATTTGGATTTAGAATTCTTTTTTTTTTTAATGCTGAAAGAGCATCTAAGTGTCAGGCACTATTCTAAGTGCACATTATTTAATCCCTCACAATGACCCTATGAGGTAGGACCACTATTATTCCCTTTTATAGATAAGAAAACTAGGGGTCAGAGGTTAAGTCACTTGGCTACGGTCACCCAGCCAGCAAATGATAGAGTTGAAATGAAGACCCAGGTCAGCCTGATGCCAGAATGTGCCATCTTAGCTACTCTGTCACCTGGCTTGTCACATCACATTTCAATATATCCTGGAGTTATTGAGCAGGAGGCAGAGAGAAAAAGAGAAACAAGGTCTCCCCCCTCAAATGTGAGCCATTTCCCGGTCTCTGGAAGGGCTTCTGTATGAGCCAGTATTCTAAAAGGGGAAAACACCTTTCCCTATCCCTATGGCGCTTGTGAGGCCTCTCAAGAAAATTACGCAGTTCAAGGCTTGCAAAATCTGCTCTATATGTGGGACTTTGGCTGTAATACTAGACTTTTCATTTGGCTGCCTTAATTAAGGCCAATAGCCAAGTGTCTCTGCACTGCACTTTTAATTAGAACAGGGCACAGACATGGTGATGCAGAGGGCCATTTGAGAAGTCGCTATTTAGTCGCTTTAGTCGTGGCTATTTCTTCCCTTCTTGAATTCAGGAGGAATAAAGTCTAATAGAGAGAAAAGTGTAAAGGATTCCAGTGCCCAGAGGTCAAACCCCTCATTGTACAGGTGAACGTACTGAATTTCAAGGGCCTGAGAGTTGCCCAGAGTCACGCAAGCAGATTGGGGGAAGAATTGCAATCAGTCTCCTGTGACCAGGCCAGAAAAATTCTGCACGTCAAGAGGTCACTTCCTTTTCTCAGGGCCTAAAATTGTATTAGCTGCTCTTTTGTTAGGGCATCATTGTTGTTTTCACAGGCTCCCTGGGAAGCTGGAAATTATTCTACCTTGAAGGAACCTACCTGAATTCATCAGTGGCCATTAACAGAGTTAAATAACTAAACCACAGTCTCTCAGCTGTCACAATACTGTATGCGATGAAGAATCAAATGAGTAGTAAATGCCCTGGTCATTAAGAGAAGGAGATCCTCTTGGGAAGAGGTAATTAAGGAAATGAGCTTGCCTTAACCGATAATAAGAGAGAAGGGAGATGCTGCTCCAATCAAGGGAATAGATTGAGCTAAAGTACAGATGTAGAATGGTAACATACACACAATCTCAACATGTGTCCACACGGAGGCACACATATGTTTAATAATTCAGTTACTATTTATTAAGCTTCTACTCTGTGCCAGATCCTAGAGATATATCCATTTAGGAGTGTCTCTGCAAAGGACCACAAATTTATTTATTTTTAAAATTTTTTTAATGTTTTATTTATTTTTGAGAGAGAGAGAGAGAGAGAGCGAGCATGAGAAGGGGAGGGTCAGAGAGAGAGGGACACACAGAATCTGAAGGCAGGCTCCAGGCTGTGAGCTGTCAGCACAGAGCCCGACGCAGGGCTCAAACCCATGAACCGTGAGATCATGATCTAAGCTGAAGTCAGACGCTCAACTGACTGAGCCACCCAGGTGCCCCATGGACCACAAATTTAAAGGAAGGCGAACATTTAACCCATTGCATTTATCCTACTGGGGGCAGAGGACTAGATGAAATGACCTTGTGAAGTTAAAAACAAAAATAAAAGAAGGCAAATACAATGAAATGACAATAATGACAATGGGAGTGAAGAAATGAATGGAAGCCCAATGAATACAGAGATGTTTTGTTCTATTCACTAATGACTCCATTGTGCCAAGCACAGTGCCTAAGACACATCAGGAACTCATAAAAATATTTGTTGATGGGGCTTTGGCTCAGGTCATGATCTCATGATTCGTGGGTTCAAGCCCCGCGTCCGGCTCTGTGCTGACAGCTAGCTCAGAGCCTGGAGCCTGGTTCAGATTCTGTGTCTCCCTCTCTCTCTGACCCTCCCCTGCTCACACGGTCTCTCTCTGTCTCTCAAAAATAAATTAAAAAACATAAAAGTTGGGAAAAATGAACATAACAGCAGCAACATCATCATCATGTTTAGAACTATTATGCACCCCAATGTTGATAGCAGCACTAGCAATAATAGCCAAAGTATGGAAAGAGCCCAAATATCCACTGATGGATGAATGGGTAAAGAAGATGTGGTATATGTATATATATATGTATATATGTAGATGTATTATATATATACACATATATATACATATACATATATATATGTATACACACACACACACACACACACACACACAATGGAGTATTACTCAGCAACCAAAAAGAACAAAATCTTGCCATTTGCAACTACGTGGATGGAACTAGAGGGTATTATGCTAAGTGAAATTAGTCAGAGAAAGACAAATACCTAGGACTTCACTTATATGTGGAATTTAAGATACAAAACAGATAAACATAAGGGAAGGGAAGCAAAAATAATATAAAACAGGGAGGGGGACAAAAACATAAGAGACTCTTAAATATGGAGAACAAACAGAGGGTTACTGGAGAGGTTGTGGGAGGGGGATGGGCTAAATGGGTGAGGGGCATTAAGGAATCTACTCCTGAAACCATTGTTGCACTATATGCTAACTAACTTGGATGTAAATTTAAAAAATAAATTAAAGAAAAATTAAAGAAAAAGAACTAGGTGGCTCACCAAAAGATCATGGAGAAAGGGCTCCAATTCCATTTTTTTCATGTTTATTTATTTTTGAGAGAAACAGAGCACAAGCAGGGGAGAGGCAGAAAGAGAGAGAAAGAGAGAGAGAGAGAGAGAGAGAGAGAGAGAGAGAGAGAGAGAGAGAGAGAGAGACGGACAAAGAATCTGAAGTAGGCTCCAGTCTCTGAGCTGTCAGTGCAGAGCCCAGGTTGGGGCTCAAACCCACAGACTCTAAGATCATGATCTGAGCCAAAGCCAGACACTTAATCAACTGAGCCACCCAGGCATCCCTAATTCCAAGTTTTTACTCAGTTCCCTCTCCTTTTTGGGTATTTAATTTCCCAATTTGTGCATAAAGGTGCTTTTTTTTCCTCAGATTTTTATTTTAAAAGCATTAAAGGATGTTGTGCCCTTACTGCATTGTATCAGGTGATGTTAGGCTTGTAATTTCAAAGAGGAAAAGCTAATTTTACAATGGAGAAATCCAGACACCAACATAAACAAGAAATCAAACTAACATACCCTCATGCCTTAGCATTTCAGCATATATTGATGACCATTGCCTGAATCCATTATTAAGATGATGGTTGCAAATGGTGATCTCCTAATTCTGTGATTTCTTCTATATTTGTTGGCATTCTTCTGGGCAAAGTGATTTTTATTTTTTTTTTAATTTTTAATGTTTTTTTATTTTTGACAGAGAGTGAGAGCATGAGCAGGAAAGGGGCAGAGAGAGAGAGGGAGACACAGAATCCAAAGTTGGCTCTAGGCTCTGAGCTGTCAGCACAGAGCCTGACATGGGGCTTGAACTCACAAACCGTGAGATCATGACCTGAGCCGAAGTTGAACACAACCAACTGAGCCACTCAGGCGCCCCTGGGAAAAATGATTCTTAAAGTCCTCTCTGACTCCGATGTTCTGTGCTTCTATCATTAAACCTAATTTATCTGGTAGCAGGGACACTGGAGAGTAGGGCCATTGACTAATGAAGGTCTTCACAGCACAGTTGGATGGGGCACAAGCCCAGGCTTCAGGGCCAGTAAGGGAGGCAAGCAAGCTCAGATGGATTCTGAGGTGCTCAAGGAGGAAGGGGGAACCATTTGGCCAAATGACTCCTCTTGTCTTGATCAGAGTTACAGAAGACTGGCCTTGCCATAGGTGACTCAAGTGCCACCTCCCTATCTGCTCTTGACTCTAGGATGTAAGCAACTGAGATGACCCAAGAAGTGTCACATATATCTTTGTAAAGTCAAACTCAGACAGTAAATGAAGATAATATAAATGGGCATATGAACTCTTCAGTTGTGACAAGAGTCATTTTCATCCTTGTGTAGATCATAAGTAGGGGAGAAAAGCCTAGGAAATATGTGCAGTAATAGTTTGTGTGTGATTTATTTGTTCCGTTTCTATGTTTTCTTTTCCCTTTCCTCCGTTTCTAGAATTTTCCATGAAGTCCTAGTACACTAAGAAAAAGCAATGGGTACATTAGCCTCAAAGTTTTCATTCTTCTTCTGATTGAAGCTTTAAAATTGATCTTTGGAGTGTGTGTTCAGCAATGAAATTAGATTTGGCTTAATTCAGTGGGCCCTGGAAACATCCCAGAATTTCCATGGCCACTTGTCACACCATCTGCAGAGATCCTAGAGATGTCAGCTAGAGCACCCTTTCCCCATCATTGCAGGCCTGTCCACCTTCCATCATAAACAGCAAAAATGTGGAGGTTAGTTACACAAGCTTGTTCAGATAGGCCCACTCAGAGGAGTCTAGAATCTAGGTTTCTTTTCACAACGAAATTCTCTTCTGTTCTCACCACATGATGGCACAAAGATCTGAGTGTCAAAAATCTTTTCCACCAAGGATTGCCAGAGGATTGCAAACAGTGGCCTTGTCTCATTTATCTTTCTCTGCTTCCCATCACAGGCTAATTCACCCCAGATTAAAAACAGATGATAGGGCTGGCTTTTGGTGAAGTCATAGATAGGGTTCTTCCAGAGTCCTGTCCATAACACTGAGCCCAAACATAAAGTGTCTATGTGACTTGCAAAGTACTGCAAAACCATCCATCATAGCTCTTGTGGCAAGAGAGTTGGAAGGATGCTTATTCTCCCATTAAAGGCCTCCTGCTTCTGGAGCTTTCACAAGTCAACACTGACTTTATGCCCAACCCTTCTTGGTGTTCACATCAGTCTGTGTAGGTACCATGTTTAAGGCCTGAAAATTGAGTGGGTATCTGCAATCGTGTTGGTCTAGATCTGACGGGAAAGTTAATTTGGCATGCCCACAACATGCAAGGTGGTCTGGACTGACCTGGGTTGAGATGCCCAGTCGGAAAGAGAGAGAGTGATCTTTTGTCACCATAATGAGAAGTTGGCCACATCAGATGATGATCAGCCTTGGACTAGAATTGGGCAAAAAGGTGGAGTGGGAGAAAAGGACTAAGGATTTCTATACCACACCTAAGAAGGCGTACCAATCGTGCAAATTGAGTTCCAAGGGAAAGGAGCCCACCTTGCTAGGAATTTTCCCCTATCACCCTCAACAGAAGGATCCCTTTTTGCATACCTCAGCTTGATCCCCAACTACATGAAGGCAAATGAATGTCCCTCCAAAGCTTCTCATGGGAACTCAGAATTTGGCATCCTTTAGGAACTGAGAAAAGTTCTAGGAATTAAATCTCATTATCTCCTCAATAGCCAGAATGTTATCTAATGCTCTGCCATTAAAAAAAACCCTGCAGTTGGTCTCTGCTTTCATCTAGTGTCTTCCATTTCTTATACTCTTGCTATCAACAAATTCAAAATCTCAGCATTTTCCCCACTTACATTCTAGGGAGACAAGTTGTATGTCCTAGCTACTCCCCAGTGTCCTATTGAGTACTTTTTTATCACCAGGCCTCTTCATAAATAGGTTATCCACCAGCTGATAGATCGACTCCTTGGGTCAGGTGCCCATCCATGACCTAAGAAGTCACCATTCCATTTTTGAAGAATAGTCCAGGGCCATTTTCTTCAGCAAGTGCATATGGACTATGTAGTTTCCCTTAGAAGGAAATGGTGGAGAGTCAGACTATAATTGGAATGTCTGCTCTAAGATTTCTGACAGCATAATGCCTGGGGAGGTGAGATAATGAAGGCCCTATCAGACATCCTTTGCATCAGAATGTGTGATGGTCACCTATTGCAGCTTTGCTCAAAACCGACCCTATGCGTATCCCTCAAATCCCATAGAGTATATGGAGGGCCATTCCAGACTTGGACTATGTAGGAGAAAGACAGTTTCACCAGAGCTTTTCTACAGATGGCGGAAGGTAGGAGTGGAGATTAAATGGCTTTTCTTATTTTGGAAGGCTGCCTAGCCCCTCCAGGGGGCCTCAGCAGAACAGCTGTCATTCTCTACAGAGGAGTAACTTTGGCCCTGCTGAGTGAGTGGCCATGTGTCATGTGCCCTTCCTGAGGAACATGCTCCAACTTGTGTCCCCTGCTATATTTGGGCTATTCAAAGTAGACCCAGCAGGACCTAAACACCTGCAGCATTGAGTGGTAACCCAGATTGTTACTTTTACTGGGCTAAGCACTAGAGACACAGGAATCCCTTCTCAAATTCCTCACCCTAGTGCCACCATCCTTTCTCTTAGGTTAGTTCCAAAAATAGTGCCCATGTGGGGCCACAGGCTGGTGGATAAGGGAAGGTAAAATATGGAAATATATGTAATACAGCAGGCTGCATGAAATGGAATCTTTCCCTTTTTTGGTCAGGAGTGGGAAAATATTTATTATTTCATGTGAATGGAAAAAACTGTCTGAGTCTAGTACCTGGTAGAAGAACAGGTTAAGATCTTCTAAGAGAACTCAAGCTTGGACTTAAAAGCCAATTTTCAAAAACACAGGGCTCACCAGGCGGTTTCAAGTCAGGGGAGTCTGTACACATCCTCTTTGACAAGGAAAATTCAACATGTCATACATTTGGCCCTGTGGGGAAGAGGGAGGTAGACAACAGCAGCTCTTGTGCACTCTAAAGGCTTGTGTCCCTTATCAGGGCTTGTAGCCGATATTTTCCCCTCCCTGGTAGCTAAGGAGTCATTTTGAGACAGACATCTGTTCAGCAATCTGAAAGCTCCAGACAGAAGACGGAGACATTCATTTTCCTTTACTCATAATGCAGAGGCCAGCGAGGATTGATTTTGTGGCAGTGTTCCATCCTGGCCGGGATTGCAGCTGATCTGGGAAGAACAACCCAGGACGACACTTAGGCCCTATCCAAACGGCCTTGAATTACGAAGCAAGTCCCATAAGCCAGCTAGGAGAATACTTTGGAACCTGAAATGGATGTAAGCTGAGAGGTCTTTAATTGGAGGTCTGCTGTTGATGAGGTTACAATGTGGTGGAGTGGAAGAATGCTTATCCAAGAATCAGGACATCTGGGTTCTAGCCCATAGCTAACTCACTGCATGACCTTGAGCAAATCCATCTCCTTCTCTGAGCCTCTCTGTCCGCCCATCTGTGCAACTAAGGGTAGAACTAGATGTGTTAGGAGTTCTTTTCCAGCCCTTTCTATGGTTTGAAGATAGGAAAGTCGGGGGCCAAGAGTATCTCTTGCAGGGTACAATGTCAAACCCAGGGTATAAAAAGGTGGCTTACTTTTTACTGAATAGTAAAGAAACAAAAACAAATCCTTTTCTCTGGTTAAACATCCCCTTTCATCTCATCCAGCATCTGGTTTTGCATAGGGAGGACTACGTGAGAGAGTGTGAGGTACTCAGTATGAGCCCTGCCTGCTGCTAGACAAATGGCTCCTTCCAGAGCCCCAGTTGCAGCTTGGCCCTTGCCCTTTGTCTTCTTCAGCATGACCAAGAATCCTGGTTTTTAGCCTTCATCTTAGAAACCAATGGGATGAACTAATCCCAATAAGGAACTGGGCAATAAATCAAGAAGAAATGATAGCCTACTCTTTCAGAGGACTTACAATGTAATAGGGGGATATGTGCAAATCATAAAGATTCCCCAGTGCCCCTCTAATTTTATGCCACTCTTAAGAGTAATATATCAACAGAAGGAGATTATGAAAGGAATATTAGCATTAAGGTTCTGTCACAGACCAGTCATGGGAATAGCTAGATAGAAACAAAGTGCAAATCGAAAATCATTCGCAAAGCCTAAGGGAAATGTCTTCTTCATACTTTTATCACCTGAAATCATCTGAAGAGTGACCATAAACTTCTGGTCAAATCAAAACTCTCCTGTGACCCATGTCAAAGGTAGAAAATATCTTTCTAGTTTCTTTAAACCATCAGTGGAGTCTGTTTTAGGGGGTAGATTTAAAGTCATCTGGGAAGTTCATTGCTTAATATATATGTGAGAGTCTACTGGTTGCTAGAGTTAATGTAGCTGCTTTGGCTGCCTAGATTATGCCCCCTTTCTTCCTCTCACTCTTGGACAAAGTGTGATGTAGTGAAATGAGTGCTGGACTTGGACTTATGCCTTGAGGAATTTATTTAAGCTCATTAAGTTTCTCTTTCCTGATCTGTACAATGAGGGGAATAGTAGTTACTTACCTCATAATTTTGTTTGAGGACTAAATGAGATAATGCATATATAAAGCACCTAGCATCGTGTCTGTCTGGCATACTGTCAATTCTCAATACGTAGCAGTTAGTTTTAGAGAGGCCTCACAGTGAGGCTGTGTGATAGCTCTGGGCACATGGAGGCAAGCCTGTGGACTATTGAAAGTAATTGTGAGGAGAGAAACAGAAGACAGGAAGAGAGGTGAAGGGGCCAAAGAGAAACTTTGCTTGTTTCCTAATGGCCAGCCCTGACCCCAGGAAACAAGTTTAGAAGAAAAGGTTCCCACAGTCCTCTCTGTAACTGTGGCCAGAGAGGACCATTTCCCCTCTTGCTCTAAGAGTGCATGAGAACATCTGCTAAACCTGCTGTTTTCCCCAGCTCAGACATTTTCCATTCATTTGACTCACAGAAATCAGAGATGTGATTTTTTTAGTTTTTTGGAGGTTTTTTTTGTTTTTTTAGCAAACGCAAGTGTCTTGTCAGTCATGCTTAAGGGGGTATAGCCTTTCATACATTGAGCAAGCATGTCACAGACAACACAGCAGAGTGTCAGTCCTACCGTTCCCACTTTGTCAAATGATGTGGTGTTGCGTGATGCTCTGATATTAATCATTCACGCAGCTGCCATACTGCATTAATTGCAGAGGAGCTGGATTCCATACGAGGTGTTCCCAAAGGTTCATTACTAAATACTCCTCCAGCAGTTCTTTGAAAGGTTGCATTGGGTGACAAGGACACTAAATCCTTCTATGCGTTCAAGCTCCAAGAAAGGACAACTGGAAAGTACACCATAGTTTTCCTCTCTTTTCTTTCCAGAAGAGAAAATATAATTACTCACTTGGGCCATTCCCACCCTCTCCTTGATGTTTTCTGGCTTTGAAGGCACTTAAATGCTGTTCCCTTGCGTTCAAAGTCTTACACCACAATTTCTTTATGAAAACAATATGTCTTTTAAATTAATGCTAAATAAAAGTGCATATGTCAGTGGAAGATCATCCTTGTGTAAAGTATCCAGAATTAAAAAGAGTTTAATGACCTCTAACCTCTAACTCACTCTAATCTCATGTCTTATATTTCAAGCTACATGGAGACAATCTCCACTCAGATGTTCCACCATTACCTCCAGCTCTCTATGTCCCAAACCAAATGTTTCACCTTTGCTCCAAAGCATCTCCTCTTGCTACTTTTTTTTCATTTCTGTTGAGGGCACTATGTACGACGACCCCAACAGCCAGGCCTAGAAACCCCGGAGTCATCCTAGATTTCTCTCTTCCCTTTATCCGCCCTTTCGCGGATGACTAAGTTCTGGTTGTTCTGCTTTATGACGTGCCCTTAAATCAGCCTCTAATTTGCCTATGCCTCTTTGCTCCTACTGCTATCATCTCTGCTCTGGTTTTCCTCTCACCATGGATGGATTCTTGGAAGAGTCTACTCATTGTAGATCTCATTCTATCTATCCTGTTGGCCACTACCAGATTCATCTTCCTATAAGCCTGGCTTCAGCATATCACAGCTCTGTTCAAAATTCTCTAAGAGTTGCCTGTTGCTCATTGTATTGAATATAAATTAACCTATCATTCAGGAGCCTTATATTATTTCACAACAGAAACCCAGAGCTCTAGCCAGAGTTCCATCTTCGTTGTATCAGTATGAACCACAAACCACATTCACTCTTGCTTCCAGGCCTGTGTTTGTTTTCATGCCCACCTTCTATCTCCTCTAATTTACACATCTTCGTATCTTTGAGAGCCTATGACAAGGCCCAGTTCCTTCAGCAAGCTCTCCCTGACTTATCTAGCATGCATGGAGTACTCTCTGTCCCTGTTGCTTTCACCATGATATTTTAGCAACTATTCAGATGATATAAATGAAAAAATATTGAAAGAGTCAGGAAACCCAGGTGCTAGTCCTGGCCTTGCCTTTGACTCAATTTGCGACATCGGACATTGGGCAGTCACTCCCCTTCTTTGGGTATTGGTGTTCTCCTAAGTAAAATTAGAGAGTGAAACTATAACAGTGTTTCTCAAATACAGGTTATTTGCACAGCACCTTCACATTTGCTGTATCTGCAATTGATCTCTATTTGAATTAAAATTTTCCTATCTTGTTTTTTATTGAAATATATTTTTCATTGTGATAAACATATATAACATAAATGTTACCATTTTCATCATTTTTAAGTGTCCAGTTCAGTGACATTAAGTACTTCACACTATTGTGCGATCATCACCACCATCCATCTCCAGAACTCTCTCCCAAACATTGCAAAACTGAAAGTCCATACACACGAAACAATAATTCGCCATTTCCTCTTTCCCTAGTCCCTAGCAACCACCATTCTATTTTCTGTCTCTCTGAGAATATTCTAGGTACCTAATATAAGCGGAATCATGTAGCAACTATTTATTTTGTCACTGTCTTATTTCATTTGTGTGTCTTCAAGGTTTATCCTTGTTGCAGTATGTCTCAGAATTAAGTACATTTTTAATAAAAGGAAATCATCATATCTGTGAAATCATGATTTTATGGAATGGCTATATTTTTCTAATGTACATTAAAATAAATATATAAAAATAAAAATAAAGTTTGTGTGCCTCATTTGCATCAGCAGTGTGCGCCTCACTTTTTAGGGAACATCTGATTATCAGAAGTCTTTAAGTGGCTTTGAGAACAGACATAAGGCCTACCCAAGACCTAGTAAATCAGATTCTCTGGGGATGGCCTGGGCATCTCTGTGTTAACAAACTCCTGAGGTGTTCATGATGATCAACCAGGTTTGGAGGCACTACTCCACAACTGACTTAAAGGCAGGGTGCCAGGTCTATGCCACTTTAAAATTTTTTTTTAATTTATTCATTTTGAGAGAGAGAGCGG
This sequence comes from Suricata suricatta, assembly GCF_006229205.1. Classification (NCBI taxonomy): domain Eukaryota; kingdom Metazoa; phylum Chordata; class Mammalia; order Carnivora; family Herpestidae; genus Suricata; species Suricata suricatta. Next base: position 95,708,317 of record NC_043717.1, read on the forward strand.
GAAAGAGAGAGAGAATGAGCAGGAAAGGAGGAGAGAGAGAGAGAGAGAGAGAGAGAGAGAGAGAGAGAGAGAGAATCCCAAGGCTATCAGCACAGATCCTGATGCAGGCCTTGAACTCATGAACCTTGAGACCATGACCTGAGCTGAAACCAAAAGTCAGACACTTAATTAACTGAACCACCCAGGTGTCTCTTTTACATTTCCAATTGCACGGTGATGGTCATAGAGGTCAAACTAAAAAATATCATACTGATAAATTGAGAATTTCCAGAAATATAAAAGAGATGGAATTTTAAATTAACTTTTTTCTTTTCAGCAGTGCCCCCCTCAACAGTCCCCCTACCCCCACCAACAAGTTCCTCTGTAAAATAGGCATAATGACACCCTACCTTATGGGGTAGCTGTGACTCAAATTGGATAAACGGGAAAGCAATGACTGTTATTATAAAAATTTCTTGTATACTTTTGAGCCCAGCATCATGCCAAGGGCTAAGGAAGACAGGCAAGAAGTTTAAAACATGATTCCTGTTCTCATAGAACTCAGGATCTGCTCGAGGAAACCAAACTAACCCAGATGGAACGACTGAGGAGCAATGACTTCCGAGTGGGACAGAAATTCAAGCCAGGTGCATTCTGGGCAGGCTTCATGGGCAAAGCTTGAGCTGAACCCTGAAGGAAAAACAGAACTTAGAGAGAGAAGAGGCCAGAACATTCCAAGAGTAGGGAATGGCATCAGCCGTGGCTGAGGCGGTTACCCATGTGGTATATTTGAGTTGGCCCAATAAGACTTGTCTCATCACACAACGCCCCAAAATAACACTGGAAATTTGACTGTTTAGAATTCTGTTCCTTATGATGGCCCTTCTGGAAATGCAAACACACCTGGGCTAGTTTGTATATGACCTCACTTACACCTTAGTGTGCATTAGTCAAATCAGAATGCTTTCTCCTCAACATCTGGACAAGATGGGTGGGCTGAAGGATGGGACTCTGATCGGTGGAGGCTCAGGAAAGGGTTATTTTGGAGCCTCAGAAACAGTTTCAGCTGGGAATCCAGAAAGCGGTGTGGGGGCCCAGAGAGGGAAGCAGTTTATCAAGTCTCTAAACTGTCAATGATTGATATCATTGTGAACATGAGGAAGGAGACAAGTCCTAAGCAGAATTAACTTCAAATAATTTCTGCTGATGTGTTCAGAGGTCTCTGCAAACCAGGATAACTCATAGATTTCTATTAGAAAAGCATCAAGCCTCCACACTGAACAAATGAAGATTTGTACATATGGGTTATTTCATTTGATGGGTGTTTGGGAAGATGGACTGTGACAAGCATAGAGATGTGGTTCTTTGGAAACAGGCCTGTAACAGGCTTTCTTGTTCATTTCATACCCAGGCTCTCTCTCCCAGTCCCTTTACAATTTGACTCTTGGGCTTGACCTCAGATCGGAAAAAAGTTTCCTTTGCAAAGACTATATATATATATATTTTTTTTTTTTTCCTCCCAGAGTCTGCTGTTCTCAGCAGAGCTGGTTTCTTGAAAAGCTGCAATTAAAGATAGGGGCTCTTTCTCTTCCTTCTCTGGGCTGTGAGGAAGCTGGTTTCCCACGTAGGGCTGCACTTGGGGCATCTCTTCCTGGTCAGCCCTCCACTCTCTGAAGCCATTACAGCAGTTAATCCAGCCAGCCAGGTAGCCAGCCTTTGTTTGGCTTAGAAGATCCCAAGTAACTTAGGCAAAGATTTTTAGAAAAATGTTTTAAAAACTTGATTCTGGGGCTTCAGGAATGAGTCTACGACAGTGAAGCCTGTCCACCTTTTACAAAGTTTACTACTTGTGGCACCTGGGTGGCTCAGTCGGTTAGGCGTCCAACTTTGGCTCAGGTTCGAGGGTTTGAGCCCTGCGTCAGGCTCTGTGCTGACAGCTTGCTCAGAGCCTGGAGCCTGCTTCAGATTCTGTATCTCCCTCTCTCTGCCCCTCCCCTGCTCATGCTGTCTGTTTATCTCAAAAATAAATCAAATATTAAAAAATATTTTAAAAAATATTTTAAAAAATTAACTACTTTCCTCACAGAGCCAGTACACATCCTGCCTGTGGGACACTTTGTTTTTCCTACTCCAGTTAGGCATATACATAATCAATCACTAAGTTAATTCAAATTATTACTTCAGAGCCCACAATGTGCTAAGCTCTGTAGGGGGAAGAGGAAGTGAAAGGCAAGGCGATATCTTCAGAGAAAAGATGTCCTCTCCCTACACAACACACGTACATAAAACATAGTTCCCAAGATGAGACAGTAGAAGGTTAAGGTCAAAATTACTGCTGGGGAAGAGCAATCAGTGTCAACAGAATTTGGAAAAGGAAGAGGGAAATTCAGGAGGGGGAAGTGGTCTAGTAAGGCTTCCAATAGGAAGTGGCTGTGAGCTAGACTTTGACAGATAAGCCACATTTGGAAAGTATATTTAGATAAGTTTTATCATCCTATCACCCTTACTTGAAAAATCTCAAACAGTTCCTCCAGAATCACAGCCTGGCATTCAAGGCCTTTAGTCATATGGCTCCACGTCCCCAGTAACTCTTAATGTTCTGCTACACAAGACTCATCACCCTCCACCACCACTTACATTTGGTCTCTTGAGCATCCCCATATGTCTATACCTTGGCTTTCTCTGTGTTCCACCTTCACTCTTTCCCTCAACTCCCATTCTCCAATGTCACCTATTCCTCATCAAGTTTAAAATCACTTCACGCTTGATTGTCCCTGCCAACACACATCCAGTTATGTCTCCCTCCCTTGAAATTTGTCAACAAGTAAGGCATGTCTCTCTCATCTGATACACCACATGTAAACCACTTGCTAGAATAGTTAACAGTAGTATATTATGGGATGCAGCAAAAGCAGTTTTAAGAGGGAATTTGTAGTGATTTATTCCTACATTGAGAAAGAAGAAAAAGCTCAAATAGAAAACATAACTTTACACCTCAAGGAACTAGAAAAAAAACCAACAAACTAAGTGCAAAATTAGTAGAAGGAATGAAATAACAAAGATCAGAGTAGAAATAAGTGAAATAAAGGCTAAAAAGACAATAGAAAAGATCAGTGAAATTAAGAGCTGCTTTTTAAAAATATAAATAAAACAGACAAACTTTTAGCTAGACTTACCAAGAAAAAAGGAGAGGCCTCAAATAAATAAAATTACAAATGAAACAAGAGACATTAGAAATGATACCACAGAAACACAAAGTATCATAAAAGACTATAATGGATAACTATTTGACAACAAATTGGACAACTTAGAAGAAATGAATAAATTCCTAGAAATACACAATCTGCAAAGACTGAATCATAAAGAAATAGAAAATCTGAACAGACCAATTACTAGTAAGGAATCCATAATCAAAAACCTCACAACATAGAAAACTCCAGGACCAGATAGTGTCAGAGGTGAATTCTATAAAAACGTTTAAAGAATTAATAGCAATCCTTCTCAAACTCTTCCAAAAAATGGAAGAGGAAGGAACACTTCTAGACTCATTTTATGAGGTCAGCATTATCTGGATACCAAACCCAGACAAAGACACTAGAGGCGAAAAATAGGGCAATATTCCTGATGAACATAAATGTAAAAATCGCAAACAAAATATCAGCAAACTGAATTCAACAGTACATTAAGAGGAAAATATACCATGATCAAGTTGGGTTTACTCCACGGATGCAAGGATGTTTCAACATCCACAAATAAATAAATGACATACATCACATTAATGAAATGAAGGATAAAAATCATATTATCATCTCAATAGATTCAGAAAACACACTTGACAAAATTTAACATCCATTCATGATAAAAAAAAAACAGGAATAGAGGGAATATACCTCAACATAATAAAGGCTACATATGACAAACCCACCACTAACATCATATTCAATGTCAAAAGTTTAAAACTTTTCCTCCAAGATCAGGAACAAGACAAAGATGCCCACTCTCTCCACTTTTATTCAACACTGGAAGTCCTAGCCACAGAAATTAGGCAAGAAAAAGAAATAAAAGACATCTAAATTGGAAAAGAAGGAGTCAGACTGTTTCTATTTGCAGAAGACTTGATATTATACATAGAAAACCCAAAGATTCTACCAAAGAAATGGTTAGAACTAATAAACAAATTCAGTAAAGTTGCATGATACAAAATCGATACACAAAAGTCAGTTGCATTCTATACACTAATAATGAACTAACAGAAAGAGAAATTGAGAAAATAATCCTGCTTTCAATTGCATCAAAAAGAATAAAATACCTAGGAATAAATTTAACGAAAGAGGTGAATGATCTGTACACTGAAAACTATGACACTGATGAAAGAAATTGAAGATGACACAAATAAATAAAAAGATATTCTATGCTCATAGATTAGAAGAATTAATACTGTTAAAATGTCCATTCTACACAAAACAATCTACAGATTCAATGCAATCTCTATCAAAATTCTACTAGCATTTTTCATAGAAATAAAAGAAAACAATCTTAAATTTTATATGGAGCCACAAATGATGCAGAAGAGCAAAAGCAAGTTTGAGAAAAAAGAATAAACTTGGAGACATTACATTCCCGATTCCAAACTATGTTACAGAGCTATAGTTATCAAGACAGTATGGCTCTCCCTTGGCACTCCTTGCAGAGATGGCCACCCTCAGACCTCTGGTGAAGCCCAAAATCATTAAAAAGAGAATCAAGAAGCTCATTTGGCAAAGGACAAATGGAATGTCGAAATTAATTGCAATTGGCAGAAACCCAGAGGCATTGACAATAGGATGCACAGAAGATTCAAGGGTAGGATCTTGATGCCCAACATTTGTTTCTGAGAGCAACAAGAAAACAAAGCACATGCTGCCCAGTGGTTTCTGGAAGTTCCTAGTCCACAACGTCAAGGAGCTAGAAGTGTTGCTGACGTGCAATAGATCTTACTGTGCAGAGACTGCTCATAATGTGTCCTCCAAAGCCCATGTGGAGGGCGCAGCCCAGCTGGCCATCAGAGTCACCAATCCCAATGCCAGGCTGCACAGTGAAGAAATTGAACAGAGAGCTTATGTGCACAGTGCATTTGTGTTAATAAAACTACAAAAAGAAACCCAGTATGGTATGTGCATTAAAACAAATATAGTTCAATGAAACAGAATAGAGAGGCCAGTAATAAACTCATACATATATGACCAATCAATTTATGATAAAGGAGTCAAGAATCCACAGTGGGGAAATGATAGGTAGTCTCTTCAATAAATGATGTCAGGAAAACTGGACGGCCATATGCAAAATAATGAAACTGGACCCTTACACCAAACACAAAAATCAACTCAAAATAAATTAAAGGCTTGAACATAGGACCTGAAACCCCCAAACTCTTAGAAGAAAACAGAAAAAGTTCCTTGACATCAGTCTTGGCAATGACTTTTTTTGGATTTGACACCAAAAGCTAAGGCAATAAGAGGAAAAATAAATAAGCGGGACCACAGCAAACTAAAAAGCTTTTGCACAGCAAAGGAAACCATCAACGTAATGAAACCTACTGAATGAGAGAAAATGTTTGCAAATCATATCTGATAAAGTGTTCATAACCAATATATACACAGAACTCATACAGCTCTATAGCAAAAAAAAAAAACCAATCTGAATTTAAAAACAGCCAGAGCAACTGAATAGACATTTTCCCAAAGAAGATATACAAATGGCCCGATAGGTACATGCACAGGTGCTCAACATCACTAATCATCAGAGAAATGCAAATCAAAACCAGAATCAGGTATCACCTCACACCTGTTAGAAGAGCTATCATCAAAAAGATGAGGGGGCGCCTGGGAGGCTCAGTTGGTTAAGTTGATTTCAGATCAGGTCATGATCTCACAGTTCGTGAGATTGAGCCCTGCATTGGGCTCTGCCCTGACAGCATGGAGCCTGCTTGGGATTCCTTCTCTACCTGCCTCTCCCCTGCTTGCATGTGCACATGCACATACTATCTCTCTCTCTCTGTTTCTCTCTCTGTCTCTCTCTCTGTCTCTGTCTCTCTCAAAAACAAATAAATAAGCATAAAAAAAGAAAATTAATTTTAAAAAAGGTAAGGGAGGGGTGCCTGGATGGCTCAGTTGGTTAGGCGTCTGGCTTTGGCTCAGGTCACAATCTCATGGTTCATGGGTTCGAGCCTCACATTGGGCTCTGTGCTGACAGCCACCTCAGAGCCTGGAACCTGCTTCAGATTCTATATCTCCCTGTCTCTCTGACTCTCCTCTGCTTGTGCTCTCTCTCTCTGTCTGTCAAAAATAAATTTAAGAACATTAAAAATTTAAAAAAAAAGGTAAGGGATAACAAGTGTCAGCAAAGATGTGAAACAAAGGGAACCTTTGTGCACTTTTGATAGGAATGTAAATTGGTGAGGCCAGTCTGGAAAACAGAGCATGATACACACACACAATGAAATGTTATTTGTCCATGAGAAAGCTGAAAATCCTGCTATTTCTGACAACATGGATGGACCTTGAAGGCATTATGCTAAGTGAAATAAGCCAAATAAAGACAAATTCTGCATGGTATTTCTTATATGTGGAATCTTTAAAAAGGAAGGCAAACTCTTAGAAACAGAGAGTAGAAAAGTGGTTGCCAGGAGCTGGGGGTTTGGGGATAGGGGAAACAGGGAAAGGTTGGTAAAAGGATACCAACTTTCAGCTATAAGATGAGCAAAGTCTGAGGAGGTAATGTAAAACATGGTGACTATAGTTGATAACGCGCTCTATTATATAATTGAAATTTGCTAAGAGACTAGAACTTAAATGTTCTACCAAAAAAAGAGAGATAAGTATCTGAGGTGATGGATATGTTAATTAACTAGATGATGGGAATCCCTTTCACACTGTATATCAAATGGCTAATGGGCACCTGGTTAGCTCAGTTGGTTAAGCATCCAACTTCAGCTCAGGTCATGATCTCATGGTTCACGAGTTCGAGCCCCGCATCGAGCTCTGTGCTGACAGCTCAGAGCCTGGAGGCTGCTTTGGATTCTCCGTCTCCCTCTCTCTCTGTCACTCCCCCCCACCCCCTCTCAAAAATAAGTAAACATTTAAAACAATGTCAAGTGACTGTGGCGTATACTTTAAATATCTTACAATTTTACTTGTCAGTTATACCTCAATAAAGTTGAAAAAATAAAACCATTATTAAGGCTTTTATGTTACTAGGCACTAGGCGAAGCATTTTGTAACATTTGCATTTGATCGGCAGAATGATCCTTTCAGGAAGATGCAATTATTCTCATTTTATGGATGAGGAACTGGATGGTCCATGGGATTCACCTGGCCAAGGTCATACAATCAGTAAGTAGTGAGGCTCACCTTCTTGTGGCCTCTCCTATATGGGTAGATGGGCATGGAGAGGTACAATGTAAGAAAACCTTTCTTATATGAATCCATCCATATTTAGAAACTTTGAGAGAAAGGGTAGAGAGAGAAGGAGGGAGCAAGGGAGGGAGAGAATGGGCACGCAATTGAAATTGTGTGGGCAATTCTATCCACCATTCCACTTTGCTTTGCCCTGGAGTTAACTTAAACTGAGAGATGTGAATCTGCTATTCCCTCACATCATGTTGGTTCTTATGAAACCCTCGTGAATAATTCTCATGCTTAAATATATGCGCTTTCTAAATTCAACATGGTCCCTAAATGCAAGCCGATTGTTATGGTTCTCAACTAAAGAGTGATCTGGTATAATGTTGGAGGAAATAATAAAGACAAACCCATGATGGACTTACCAAAAAATAGTATATCTGTCTTCAGTGTAGCACTTTTCAAAGGAACTTTTGAGGGGTATTTCGTCTACAAATTATGTTTTTGCTCACCAGGAACCTAGCCCCTCATAAGATAGGACTTTCCTCTATTTGTCTTGATTCCACAACTGGTGAGAAAACTCCATGTGAGTAGAACCTCTATCCTAACCTATTTTATATTCCTTCAAAATGCCTAGTAAAGTAGCTTGAAAATAACAGGAGTTGAACAAATCAATGCCAGAGATCATTCATTAGACATGTTCATTTTCACAGCAAGTTTCAGGTTCCTGAGACATCCTCTCCAGCTACCCACAAAATGGAAGAGAAGATTGGTACTATCATGTACATCCCATGACTTGTTGGCATTCTCTGTACTATGTCTAGAAATAGAATCTGTCTGTTCCCATCTCTCACTGGATCAACTGAGCACCTGGCAGTTTCCTACTGATGCCTGTTCAGCTGTCACCTTCAAATTCCTGGTGCTGTTCGCTCAGTGTGTCTCCTAGGGTAGGCCTGACTATTTTGGGTCTAAGCTACAGCTGTCAGCGTTTCAGGCGTACCTCACGTATTTCTAGAATTAGGTGGAAATATTTGAAGTCTGAAAAAGGAGCCATAATGTTCTGAGTATGAAGGAAATATTTAGGCAAGTATCAACTGGCACCACAGAAGGCTAACTAAGAAGGATCGAGTCCCTGGCGATAAAACGAGATGAGAACAAGATAGCCAAGCCATCTTGGGTTACTTGCATTTTAGTAGCATGGGGTGAGTTACCAAACTATTTATGTTATTTTTATTAGCATGCGATTAAGGAATTGACCAAATGTGAGACTGTTTGCTATAAATGTTAAATGACAGACTGACTCAACCCATTTGCTTTGCTTTGCTCTAATAGAGGATAATTGTAATCCCTTAATTTAAAAAGTCATTCTGGTTGTACATATGTCCAAGGGATGCTTTGAAAGTCAAGTTGTACCTCTTGACCTCATTCTTTCCAATTCTCGATAATAATTTCTGCTTTCTGATCTGATAGGCTATAATACTGACTTGTGGCAATTACACTGAGATGCTGTCTCAAAATATTAAGACATGATTAGTTCTCTTGGAGTCGGGCCCAGGAAAAGGAGAGAGGAGATTGTACGGAGTAGCTTGGTACCAAGGCAAGATGATGATGATAGAGATTTCTTCCATTTCCAAGATCAAATTAAATTTGATAATTTAATAGGCCAGGTCCATCATCTCTTCTCTTTCAATGGACAGTTATTTGGGATGCCTTTATCCAAGAGTGTGTCAGGGGAGATGTCAAATCCATCTTCAATTTCGCCTTCTAATAACTTTGCCATTGCACAATTTTGCTTTTGTAATGCACAATGGAAAAAACAAAACCTTAAAAGTAACTAACAAACCCTCTGTCATTGAGATCCTCCAGATAAAAGCTATTCGTGAAATGAAATAAAAGCTCTGGAGATGAAAGAGGTAGTGATTGTGGTCCAGTGAGACAAAGACAACAGGCTTAATCCTTGAAAGGATCAGTGAGCTTTACTTTCTGTTCTGTATTTACAGACTGCTTCCCTGATGATTCCGATGTCGGTAGTTCAGGCACTGTGCTTGAAGAAACACCACCATAGAGAGTAAACATAGTCATGTCCACAGTCCAAAAGAAATTAAATCCTAGGAGCCATTGCCTTTAAATTCTTTTCAAATTTTACTTTTCGTGGGAATATGTGCCTTTCTGCTAAGTCTATTCCTGCTTCCTTCTAGCCCATAAATGATTGATGTGGAGGTCATGGATTTAAATCATGTGTTAGATAAGTGGAAAACTTAAAATCTCAGCTTTAGTACTAATTTGCAGTCTAGTTTCAACTTAATAAGTTAGTTATTTCCCCCGTTGTCAATTAAAAGTCCATCTAAGAAACATCTGGTAAATTTTGGATGAAAAGCACACAGAAAATACTTGTATCACAAGATGAGGTTTTTTTTCTCTACCTCAGGTTGCCAGATTTTGCAAAAAAGCAAACAAACAAACTGAAGTACAGATAACAGATGACTAATTTTTTTGGCGTAAGTATGTCCCATGCAATATCTGGGATATACTTATCCTGAAAATTCAGCGGTTATCTGAAATTCAGACTTAACTGGTCATGCTGTATTTTATCTGGCAGCCCTATCTCTACCACCACCCTTTTCCTGGAGCCTGCACTTTCCAAGACTTGGGCAACAGAAGAGAGCGTTTTGTAACTCAAGGCCAGGAAGGAAATGAGCACTCATTTAGCATAATACAGTACAGGAGAAATGCTAGCAGGAGATTAACCTTCCACACTGGAGAAATCTAGGTATATTCTGGTGATGGGGAGCAGGAGGCTAATGGAGGGAGGACAGAGCGTGGTTGGGCAAACACCCACACGGAATTCCAAAGTATGTCCACTCGGTTATTCAAAGAACATAATCCAACGTGCTTTTCCTGCAGCCGCAGAAAAAATAGAGAACCAAGGACCTCTTCAAACAGAAGGCTTCTGTCATTTTCCACCGCCACCACTAAAGGGAGTGAGGCATTTCTATACCAAAGAGCACAATCTTGGAACCAAAGCTTGGCGTTTTTATTATCTCCTATGTCCATCCACAATTGCTAGTTAAGAATTTAGATTGCAAAACGCAGTGTGCTCTCTGGGTTCCACAGGGTCCTCCCCCCTCTGCCCCCTAGGTCAGGTTTTGCAAGGGGTTCCCAGCTTCTTGTGCTATGCTGCTCTGCTCTGCAAAAACCCCAGCTTCACTTCTTTCTTTCCTGCAAGGCGCAAGCCTTTTCTCCTGCGGCTCCTGTCCATCTTCACCTCCTCGTTCACTTTTCCAGCCTCCAGCTCTCTAAGAGCCAACATATCTCTCTGCTATCATTCTGATCTTCCTGCCCAAATATGGATTTCCAATGGCAAAGCAACCTCTTTGCCCTGAATTCAACCAAATAGGGGTACATGGAGGTCGTAGGTAACCGGCGAGGGTGGAGCTGGTTTCCAAAACCAAAAGAATTTTCTTCCTGATAAAAAGAAAGTATGCTCATTGTAAAGAATCCAAACAAAATGTAAAAGAAAAGAAAAATAAAATACCCTTAATCACAAGACCTGGAGGTAACCACTCTGAACATATTGGTGAGCATTTTTCAATATTCATTTGTTCATTCATTATTTTAAAAAACCTTATTAGTGCCTGTTAGGTGCTAAACACTATTTAAGATTCAAGGAATGCATCAATAAACAAAGTCGAAAAACAAAACTACCCACACGGCTCTATTTACATATACACACAAACACATCCACACATACAATTTTACATTAATGGGATCATATTATATACGCTATTTTGTAACCTCTTTCATGGAATAATGTGTCACGACCTCCTTATATGTCAGTATTGATTTAGATCATCCTTTTAATGTCGACCTTGTATATTCTAGCGTATATATGCACCACAATTTATTTAATCATCTCCCTACAGACATTTATTTCCAATTTCCGCTACTAGAAAAAATAGTGTGATGACTGTACTTGCATATGTATATCTCAACGTGCTTGTCCAATCACCTTATTAGGATAATTTCCTGGTTTTACTCCTATCTTCTCAGTCTCTTTTGATATCATCTTTCCCTTCTCTGATTAACCTCTAAATGTTAAAGTCCTTAGGCCTCTTTTCTAGCTTCACCTCACCCTAGATTATCTCAAATAATCCCATGGCTTGAAACAGTATCTATATGCTTGCCTCTTGAGCTCTAGACTCCTATCAAATGATCTTTTTCAGAATATCCACTTGGATGTGTGGCAGTGAATCTCAAATTTAATGTGACCAAAAGAGAACCCTTAATTTTGTCCCCCAAATATATGCCTACCTTGGTCTTCTATACTTCAGAAAATGGGATCACCATCCATGCAGTTATTTAGGCCCCAAACAAGGCATCTTTCTCCTCTTTTCGTTACCCTCAGCCTCCTTTCAAACGTTTTCAAGATGATCTCCAAACTCTAGTTCAAATCTCTCTCTTTCTCTATTTGCTACATTCATTTGCTACCATCTTAATCCTGGCCACTGCAGCCTCTCACCCAGGCTGCTGCATTAGGCTCCTAACCAGTCTGTCAGTTTCCAGTGTTGTCTTTCTACACTCCATTCTTTACATAGCAGTCAAAGACCCACAATAATCATACTAATGATAGAAGAATACAGGCATTTACTTTATTTTTTCTTTTAGTTTACTGTCAAGTTGGTTTCCATATAACATCCCATGCTCATCCCATCAAGCGCCCTACTCCATGCCCATCACCCCTTTTACCCTCTCCCCCACCCCCCATCAACCCTCAGTTTGTTCTCAGTATTGAAGAGTCTCTCATGGTTTGCCTCCCTCCCTCTCCTTAACTATTTATCCCCTTTCCCCTCCCCCAAGGTCCTCTGTTAAGTTTCTCCTGTTTTGCATATGCATGAAAATATATGGTATCTGTCCTTCTCTGCCAGACTTATTTCACTTAGCATGACACCCTCGAGTTCCATCCATGTTGCTACAAATGGCCAGATTTCATTCTTTCTCATTGCCATGTAGTACTCCATTGTATAGATAAGCCACATCTTCTTGATCCACTCATCAGTGGATGGACATTGAGGGTCTTTCCATGATTTGGTTATTGTTGAAAGAAACATTTACTTTAAACTCAGAAAAAGAAGACAAGGAGGCTTATCATTATTGCTTGTGTTTGACCTTGTAATCAAAGACCCAGCAAACACAATAGTATAAGAAAAAGGATGGGGAAGAAAGAAAAATGATCACACTTGCAGGTGATATATTTGCCTACATATAAAACGTAATAGAATTTACAAGCCATTAAAGCTTTGAGAGTTCAACAAGCATGCTGGATATTGTAGTATGAAAAAATCAGTATCAGTTCAATAGCCCAGAAGCAATCAATTAGAATACATAGTTTTAAAAAGGAACAATACTAATCAAAGTATATATTCTTAGCAAGGTTCTAGAAGTGCATACACACATGGGTCTTGGGTAAGACCTTCATGAAAGATTTTTGAAGTCACAAAAGATGACCTTGTACTTCCTGTTCCAGGACAAGATGAGGTAGGAGTAATTTTCCCTATTTGTCCCATGAGGTATAGGTAAAACCTGCTGACGTTATGTATAAAATAAACATGACAAGACTCTGATAGGTGGAGAGAAGATTCAAATAGACTGGCTAAGGACTTTGGGAACTGACAGGCCACATCAGTAAGTTCCTTCTGTTTTGTTTTGGTCTCATCTATCCCAGACTGGGTGCTGGAGAAACTGGTAACCCAAAAACACCAAAAAGGACAGACCAAAACAAGTCACAGCAAAAGCCTGCTCTCTCTCTAGACAAAGTGCCAGGAAAGGAGCAGTGTAGTAGGCAGAAACCTTTTAACAATACAATCATGTTCCGTACTCCAGCTAAATGCCCACAGGAAAAAAAAGCAAAGGCAGATTTTAGAGAGCCTGGACTTCACCCTCCCCCAGACTGTAAAGAGGTACCTCAACCTCAGAGAGGGCTGAGTGGGAAGCCAGGATTGTAACAAGGTCCTTCCTCACATGGTGAAAGTGGCGACAACATGGGGACCCTACACTTCCACCTGCCACTGGCAGTAATGAGGCTGTACCTCTCTTCTTCCCCTGCAGCACTGTCAGAGAAGGCCTGCTAAAACACAAGGTTTCAGTAGCATATACACAATAATAATATATACCCCAAATGTCCAGATCATTTGTCATACCAAGAACCAGGAAAATCTAACATGAATGAGAAAAAATAATCGACAGATGCCAAGACTGAGATGTCATAGCTGTTAGAATCATACAATAAAGATTTTAAAGTAGCCGTCAAAAAATGTGTGAGCCAGGGGCGCCTGGGTGGCTCAGTCAGCTAAGCGCTTGGCTCTTGATTTCGGCTCAGGTCATGATCTCACTGTTGTGAGACCAAGCCCTGGGCATGGAGCCTGCTTAACATATTAATGCATTCATTCATTCATTCATTCATTCTGTCTCTCTCTCTCAATCTCTCTCCTCCCTCCTGTTCCCCAGCTCACGCATGCTCGCGCTCTCTCTCTAAAAAAAAAAAAAAAAAAAAAAAAAAAAAAAAAAAAAAGGAGAAAGGAAGATAAACCCAGAGAATGCCAGGCCTAGATACATAGTCAAACTTCTGAAAACTAAAAACAAAGAAAAAAATCTTGAAAGAGAGAAATAATACCTTTATCTATCAGAGAAAAACAATTTAAATGACGGTGGGTTTCTTATCAGAACCTGTGATGGTCACAAGAAAGTGGCATAATGGTTTTCAAGTGCTGGAAGTAAAGAACTGCCAATCCAGAATTCTACATTCAGCAAAGGTATCTTCAGAAGTGAAGGGGGAATCAAGGCATTCTCAAATCAAGGAAAATGAAAAGAACTGGTCACTAGTGCACCAACACTTAAAGAATGGCCAAAGGAAGTTCTCCAGAAAGAAAGAAGCATAAAAGAAAAGATCTATGAACATCAGGAAGAGGAACAAAGAAAGAGCAAAAAATATAGATAAATACAGCGGGGTCTCCTTCTCTTAAGTTTTCTAAATTATGTTTCATGGTTGAATCAGAAAATAAAACACTATCTAATACGTTTATCAATGTATGTACAGGAAATATTTAGGACAATTCTAAATTGGGGAAAAGGTAAAGGGACATAAAGGAAGGCAAAGTTTTCATATTTTTCTCTACTAGGTAAAATGATGACACCAGTAGACTGTGATGAGTTATGTATATACCTATACAAAAAGACACACACACACACACACACAAACCTGTAGATAGGGGTGCCTGGGTGGGTCAGTCAGTTGAGTGTTCATGATCTCGCGGTTTGTAGGTTTGAGCCCCACATGAGCTGGGGATTCTCTCTCTCTCTCTCTCTCTCTCTCTTTCTCTGCCCTTCCCCTGCTCGCTCTCTCTCTCTCAAAATAAATAAAAATAAAAATAAAAAACTTGTAGATAAACCAGATGAAATTCTTTAAAAAATGCTCAAGAAATTCACAGGAAGATACAAAACTAAAAACAGAGAAACAAAAGATAGAACAAACAGAAAACATCCAAAATGGAGATGACCAAAATGTCAGTGAACGGGTGAATGGTTCAAAAAACGTCCATACCATGGACACATGTTCAGCAATAAAAAGGAGAAATTTATTGATACACACAACTTGGATGAATATCTAGGGAATTACTATGATTAAAAAAAGATAACCTCAGGGGCACCTGGGTGGCTCAGTTCGTTAAGCGTTCAACTTCCATTTGGGTCATGATTTCACGGTTCATGAGTTCAAGCCCCGCGTTGGGCTCTGTGCTGACAGCTCAGAGCCTGAAGCCTGCTTCGGATTCTGTGTTTCCCTCTCTCAGCCCCTCCCCTGCTTGCACTCTGTCTCTCTCTCAAAATAAATATAAATTTTAAATAAAGTTTTTAAAGATAATCTCAAAAGGTCACATACTGTATGATTTCATTTATATAACATTTAAAAAAATTTTTTTACCATTTATTTATTTTAAGAGACAGAGACAGATCATGAGTAGGGGAGGGGCAGAGAGAGAGGGACAGGAGACTCCAGGCTCTGAGCTAGCTGTCAGCACAGAGCCCGATGCGGGACTCCAACCCATGAACCATGAGATCACAACCTGAGCTGAAGTTGGATGCTCAACCAACTGAGCCACCTAGGCGCCCCTATATAACACTCTTAAAATGACAAAACTATAGAGATGAACAGATTTGTGGTTTCTGGGAGTTAGAGATGGGGTGGGTGTAACTATAAATAGGGAACATGAAGGATATTTTTGTGGTGGTGGACTAATTCTGTATCTTGATTACACAGTGGTTATACAGATCTACACATGATAAGATGGCTTAGAACTTAAACACAAACATTGTGCCAGTCTCAGATTCCTGGTTTTGATACTGTACTCTAGTTATGCAAGATGTAACTGCTGATATAAAGTTTCAGTTATGCAAGACAAATAAGTTCTAGAAATCTGCAGTACAACATTGAGCCTATAGTTAACAATTCTGCCTTTTATGCTTAAAATTTTGTTAAGAGGGTAGATCTCATGCTAAGTTTCTTATCAGAAAACACCAACCCAAAAAAGGGACAGAAAGAAACTTTCAGAGGTGATGGATATGCATATCTTCAGACTCATCACATTAAGTGTGTCCAGTTTGGAGTATATAAATTTTTCCTCAATAAAGCTGTTTAAAAAACAAAATGTAGCCACTGTGAGAAAATGGGCAAATAGTACAGGGATGTCTCTGTACTACATTTCCATCTTCCCGTGAATCTATAATTACATCGAAATAAAAACTTTCAGAAAAGGTAACCTCAAAAAGCAGAGATATATAATGATCATGTATGGGAAGACTCAACATCAAGATGTCAATTCTCTTCAAATTGATCTATAAATGTAAATCAGTTTCTATCAAAATCATAATGAGGTTTTTTTAATGGATCTTAACAAGCCGATTCTAACACAGAATAGACAAAACAATTTTAAAGAGCAACAGAGGGCAGATTACCAAGACTTATTGTCTTGTTACAGCAATCAAAACAGTGTGGTATTGGTAGATGGATAAACAGATCAGTGAAATATAAGAAAAGCCTAAAAACAACTCTTATAAATCTGTGGGAAGTAGGTATATAACAGATATTGATTCTAAATCATGGAAGATATGATATAGACTATTCGGAAAATGCTGTTCAAATTATCCATGCGAGAAAAGAAAAAATGTGATAACATCTTCAGATCCTACCTAAGAATTAATTCAAAATGAATTAAATATCTAAATGGGTTTTTTCAAAGCTCATTTATTTAAGTAAGCTCTACACCCAGTGTGGGGCTGATACCCACAACCCCAAGGTCAAGAGTCACATGCTCTTCCAGCTGAGCCATGAGGTGCCCCAAAGATCTAAATGTTAAAAGCAAAATTTTATAACATTTTGATGCAAATAATGAATATCTTTACGATTTTGGAGTAAGGAAGAATTTATTAATCACACACAAAAAAACTCACGAATTTTAGTAGAAAATACTGATTAATATGACTGCATTAAATATTAAAATATCAGGGCACCTGGGTGGCTCATTCAGATGTCTGATTTCAGCTCAGGTCATGATCTCACCGTTCTGTGAGTCTGAGCCCCACATTGTGCTCTCTGCTGTAAGTTCAGAGCCTGCTTGGGATTCTCTGTCTCCCTCTCTCTCTGCCCCTCCTCTGCTCTTCTCTCTCTTTCTCTCAAAAATAAAATAAACATTAAAATAATAGTAATTATTAAAATGCCTATAGAAAAAAATGACACCATGAAGACAAACCATACAGTGGGAGAAAATATTTGCCGCACACAAAATTGAAAAAGAAACTGCATCCAAAGATATATCATAAATACATTTTTAAAAGGCAACCAACCCAAAAGAAAAACAGGCAAAGAATACCAACAGGCAATGGACGGAAGGAACTGGAATGATCTACAAATATATGAAAAGATGTTCAACCTCACTAGTATTCAGGGAAATACTGGTCAGATTAACAAAAAGTTAAGACTCAAAAGTTGCCAGCTATATGGTGACATGGGAGCGTGGAGACCACTGGTGGGGCTGTTACTAAGAAATTGGAAACTACCTCAATATGCATTAACCGGGGAATGAATAAATTAAGCATCTCATGGTTGTACTATAGGTTGCTGTTCAGCAGTGAAACGACCAAGCTCGGTATGTACCTACATGGAACATAATAAGAATGCGTTGACAGAAAGTGGGAAATAAAGAGAACCTCTACTTTTCCTTAAGTATTTTATAATCCTTTTTATTTTAAAAAATGGAAGTCAAAGTAAATATAGTAGTGTATGTTCACTCTGCACGGCAAGAACACAAGTGTTTGCTATATTCTTCTCTGAACTTTCCTGTCTTTTGAAAGTTCTCAATAGAAGTGAAAGGTGTGGCATCAGATGCTTCTGATAAATACTTATTTGGTGAACTCTCATATTAAGGTACTAGTAACTTACTATGTCAACCTTTCCAGGGACATTTTTATTTATTTATTTTATTTATTTTTTTTAGAGAGAAAGAGAGAGAGACTGAGTATGAGTGGGGCAGGGGCAGAGAGAGAGGGAGACACAGAATCTGAAGCAGGCTCCAGGTTCTGAGCGGTCAGCACAGAGCCCGACGCGGGGCTCAAACTCATGGACTGTGAGATCATGACCTGAGCCGAGGTCAGACGCTTAACTTACTGAGCCACCCAGGTACTCAGGGACATTTTCATTTTTAAAGAAGAGTGCAATGCTTAATCCAAAGGTCAAGGCACTGTGGTATTTGCTGTCACTTAGAAATTGTGGGCTATGGAGTTTTGCCTTCAAAACTCCAAAGGGAGTTATTTTCCTGCCATGTACTAGTCTTGCAATTTGGGTAAGTTGTCACCACTTTGACAGAATGATAGGCTCCCGTTAGGTTGGACAGCTCAGAGAAATCGGCACACTTCCCCCATTCAATTAGGCTTCCATTCTTTATACATAAAACTGGATTTGAAACAACTCCACCTAATATAAAATTTAGAGCAAGATTTATAGAAACAGGGACACCTACCTGCAAATCCCCTCAAATTTTATCAAACACTGATTCTATTGTGTTCATCAACCCCGAACAGACGCAACACAATGTAAATATTCCTTGGCTTGTCTGTGGAGGATCGGGTCTTGTCCATAGCTTGGACACTCCTCCTCCCTTCGCCCCCGTCAACCCTGCCAGCTTTTCAAACTGCTGGAATCTTTCTGCAGTCATGGCTTTTAAGTGAGAGACTTTTTTTTTTTTATTGCTTTGGGCATGTTCCTTCTTCTAGCCAGTGCTCAGAATTTTAACTATCTAACTATTCAATTTCTCTCTGTGTCTTCACGTGGGAGAGAAACTGGATTTCTGTTCCACACAGTTTGGCAAAGGCTAGAAGGTACATCTGCACGTCCGCAGCAAGGTCTGGGATGGTGCTTTTTCAATCAGAAGGGAGTCATTTTCCCCCCTCTTGAAGGAGAGGGCCTCCAAATATCTGATGGAAGGGAGGAGTTGGTTTTCTTAACAACAATCCTAGCAGGCTTACAGTTCATTCCTGAATGTGTTTTTTATTTTTAAAAGAACTACCCTCCTTTCCCAAAACATGCATTTTTAGAAAAAGGGAAATTAGAAAAATAGTTAAAAGAACAAAGGATAATTTTTAAACAAATGACTCTACCACAATTTCTATTATTAGAAAATCAAGCCTCAGTGGGAGAGTATCTTCAAATCAGAACACCAAGCCAAACAGTTTTTCTATTAGCACATCACATGAGGTATCATTCCTAATATCTTCTAGTCAAGCACAGAAATCTATTTTATACTGGAAAGGTGAGGCAGCGTAGACATCCTTTCTCTGTACACCAACCCCCTGCCCCCTCATGTGCCTAGTAGAGAGAGAGAGAGAGAGCATTTCCAGTTCATTATTAGAAAGTTCCTTTTCTAGTTTGACTCATTACTGAGAATTTCTATCTGTTTTCCAAGACGTATGAGGTTCCCCAATGCAGTCACTCCAGGAAACCTAACCTGGTAACGTGGGTCACACTTTCATTTCTAAGGAGCGTAACATACAATGCTAGCTGGTGCTAGGGGTAGTTGATGGCAAGAAGTATCATTATGGGTTCTCAAGACAAGCAAAATTTGAGTCTGGGTTCACAGTCACTGCTTTAACTAGGATCCCATCTCTGTATTGGGGGCAATACTGGAACCTGACAAATGGGCAGTAGCTCTGTGATATCAATGACAATTTGCTATGCAAACTTTGGGGGCGATCCAAATGAAAAAGTGTGTACTTGGGTTCTGAGAAGCTACCCTTACTCAGCCTGCTCCCCCAAGTTCACCTCTCTCCACTCTCCCAGATAGCACATACCTTATGGGCCACTCCAGTTCTAAACTGTGATAAACTGATAGAGGATGTTCACAGGCGTAACATACTCCCATGGGCGATCTCGGGGACTACACAGTTCTTGGCACACCAGCTCTTCATGGGGCTTTCTTCTCCAAACTGTCATTGAAACATACTGAAATGCAAGCAACCAAGAATGACGCTGTTATTACAAAGGATAACCTTGAACCCCTTCTGACTCAAAACTAACGTAAATCATTCAGCAATTTGGGTAAGTTCACTGCGATCAGTAACAAATTATTTATGTTACACATTAGAGCCAATCATGACACATCAGCTGTGGTTAACAATGGCTGCTCTCATCCGATCAGTGACCCAGCATGCTCTCTCGTGTCTCTGCACATGCTCTTCCCTCTGCTTCAAAAGGTCTAAAACCCACATAATTAGTCCATAAAATTAGTTTGTTGATTGACTGAAGGAATGAATGAGTGGAGTGCTTGCGACCTCAAATAAGCCTCCCACTGCATTTATAATGTTTGCACACTGGGCCGCAGCCATGCACGGATGAAAAATAATATTCTGTTATGAATAGGAAAGTCAACTGTGATTATGGGCAATTTTCTTAACCAGAAAGCATTGAGAAGTAAGATGCTTTGCAGCTGTACATTTTTATTAAGGGCCGCTTGAATAAACATAAAACATGTTTGTCAGGAGAGGGTAAAAAGACAGATGCAAATTTCAGAAAATAGGTACATTCATTCTTTTTTGCATTTGCCTTCAAATGTGCCCCTAAAACAGCAATTACCGTTCGATGTCATTTCTGACCAGCGACAGGGACCAGGAATAGTGACTTAATTTGGGCAGGAGGTTGCTGGTACATAATATGGCTACTGTGCCTGGAGTCTTTCTTGGTCATAAAAGCAGTAAGGAAGTATGACATAACGTTGCAATGGTAAATCACAGCCCTAGCCATTTTGGTTGGCAGAATTTGAAAGACAAACATTACTTCAGGAGCAGAGAAGACGTGCCTAATTACCTCCGTGCCTGGGCTGGGTTCCCTGCCGCTCGTGTCATTCCTGGACTCGGGTGTGTCCACACAGCCAGGGGCCATGTGTGCAGAGGCCAGCGTGGCTTGGTGAGGAAGGAGGTGCCTAGAGATGTGAGGACTGGCAGCCTCACCCCTGCAACCTCCTGTCCAGTGAAATTAGGCAGCTGAACCAAAGGACAAGGCAGTTTCCAGGGGCCCTGTGCAGCCTGGAGGGAGGAAGACGGGGGACAGGGGACAGACAGGCTGGACCAGCTGCTCTGCCTTGGCTGAGGTATGCAACTGAGCCCGTCGAATTTGTGCGTTCCCACAATTTTTCCCTCGGGCCAGCCCAAATCCCGGCCTGCTTCCCTCCTGAGGGCTCCCTGTCTGGTGGCAGCAGAGGCCCAAATGGGCCTGGGGACTCACCCACCCCAGGTGACCACATTCTAGAGGCAGATTCTTCTTTGCTTGCTTGCTGCATTTTCAGGGCTCAAAAATTTCCATTCCTTTGTAGCTTTTGTTTTACATGGATAGTCCCAGGCCACCTTCCTCTCCTGCTTCTGCTTTCTGTCTGTCTGCATCTCTCTCTCTCTCTCTCTCTCTCTCTCTCTCTCTCTCTCTCTCTCTCTCTCCGTCCCTTTATGGAAATCAGCTGCCTTCTCACAGTACGGTTGGTTATAGTATATCTCAGAGAGGCCTTCCCTGGGCCGCTCATCCCTTTGCCAGAGCTTTTCTTTTTCCTCGCGAGTAGCCCCCAAATCCCATTAATCCTCCAATTTTCTTTCTTTTTAATTGTGACGACACACAGAGCATAACATTTACATTTTTTAAAAAATCCAAAATGCAGGGGTGCCTGGGTGGCTCAGTCAGTTAGTTAAGCTTCCGACTCATGGTTTCAGCTCAGGTCATGATCTCACGGTCCATGAGTTCAAGCCCCACATAGGGCTTTGCACTGACAGCAGGGAGCCTGTTTGGGATTCTCCCTCTCTCTCTTTCTCTCTACCCCTCCCCCACATATGCATGCACTCTCTCTCTCAAAATAAACAAACTTAAAAAATGAATAAAAAATAAAATCCAGAATGCATTTATTGGGATAGTTTCCCACTCATCTGGCTTCAGGATGCTTTTAGTGCTGCTTCTGTTTGAGGGAGCGTCCTTATGTAAGCCTTGCTTTTCCTCCCGCAGGCTGGCAGGGGACAGTGGAGCAGCCCACACACAGGACTACGGTCTGCGCATGGCTAAAGATGGCGGTGATTTTATAGCATCCTGGGCACTTCCCGTCCATGAAGCAGGAGTTGAGGCTCAGCGCCAGATGCTTCTTCTTGTGCTTCCTCTCCTCCTCTTCCGGGGGTGGCTGGAGGAGGTCTTTGGTGAGGGGCATGTTCTCGTGGAGAGGCTGGCACTGCCAGAAAGGTCATGATATTGACATTTGAACCATTTTAAGTGTCCAGTTCAGTGGTATGAAGCCATTCACACCGTTGTGGGCCATTCTTCTCCAGACCTCTCTTGTTCTTCCCAAACTGAGGCTGGACACATGAAATAACTCTCCTTTTGCCCCTACCTCAATCCCCGGAAAACCACCATTCTACTTGCCACCTCTATGAATGTGACCACTCTAGGTCCCCCATGTAAGCATTTATTTTTTTGGTCACATTTCATTTAGGCAAATGTCTTCAAGATTCATCTATGGTGTAGCAAGTGTCAGAATTATAATATTCCATTATATGGACGTACCATCTTTTGTTTACATTCATCCGTTAACAGACACTTGGGTTGCTTTTGCCTTCCGATCTGTCCCTTGAACTGTGGAAACTTTAAGAATAAATGCCCAAAGTGCTGAAGCTCTCAGGTGCCCCATCCTCTGCTCTCCAGAATCCTCATCTTCCATCATAACGGCCCCCAGGTATTGACTCTATAGATCAGTTGCTAAGCGGCTGGTTTACTTTTATAGCAGTTAATCTTCACAGCAACGCAGAGAGGTGGGTGTTACTCCCATTTAACAGAGGGTGATACTGAGACTCGGAGAAGCTAAGCAACTTGCATATAAGGTCAAACAGTTCAGAAATAGCAGAGCTTGGATTTGAAGACCCCAAACTGCCCTGTCTGACTCCAAAGCCCCTACTGAGAACCAACACTCCTAGTGTCTACCCAAGGCCCAGAGACCCTTTGCCACCAGTTGCTCCTTCCTTCGGTTCGGTTTCAGATTGGGTTGGTTTGTAAGAAAAGTAGAGCTTACTCTATGCACTGACAGACCACTGAGCACATGGGCCTGGGAGGGCCCTTTGAATCCTCAAATCCTGGCCACTGCCTCTTACGCACACACATCCATACACCCATATGCACGCACTGCATTCTGAAATCATTCTGCTCTGGAGGCTGTCAAGACTTCTCTATTGCTGTTTAAACCAGGCAGCGAGCATTATTGAGATGCTAGGATTTGTTTTAACTTTGTTCATCAATTAGCAGAAAGAAGACCAGTCTAGACCAGGGACTTGGTTCATGTTCTTGGATCTGCTACTCTTCTGTAAGCTATTTGTTTCATTTCCTCTCCTGAGGCAAGCTGCTCTTGAATGGATTAATTAAAGAGGTGCCCAGCATTTTAAAATGCTAGAAGAATTAGGCTTGAGGCTGTTGGCAGATGTTCACCTGTTAATGCAAGTGTGTCTTAGATGCCTGAGTGACATCAGTTTCTACTAAGGAAAAAAAGGGCTGAGGGACTTTGTGGCTGAGACTGGGGTGTGTGTGGAGGGGTGCCCCATGGGGGTGAGAAAAGGCACAATGGGGCAGGGAAGTTGCAAATACAAAACACAAACTCAACCGCCTCGATTTTGCAGGAGCTGGCCAAGTCCATGGCTTGCTCTGACACTACCCCCAAAGACTGGCCAGAGTGGCTGTGCACATGCCAGTACCCTGGGCAGCAGCAGGCCCAGCTGGGTAAACAGAAGTACAGGAGCAAAACAAGCCAATAAATCATGGTGCAGCTCTAGCCTGCCCCAGTCCCCTCCTCCCTCTTCCTTTCCAGCTTCCCCCGGGTCTCCCTATCAAGCAAATGGGCCCAGGTGTCCTTTGATCTATCTCCTTTGCCCTTCGCATGGGAGAAATGTATCTATAGGAAGGGTGAGCTCAGCCCCACCTGTGACCTGTGCCCAGGGTTTCTTGCAGGGAGCTGTGACCTTCACACATCCAGCTGCTAATGGCAGAAAAGACAAGCAGACATGGAGCATTTGAGAGGCTTAAGGTTGACCTATTGTTAGAGGGGCCCTGGGTGGCTGACCTTCATAGAGTTACAGAGATGAATGGCCAGGTTCTCCACCTCAAGCCCTGGAACATGAACCACGGCCTATCCTAAGCACACAGAGCCCTGATAAAACCAAGTTGACCTCGAACTCCACCACTGCCCCTTTGCCTCATGGCTTGTGTTTATCATATGCTCCCTGTGCTCAAATTTGGAGCTCTCACATTTCTGAGAGTCCTAATCCTGCTAGCAAATGGGTATATCATCCACTGTTATGTCCTTGATCTGCAGAGGGCTTCTTCCCTCAGGAGGCCTATGCAGTGTCATGTTCCACTGGTTAGAGATCTGACTGCTCTATCCCCAGTGCCTAGAACAGTGCCAACATACCATTGGTGCTGTTTATACACTCATTGATAGAATGAATAAATTAGCATAATGTAATGGCTAAGGGGACAGTCTTTGAAGTCAGACCAGAATTCTAGCCAAGATTCTGCCAGTTTGACCTTGGCAAAGATGACTCTCCTTGGCCTTGGTCTTCTTGTCTATGAAATAATAGTATCATAAAAAGATTAATGTGCAAATTAAAAAAAATAATGCATGTACTGCACTTAGCCAGTGCCTGACCCATAAGTCCTCAGTAAATTGTTACTTATTATCATTATTTTGTACATCAACTCTAGGCAACTGGTCTAGATTGCCAGGGGTGCTGAACTGAAAATTCTGTGGTCTCAACCCGACTCGATGGAAAAGAGGGCTTTAAGGCCTTCTATGAGTAAAGACAGGAGATGCGGGAGCTCACTTGCAGGGGATTTGCCTTCTCTGGTTTGGCCATGAAAATGGCCAACCCCAAACCATCTGGAACACTCTTCAGGGAGAAGTGCATCATGTACATATGGCAAATTGCTTTTATCAGCCATTCAGGTCTAGGAAAAAAAAAACCATATGCCTTCAGTGGGGACTGCCCCCGACAGTAAGGGCAAGGTGGAGGGTAGGTCTGCCTACTAAAATCCTGAAACCAAATAGCCCACTACTTGCCTAAGGGTGGGATAGTTTTCTTCATCAAAGAAGCAGACCTGCATGGCTCAGTTGGTTAAGTGTCCAACTTCGGCTCAGGTCATGATCTTGCGGTTCGTGAGTTTGAGCCCTGCATTGGGCTCTATTCTGACAGCTAGCTCAGAGCCTGAAGCCTGTCTTTGGATTTTGTGCCCCCCCGCAATCTGTCCCCTGCTTGCACTGTCACTCCCTCTCTAAAAATAAATAAAACATAAAAAAAGAAACAGACCCTGATGAGAAGTCACTCCCTTATTCGTGAGTGGAGTCTTTGGCTCTATAAGAAGAATGATGGTCTTTCCATGTGCTTCAGTCTGTCCAATGTCACACGCTATATTTCAAACATGGAAGCTGACATCATGTGAGAATACTGCACTCATTTCAAACCCTATTTGAACTTCAAAGGACATGTCAGCCACATGAGTCCCACCTAAGTATGTGGCACTTTTGATCCACAGGTACCTGACGGCCAAGAAGACTTAGAGGCCAAGAAATGGAATTTTGGACTAAAGGTAAATGAACCTAAGTCTTGTAAAGGTTCAAGAAGAAATGGAGCCAAGAAATGGAATTTTTAACTAAAGGTAAATGAACCTAAGTCTTGTAAAGTTTGACTTCAGCTGTAAACACAAAGCACACGAGGTCAGAGAAATTCTTCAATTCTCTATCTGAAAACACTCCAATGACATCATCTTGAGTCTGGGAGTGTCTTTGGGGTCTGCAGAAGTGTGAGCCAGGAAGCCTCCATGGTAAGAAAAAAATTTCCCCCATCACACATTCTCTCAAGAGACTTTTAGCTCTCAACAAAGCTGTAGGGTAGACTTGGGCCACGAGGGGCATTGGGAGGGTAGAAGTCTAATCTTTTACTCCCTAGCGCCCAAACCAGCTTCACCAAATAATGGACCTATTACCTGGAAACGTACCTAAAGAACAACGTGGTCTCCAGAAATACCTCCTTCTTGGCCTCTAGCAAGCCATCTTTTTTTTTTTTTTTTTTTAACAACTCTGGGGCCTGACATTCCTCATGATCAGAGAATTTGGACAAGATAACTTAGGGAGGCTTTACCAAACAACAACACGTGAATAAAGAAAGTGTATGCCTTCTGGTCAGGTAACCATTGTTGGCAAGAGACACTCAACAGTGAACCAATTATGAAAGTAGTCTCAGGGCCTATGGGTCCCAGATAAGGGGCAGAGACCTCAGAGATATAATCCCGGAACCTGGCTACTTGAGGCCACTGGGGGATGGACAGAGCAGCAGAAAAGGGAGATATGGGGGCAAAGAAGACAAATGTTTGCATTTTGTCTGGAGCCCTGCTGGACAGAGTCCTTTTTCACCAGACAGAAATGAGACAAAACTGAAAGATTGTTTATCTCCTTTTCTCTCCCTTGCCACCTCCCTCCCTTGCCAAATGAATTGGGTACAAAGGGGCTTGTGAATAATTGTGTTTTGCAGAAAGGTTAGGCCCCCTCTGTAGGGCTCATTACTGATAAGGAATTTGTAACAGTCATTCTCTACATAGAAAGAATTTCACCCAAGCCACTTTCAGCTCACCCCTGAGCAAAAACTATGGACAAATATTCTTTATGAATATAGATGTAAAAATCTTCAAAAAAATTTCAGAATAGGTAAATCCATAGAGACAGGATGTAGATTAGTGGTTGCCAAAGACTAGGAAGGAAGGAGAATGAGGAGTGACTGATTAATGTGTATGGCTTTTTCTTCTGGGGTGATGAAAATGTTCTGGAACTATAGAGCAGTGATGATTGCACAACAGTGTGAGTGTACTTAATGCTACTGACTTGGACACTTTGAAATGATTGAAATGGTGAATTTTATGTTATGTGTATTTTACCACAATAATAAAATCCTCATCAAAGTACAGTCGACCCTTAAAGAATGCAGGGTTAGGGACACCAACCCCTCCATGCATTTAAAAATCCACGTGTAACTTTTGAGTCCCCCAAAACTTAACTACTAATAGTCTACTGTTGGCTAAAAGCCTCACCAATATCATAAACAGTCAATCAACACATATTTTGTATGTCATGTATTATATACTGTATTCTTACAATAAAGTAAGTTAGAAAAAAGAAAATGTTATTAAGCAAATCATAAGAGAAAAAATATTTACACTACTGTTCTGTGTAACTTCCTCAATATGACAAAGGGCATCTATGAAAAACCCACAACTAACATAAAGTTTAATGGTAAGACTGACAGCTCTTTCCTTAAGATCAGGAACAAGACAAAGAATTCTACTCTCTCCCCTTCCATTTGACATTGTACCAGAGGTTCTAACCAGGACAATTAGGCAAGAGAAAGAAATAAAAGGCATCTATATTATAAAAAAGAAGTAAAAATATCCCTATTCATAGATGATATAATCTTATATGTAGAAAATTCTAAAGAATTTACCAAGATAACCTCCTAGAGCTAGTCATCATGCTCAGCAAGCAGGATACAAGATAAACACACATACAAAAAATGAGCAAAGGAAGAAAAAGAGAGACAGAGACAAACCAAGAAACAGATTCTTACCTATAGAGAACAAACTGAGAGTTACCAGAGGAGAGGTCAGGAGGTGGGATGCGTGAAATAGGTGAAAGAATTAAGGAGGGCACTTGTTGTGATGGGCACAGGGTGTTGTATGGAATCGATGAATCACTCTATTATACACCTGAAGCTACTATAACACTGTATGTGAACTACACTGGAATTTAAAATAAAATAAAATTAAAAAAAATCAATTCTATTACTATACACAAACCATGGATATCCTGAAAATTAAATTAAGAAACCAATTCCAGGGGTGCCTGGGTGGCTCAATCAGTTAAGCGTCTGACTTCTGCTCAGATCATAATCTCACAGTTCACAAGTTCAAGCCCCGTGTCAGGTTCTGTGCTGACAGCTCAGATCCTGGAGCTTGCTTCAGATTCTGTGTCTCCCTCTCTCTCTGCCACTCCCCAACTCATACTCTGTCTGTCCTCTCTCAAAAATAAATAAACATTAAAAAATTAAAAAAAAAACAATTCCATTTATAATGAAATAATAAAACAATTAGGAATAAATTTAACAAAAGAAGTGTAAGATTTGCACACTGAAAACTATAAAACATTACTGAACAGGGGCACCTGGGTGGCTCAGTCGGTTAAGCCTCCGACTTCGGCTCAGGTCAGATCTCACGTTTGTGGGTTCGAGCCCCGCGTTGGGCTCTGTGCTGACAGCTAGCTCAGAGCCTGGAGCCTGCTTCCGGTTCTGTGTCTCCCTCTCTCTCTGCCCCTCCCCCTCTCATGCTCTGTCTCTCTCTGTATCAAAAATAAATAAAACATTAAAAAAATTTAAAAAAACATTACTGAACAAAATAAAAGAAGAACTAAATAAATGGAAATACATTCTTCATGTATGAATTAGAAGACATAACTTTGTCAGGGCACCTGGGTGGCTGTCCGTTAAGCAGCTGACTTCAGCTCAGGTCATGATCTCCCACAAGTTCAAGCACAGTGTCAGGCTCTGTGGTGACAGCTCAGAGCCTGGAGCCTGCTGTGGATTCTGCATCTCCTCCCCTCTTTGCCCCTCCCCCACTTGCACTCTGTCTCTCTCTTTCTCACAAAAATAAATATTTTTAAAAAGTTTAAAGAAGACATAACATTGTCAGGATGTCAATACCCCCAAATTAATCAATTTGAATCAAACAGATGCATTGCCATCCCTAACAAAATCCCAGCTAGTTGTCTTTCAGAAACTGACATGCTGATTCTAAAACTCATAGGGAAATGGCAAGAGACCAGTTTATAAAAGCTAAAACTAAAACTCTTAGAAGAAAACATAACTATAAAATCTTGTGACCTTGGATTAGGTAATGGAGTCTTAGATAGGACACCAAAAGCACAAGTGACAGAAGAAAAAGATAAATTGGACTACAGAACAGTAGAAAGCTATTGTACTGCAAACCATCTAGAACATGAAAAGACAGCATGAAGAATAGGAGAAAATATTTGCAAGTCACATACCTGATAAGGGACTTATTTGTATCTCAAATATATAAAGAATTCTTATAACTTAATAATAAAAAGACAAGTAGCCCAATTAAAAGTGGACAAAAGATCTGAAAAGACAGTTCTCTGTATAAATGGCCAATAATTACATGAAAAGATGTTCAACATCATTAGCCACCCAGAAAATGCAAATAAGAACTATAAAGAGATATCCATTCACATCCACTAGAATGACTATAATAAAAAGACAGGTAACAACAAGTGTTGGCAAGGATGTGGAGAAATTGGAATGCTTATACACTACTGGTAGAAATGTATAATGATGGTGACACTTTGGAAACTAGTCTGGCACTTTCTTAAAAGGTTAAACATAGTTATCCTATGACCTAACAATTCCACTCCTGGTATATATAGCCAAGAGAAATGAAAACATATCCTGTCAAAAACTTGCATGCAAATGTTCATCACAACACTATTCACAATAGACCAAAGGTGGAAACAACTCAAATGTCCATCAACTGATAAATGGATAAAGAAATTTAGTATATCTATACCATGGAATATTATTCGGCCATAAAAAGAATAAACCTTAAAATCATCAAGCAAAGTGAAATAAGGCAGACAAAAAAGGCCACATGTTATATGATTCCATTTATATGAAGTGCCCAGAATAGCAAAATCCGTAGATAGAAGATTAGTGGTTGCCCAGGGCTGGGAGGAGTGAGGAGAGGGCCTGGTATGTGACTGCTAATGTGTAAGAAATGTCTTTTTGGTGTGATGAAAATATTCTGGAATTGGATAGAGGTAATGGTTGTACCACTTTCTGAATATACTAAAACCACTGAATTTTATACTTTAAAACAGTATACTTTATATGAATTATACTTCAGTAAAAAATGAAAAAAAATGTTTTCTTGGGAAGATCACTCTGATTTTGGTATGTAACTCAGAAGGAACTCATGGAATTATTTCACATGTTATAATAAAACTTTTCATCTCTCATTTATTTCTATGAACAAGATTTCTCAGTCCTCATGTATATAAAGAAAGAAAACTAGAAATGG
This sequence comes from Suricata suricatta, assembly GCF_006229205.1. NCBI lineage: Eukaryota > Metazoa > Chordata > Mammalia > Carnivora > Herpestidae > Suricata > Suricata suricatta. The sequence continues at coordinate 95,738,416 of NC_043717.1, forward strand.
AATTGATGCTGAATATTATCTTTCTAGCAGTAAGGAATATCTATTCATGGGTACCTGAAAAAAAATCCCATCCATTTCATTAAGAGATGCATTTAAATAAAAATTTATTTTTACATGGTAATCTTGTCAAAAATGTATCAAGTCAATCTCGTCATGAAAAACGTGACACAACCCTAAACTGAGGGACATTCTACAAAGCAGCTTGCCAGTATCTTAAAAAATGGTATGAAGGTCATGAAAGATGAGAAAGACTAAAAAGCTGTTACAGATTGAAAGGGATTAAGGAACAGAAAAAAGAATCAATGGAAAGGCTGGGGAAATCGGAATAAACTATTGTTTAGTGAAATAGAGTGAATGTGTTCACCCCAAAATTCGTATATTGAAACTTAACCCCCAAATGTGATGGTATTAAGAGGTAAGGACGTTGGTAGGAAATTAGGTCACGAGGGTGGAGGCCCTCAGGAATGGGATTAGTGCCTTTTACAAAGGGGACTCCAGAGAACTCTCTCTCCCTGTTTCTGCCATGTGATGGCAGTCCATAACCCAGAAATGGGCCCTCACCTATATTTCTGTTGCTTATAAGCCATCCAGTCTGTGGTACTTAGTTATAGCAACCTGAACTAAGACATTTAGTGAGTATTAGTGTACCGATGTTAATTTCTTGGTTTTGATCACTGTACTGCAGGTAAGTCCGTTAACATTAGGGAAGAGGGGTGAAAGATACATAGGACCTCTCTTGTACTATTTTTTTCAACGTTCACATAAATCTAAAATTACTTCACTTGGGGCGCCTGGGTGGCTCAGTCAGTTAAGCCTCCGACTTCAGCTCAGGTCAGATCTCACATTCATGGTTTCAAGCCCCGCATCAGGCTCTGTGCTAACAGCTCAGAGCCTGGAGCCTGCGTCTGGTTCTGTGTCTCCTTCTCTCTCTGTCCCTCCCCGTCTCATGCTCTGTCACTCTCTGTATCAAAAATAAATAAAACATTTTAAAAAATTAAAAAAATAATAATAAAATAAAATTACTTCACTTGATCTTAGCCAAAAGGCTGAGAAGTGATTAAAAATTACTTCAAAATAAAAAGAAAATCACAGGAGATTCTCAGGCAAAAATGTTTGATGATTATTGAGTTACATGAGTCACAGTGCCCATGAGACAAAAGCAAACAAGTGCAACTCTTACAGGTTCTGAGTGAGAACTGATAGAAACTTCTCCCCCTGGGGGGCCTCACTGCATATTGATATGATAAGTTCCTTAGCATCCTTTTGCAGGAAACAGCAACAAGTAGAGCTCAGTTTTCTTTCTGTAAGCCTGCACTGTGCACTGAGAGGATGCTTACATTTCTCTCAAGCCCAGGGGCTCAATTTACTCTTTATTAAAAAAAGAGTGTTCTTCCTGATTACAAAAGCAATAGGCGCTTCTGATGCAAATTTTGGAAAGCAAAGGTAACTGCAAAGAAGAAAATAAAAATGCCTGCAATCACATACTACAATGAGTACATTGGGCTATTTCCTCCTAGTCTTTTTTTCATGCATCTATACATGATTTGTTGGGGGGGGGGACAGTTCTTTTAATGAAAATGCCAATCATCCCAATGTTACTGTAAACTACTCTTCTTTATAATGACAATAAAAGACCATCTCTCCACATCATGACACGTTTCTCCTACATTTTAAGGCACAAGATAAAATTCCTTAGTGTAGAAGCACCAAAACGGATGTTACTGACCCCCTATTACTGGATTTTATGCTCGTCAACTCTACAGGGCCAGAGTCTCTGCAGGCAGCTAGGCAATTAGATGAAGCCAAATGAACCAACAGATACCGGTGGCTAATAAATAGGGAGACAGGGTTTCCGCTCTACCAAAACAAAACAAGCCTCAGAATATTGCTTCCTAATGAATGATGGTGAGCTGTGGGGCCTAGCCCCCTGCACCCCTATTTAGAAAAGTGTTTGAGTCTATCTCCAAATATCATATACAGAATTTTAATATATTTATTTATATATTTAATTTAAGAACATATACCGAAGTACATATATTGCTGGTTTGCAAATTATATTAATGTACTGCATATGAACATACTAATTATGGACATTATATAATATGTGCAAAACAAAAAAATTATTTATAAATAATGGATGAGTAATTTGCAAATTATAAACATACACTCCTGAGTTTGTTTAGTGTGTCTGTTTTAGGTCATAAAGGATATATATAGAAAATAGAAGTTTAAAAGTGATTAAATAAACAGGCAATGGAAATAGAAGTTCTAACATTTTCTTCCTGCACATGCTCCTCTTTGGAGATGGAGTAAAATGAATGGAGAGATCTTCAACTCTACCCATTATTTGCTTGGGAAGAAACGCAGCATGTCACTGTCATAACACCTTCAAATAGCTCCTGAAAGAGTCCTCAGTCAGGAAGTCTACCTCAAAGCCTCTTGGACCCCTCTAGGCATTTCAAATTGGCTCCTGCAGAGGACTTGTGACCTCTGTGCCACACGGTCGTTCGTTATACTGCTGGTGTGTTGTCTATTGACTTTAAATTGTTGGAGCCTGTAGGCAAGAGGCAGGCCATTAATCTGTCCAGCACTTTGCATGCTGTTAGCCTTCATTGTTAGAGGCCACTGTGATTTGTAGACCAAATACTGGCCCTGGAGTCAGAAAACCTGGGTTTTGGTCCCTTCTCTGCCCCATGCTTAGCTGTGTGACCTTGGGCAAGCCCATTTATCTCTCTGAAGGAAGCTGCGGTGTGCCATAGGAGGCAGTGTCACAACCAGAAGAGACATAGACCCTAGAATCAGCCAAACTGCAGCCCTGCTATTGGGTGCTCTATAATCGGAGACGACGTCATCTTCTCTCAGCTTTTATGTTCACATTTTCAATTGGGGGACAGTATATATACCTATCTCACAGGCTTGTGGAAAGTTCCTAGAAGAACAGTCAATAAATGTTTGCTGAATCTGACATTTAAAGGTAAGTAGAATTACTGAATGTCAAAGTCCTCCAAAATTGGGGAATCGGCGGGGGGTGGGGAGGGCTCAGTCAGTTAAGCACCCAACTTGATCTCAGTTCAAGTCATGGTCTCACGGTTCACAGGATCAAGCCCCTGTCAGGCTGGGCTCTGTGCTCAAAGCACAGAGCTTCCTTGGGATTCTCTCTCTCCCTCTCTTTCTGCCCCTCCCTTGCTCACATGTGCACGTACTTGCTCTCTCGCTCTCTGTCTCAAAATAAATATATAAACATTTTTAAAAGTCATCCCAAAGCATCTGGTCCAACCTCGTCACTCCACAGATGAGCACACTGAGGGCAAGACGTGGGGAGGGGGTTTGTTCAAGGCCACACCCTGAGTTCCGTCTCTGCTATAGTCAGCACACCTGAAATTCTCATTAGGGTGCTAGCATTATCTCCAGGTGGATTCCCCTTAACCACCCCTTTGCTTGTAATGCACATTTAGTAGTTATTGTTCTGCATACGAGGAAGGAACAGGAAGGGAGGAGAAGAGCTATGACCCTAAACTAAGGCACACAGGCCAGATAAAAGCTTGCAGCCATTCAGAAGGAATTTGGGTGACAATAACATTCATGATAATGACTCACATACTGCGGACCAGGTATTACTCTCAGCACTTTCCATGTATTAATGTACTTAATCCTCACCACAGCTTTATTATCCCCATTTTACAGCTAAGGAAATGGGCTCAGAAAAATGTTTCACTTGCTCATGGTTAAATACTGGGAGAGCTAGGACTCCAACCTAGGTAGCCTGTCTTGGACAGTGGTTCTCCAACTTGAGTAAGCACTGGAATCAATGGGAGAGCTTGCTCAAATGCAGATGACTAGGTCCCACCTTCAGAGTTTCTGATTAAGCAGGTCTTGGATGGGGCTCAAGAACTTCTATTTTTAATGAGTTCCCTGTTGATACTACTGTTGCTGATAGAAGGGCCACAAGTGTGAACATCAATAGTATATGATTCTACATTCAACCTCCTTATTACACTACTGAGATCACCCTCTTGCAAAATTCTTCATTGATAAACAGATAAACAGATAAAACAGATGCCTCCTTAAAACACACAGGGCATTTCATGATGGGGCCATATTTAGCTTTCTAATCTCATCTCCTTCTGGTCCCCTCCAGACACCACATGTCCGTCCTCCGAAGTTGTTTCTCCACTTCAAAACAAACCAGAAGCTCTCTCTGGCTTCTGTCTGCATTTGTTCTTGTTTCTCTCTAGGATGCCTGCACCCTCACATGCTCCTCCTCCCAAACTTAACTAACTTCTTGTATTTTAAGGTTAGGGATTCAGCTCAAGCATTATCTCCTTCCAGAAACTTAACTGGATCCTGCTTCCTATCCTAGCTCCAACCTGGACTGAGGGGCTTCCTTGGGGCTCCAGGTCTCTGGCCTGCCTTCCTGATCTCACTATACCGTAATTTTCTATACAGTGGTTTCCTCTATAACCATGAGGGACTTTTTGTTTTATTCATATTATTATTCCCAGTACCTGATAAGTGGTAAATGTTAAACAAATGTACAAGGATGATGGTTGGGGAACATCACAGAACCCAAATAACATTAAAAACTGTTTGGTGAAGAGTGCCTGGCTGGCTCAGTCAGTGGAACATGCAACTCTTGATTTTGGGGTTGTAAGTTTAAGCCCCATGTTGGGTGTAGAGTGTACTAAAAATAAAATCTTAAAATAAATAGGAATGCCTAGGTGGCACAGTTGGTTAAGTGTCTGACTTCAGCTCAGGTCATAATTTCATGCTTCACAAGTTGAGCCCCACATTGGGCTCTGTGTTAACAGTTCAGATCCCAGAGCCTTCGTCAGATTCTGTGTCTCCATCTCTTTTGGTCCCTCCCTTGCTTGCACTCTGCCTAGGTCTCTCTCTCTCTCTCTCTCTCTCTCTCTCTCTCTCTCTCTCAAAAATAAATAAAATATTAAAAATTTTAATAAAAATAAATAAAAACTATTTGGTGAAAATTATAGAATCAGAAAAAGCAAACTGACTCTTTCTGTAAGCCTGCTCCAGTGGCACAGAATTTATCATCCATTCTCTTCCCCATTGCCTATCTCCCTTTCACCCTTTCTATTCCTCGCCAACTCCACCTACAGTGCTGGAGATATTCTGTGCATGCTCCTTGGGCTACGTTTCCAGTCCTTCTGTCCCAGTTTCTGATTGCCCCCAGATTGCCATTAAAGTTGTCCCCATATGCTATGGGGAGAGAACCTGTCTCTGATAACACTGCAGGACTTAGCCAACTCCAGTTTGCAGGGGTGTGCTCCCCTTCCCTCAAAAGTAGGGAAGATCAGGAATGGAAGGAGAGGGCTGGGGCCATATATCCTGGGTGACATAGATTTCAACTCTCTTTCCAGACTGTGGTTTATGGGCAGTCATTTTCACCCTTTTAGAAGAATGGAGCAGGATCATTTCTCATTTTTTCTGACATGAAGGCAGATAATGAGTGCTGGCTGGCCTTCTGATTTATGAGTTCCTTGAGAAGAGGTTGCTCAGCAGAGATCTAAAGTTAGGCAAGTGTAATATTTATCACTTGTCTCTTCCAATGACTCACGTCAAGTTTCATCAAGAGTTATGGTTCAGTCAAAGGAAACAGTAGGGGGAGCTATACTTTGTAAAGTGTAACTATAAGAGCCAACCAGCTCTGGTGGAAGTTCAAATGGAGTCACCTAACAAACAAACAACAAACAGCAACCACAAAAAACTGGGAAGGAGAAAGAATCTGATTTCCAGCGTTACATTATAATATTCAAAATGACCAGTTTTTAACAAAAAATTATGAGGCCTGCAAAGAAATAGGTAGACCATACCCAGGAAAAAAAAACACCAATAGAAACTGTCCCTGAGGAAGCCAAAATGTAGGACCTTTTAGATAAAATTTAACTCAGCTATTTTAAACATGTCCAAAGAGCTAAAGGAAACCATGTCTAAAGAACTGAAGGAAAATGTGAGAATGATGTGAGAATAGAAAATATCAACAAAAAGGTAGAAATTAGTTTTTAAAAGAACTAAATAAAAATTCTGGAGTTGAGAAGTACAATAACTGATATGAAAAATTTACTAGAGTGTTTCAACTGCAGATTTTAACAGGCAGAAGGAAAAAAATCAGCAAATGTGAAGATACTGATATCCAATGTGAGAAACAGGAAAAAAAAAAGAATAAATAAAAATGTCCAGAGCCTGAGAGACTCATGGAACACCCTCAAACGTACTAACATATACATAATGGAAGTCTCAGAAGGAAAAGACAAAGAAGCAAGAAGAATACTTGAGGACATAATAGCCAAAATCTCTCCAAACTTGATGAAAAATATTAATCTACATATCCAAAAAGTTCAACTAAATCTAAGTAGGATTCCAAAATGTCTGCACCTAGACAAATCATAAGCAAACTGTCAAAAGCCAAAGGCAAGGAAAGAATCTTGAAAACACCAAGAGAGAAATCAGTCATCACATACAAAGGATCCTTAATAGGATTAACAGCTGATTTCTCATCAGAAACCAGGGAGGTTAAGGCAGTAGGATGATATATTCAAAGTGTTGAAAGGCAAAGGTTTTCAACCAAGAGTTCTATACCTAGGAAAAACTATCCTTACAAATGAAGGAGACTATTATTCAGCTCCCCCCCACACCCACACAGAAGGAAATTTTGCCATTTGCAACAATGTGAATAAACCTTGAGGGCTTTAGCTAAGTTAAATAAATCAGAGAAAGGCAAATATCATATGACCTCACTTATGTGTAGAACCAAAAACACTAACCCAAGCTCATAGATAGAGAGACCAGATGGCTGGTTGCCTGAGGTTGGGGATGGGAGGTGGTGGGGAACAGAGTGGGTGAAGGAGTCAAAAGATACAAACTTCCAGTTATAAAAGAAGTAAGTCATGGGGGTTGAATGTACAGCATAAGTATTGCATATTTGAGAGTTACTAAGAAAGTTGATCTTAAAATTCTTTATCACAAGAAAAAACTTTCTGTGTAACTATGTATGGTGACAGGTGTTAATTAGACTTACTGTGGTGATCATATTGCAATATATTCTAATGTTGAATCATGTTGTACACCTGAAGCTAATATGATATTATATGTCAACTATACGTCAATTAAAAAAAGAGGGGATTTCCTTCAGGCTGCAATGAAAGGACATTAGATAGTAACTCAGACCCACACAAAGAAATAAAGAGTCCCAGTGTATGTAATATTAATATTTATAGGTAAATATGAAAGATATTAATGCACTCTTTTTTTTTTTCACATGGAAAAGTAAAGGGCTTTATTACGAGTTTAGGCTGGCCGGGCCTAAGCTCGGGCTCACAGGCACAGTGGATCCATGCTGAGAGCCCCAAACAAAGGCGGGGTAGGGCCTTTATGGGTTTGGGAAGGGGGAGTTACAGGGAATTGTGACACAGGTATAGTGATCCAATCATTATTATACAATATTATTTTTTTAATGTTTATTCATTTTTTCCATAATATTTTATTGTCAAATTGTTTTCCATACAACACCCAGTGCTCTTCCCCTTAAGTGCCCTCCACCATCACCACCACCTCTTTCGCCCCATCCCCCTTCCCCCTCAACCCTCAGTTCATTCTTAGCATTCAATAGTCTCTCAAGTTTTGCATCCCTCTCTCTCCCCAACTCTCTCTCCCTCCTCCGCTCCCCCTGGTGATATTAATGCACTCTTGTAACTCCTTTGTTTCCACCTGATTGAAAAGACAACTGCATAAAGCAATAATTATGAGTCTATGTTGATGGGCACGTCATGTATAAGGATGTAATTATGATGCTCATTTTACAGATAAAGAAGTAGGGCACGCCCAAACTCAGGCATGGGGAGTAGTGAGCCTTGCCAAGGTCACACCACAGTCAAGAGGTGGAGACAAGAACTGAACACATGCCTAACTGATAGCAGAGCCCTTGAGCTTAAACCCCTTGCTTTGCTATACCTCTCCATCTAGCTGCTAGAGGGGGCTCTTTGGAAGAAGCTCAAAACACCCCATCAAAGAAGGTTCTTGAAAATGGCTCCTCCTTCATAGATTCCTATTATATTACTCACAGTGTCCCCGGCACAGGGCCAGGCACTTAGCAGATACTCAATAATTCGAGTTGAACTGAGTTCACCCAGAGTGATCTACATAGTTCAGGGACCTAGGGACAAGGCAGCTTTAACAAGGGAGTGGCAAGACTAAACACTGTTCATTAAGTGCTTCCCATTGTACCAGGCACCATGCTAAGTGCTCATATGTATTCAAGTTACCTACTTTTATCCATATAAGAACCCTGAGAATTGGGTCCTAGAACTATCTTGTCTTATAGAATGAAGAAATTGAGGCACCAAACATTTAAATAACTTAAGCAAGGTCTCACAGCTGGTAAGTGGCAGAGCCAGAATGTGACCTAAGACAGACTGACTTCAGAGCCCATGCTCTCTCCATTTGACCATATCAGGAGTCCTGAGAATTTTCCAGTTCCAGATACTAGTTCCCAAATGGGTTGACATCCAGAGCCAGTAGTACGATTTCAGAAGTGCCAGAAAGGTGCCTTCTCTCAATATCCTTTTATTTACCCTCCTATTTGTTGGCCAATGGCTGAAATTCCACTGATAATGATCTATTCCTTTGGCTTAAGTTCCCATACCCTGAAATGATGGCCTCGGGAAGAGCACATAAGCCACTGTGATATTCTTTCCAGAGAGATGCTTTTATTGTGCCCATATAGATAGCTAGCATAGGATGTCATTGTGGCCAGAGAACGGAACAACACAGGAGCATGAGGGCCTGAGGCTCAATGGAGGAGAAAGGAACAAGGCAGAGACCAGCAATAGACAAAAGTCACTGTTTTGGAGAGGACCAGCTTTTGTCAAATGACAGTTATTGATTGCTCTGCAAACATCATCACGGACAGCACTGAATTTCTGAGAAGGAAAGTCTTTCACATGGAAGCCTTTGGAGCAAAGTTCTTCAAGGGGAGATGGTGATGAAAACCCCAGAGCTGTCTGTTTACCCTGGAAGTCCCTCAGTTAGCTCTGAGATGCTACTCAGCCCAGATTCCTCTGATTGTTAGTACTGCTACTGCTACCTGGGAAACAACTCCTGTTTGAAAGCAAGAGGAAGGGGGCTGAGGAGCAGGTTGGAAGAAGGTTGGAGCAGACTCCTAGGGTGGAGGTTGCAGCTGAGAGCTAGACTTTTCCACCCAGCTGCAGGGAGTAGTGTGGGGAAAGAGATCTTGCCTGGGGCTTGGCTCTGCCCTTGATGGCTGTTTCACCTCGAGCAAGTCATTCTGGCTGGTGCCTTCCCTCCACAGATCTCACTTCCCTTCTATATACTGATGGCTCCTGTCCCTACATCCTTACACCAAACCTCCCGGCTGAGCTAGAGCTGTTGTCCTAGGTGGGCCAGGGTCCCCTCCAGAGAACACTTACAAAACTAAACATCCCTTAATTTCATGTATCCATTTATAACACAAAGAAGGTTGGGTTGTCTGGGTGACTCAGTCAGTTTAGCGTCTGACTCTTGATTTCAGCTCAGGTCATGATCTCATGATTCATGAGACAGCGCCCTGTGTTGGGCTCTGCGCTGACAGCTCAGAGCCTGTTTGGGATTCTCCTTTCCCTTTCTCTCTCTGACCCTACCCGTGCTCATGTGCGTGCTCTCTCTCTTTTGTGTCTGCCTCTCTCTCAAAATAAACAAACATTAAAAAAAAAAAACAAAGAATGTTCCCTACAGTCTGACCTCAGAATCTGTTCTCTTTGCTATGCCATGTTTTAATTCCAGGGTCACACTTCAGAGTTAGGTGATCTGGAATAATGCCCCTGAACCTCAGTTTCCTGGTCTATAAAATGGGGACATAATCGTACTTCCCTGTCATCCATTAAGCCCTGCACCTGCCACATACAGAGTGCTCAATATGTGCTTTTAAAGGTGATTAAATGAACAATGGTTGGATTTGATTCCCAAATTTATGATTTTGTATCAGCAGAAGATTGGGTCCTTTCTCTACTTGGGGGACATTTAAATAAAATGAAAGCCGAGTAAAGCTTTAGAACTGTTGGGTAAAGCCTTCAGCCTTCTTGTCTACATTATAAGCTATCCCAGGGACCTGTCCCTTAACTTGCAAAGGCACACATGCCACCTGGTACTTCATAAATGTTCTCTACCACACTGCCCGGTTGAGCAGAGATTGGGACCATCTGACAGAGACTCAGTGCAGTCTATTTGGTGGGGTTTCTGGGCTATTTGGACTGGTCCACTCCACACCCTGTTTTCCCAGTCACTCCTGCTTGAAGCCTGAAATGTCCACATTGTCCTCTGAGGAAACTTAATACAAAAATATCTACCCTATCAGGCACCTGGGTGACTCAGTTGGTTAAGCACCCTACCTCAGCTCAGGTCATGATCTCATGGTCTGTGAGTTCATGGTCGGGCTCTGTGCTGACAGCTCAGAGCCTGGAGCCTGCTTCTGATTCTGTGTCTCCCTCTCCCTGCCCCTCCCCCACTCATGCTCTGTCTCTGTCTCTCTCAAAAATAAACAACCATTAAAAAAATATCTACACATCAGCTCTCATCCTAGCACTGTGGCCTCAACCCACAGAGGCTTTTTGCCTCCTCAGAGTCTTGTTAATACGCACGTGTGCCTGCTATGCCCCAGGCTCTTACCAACTAACCCCCAACTTGCAGTTCAGTCCTTAGCAGAACCTGACAGAGCAGGACACAAAATTAGCATGTGAACTAGAGGGCTTGCCTCCCAGCAAGAAGGCGAGTGATGCCAAAGGAGGTGGGGAACTGGGGGCCAGAGCCTCTGCCCTGACCTCACCTCACACAGCCCTGCAGACCATCCCTCCGGGCTGCCTCAAGCTCCAAGTGGAAGTGAAATCCAGCATCTGAGCAGCCCAAGATTGGACCATCAAGTCATATCAGTTTTGGCTAATAGGTGCAGGGGAGGCTGGTCTACATTATGGACCATTTTTCAAAAAGATACAGTTTTATGACTGCCCAGCCGGTACAGTAGCATGGAACTAACAGCTAATCAAAGAGCTGCCAAGTCCCAGGCCTGCCAGATCTGTTTAATGACAAGATAAGAACCATTTATAATTAGCACACTTGGTCTGTAAATGAGCCCCACTCTACTCCGAGCCAACAGTTTGTTCCCAGGGTTGCAATGAACATGTACTCACAATGCTTACTCCATTTTTAACAGGATCTCAAAGAAAACTCACTCTTTATGAAGCCTCCCCCCTTAGCAGATGCTACCAAAGGTTGAGGTAGGGCCCTCCAAAGCCGCGACTGAGGTGGGCTGTAGCCAGATCATCAAAGAGCAGTACTGTGGGGGAGGCAAAACCCTGACCTTTGTTAGAATGAAGCGTCAGCACCCTGAAACAGGCATGACCCCAGGCCCCCTTATCTGCTAGAAATATGCAGTCTACCAAACATCCGCTGAACACGCTTGTTTTGGTGGGCATCTAGTTGGCAGGAGGATGGAGTCAGAGATGCAACTTTCTGGTTACGTCACATGAAACTGTTAGTAAAAGACTTGGTCCCAAGAAGCTGGCGGGACACCCTACTTCTGTTTCCTCCCAGGAAAAGTAAGTGCACAACAAGGATCCTGTGTGTGTTCTACGGCCATGGCTACATGCACTGACACTCACACACACACACAAGTCCTTTGTTGAGCTTTGAAGCAGGAAATGGGAAATTAAAAAGAAGAGCCTGAGAAGCCATTTGATTTCGTTTTCAGGGGGCTTCTCACCATCCTGCAGAGGAAGCAGCACCAGGGATACAGACTGGAGGCCGTCTCGGGAGTCTTCTCTTTCATTCCAGATGTAAATCAGAGAACTTGCAGGGCCTGGCACAGGAGACGCTTCGTCTGATGGGGAAAATACTGTAGGCTCTGAAAGTAACCCAGTGTCAGCCTTGTGGGTGTCGGGGATTTGTGTTTTGATGAAGTGAACACATAAAAGAGGTGAGTGTGTGCAAAAAAAAAAAAAAAAAAATCACAGGCAAAGCTCCCAAAAAATCCACTTGAGCTGGGTCTGGAGAGACAGCCAAACAGATAGGGGCTTGCCTTTCTCCTTCAGACTTCTTTGTCTTCTGTACCCATGGGCAAATTTGGAGTTCGTGAGGTTATGTGCACAGGTAGTAGGCGCCCCCAAAGAACTGGGTCCAGCAGTAATGGGGGGCCCGGGGTGGGGGAAGGGGTACCTCGGGCTGTTTCCTCAGAAAAAAAGGGACAATTGGGCTTTGGATCATCAAAGGGTGAGAGGATTGCAGGCGGAGTGAAAGCTTAAAGGCACAAAGGAGCATGGCGGGGTACTCCTAGGTACCCAAAGGAGGCCTGGCAGTGACTGGAGGGCCCCAGGCCAGGAACATAGAGAGGTGAGGAAGTGGGAAAAAAAAAGAACCCAAACCAACAGACTGTGTCAGATGCTACAGGTTATTGGCATGAGTGTCCCCTCCCCTTCCCTTGGGGAAAAATGTTTGCAGACGCGTGTGAGTCTGCACCTCAGTCTCACCTCTGGGAAATACATCTCCTGTCTTCAAAGATCTGTACGAGTCCTAGGGAACCTGGTTCAGGTTGTTTCTCAGATGAAATACAGTAAGCCAGGACAGCTGTGCCTGACATTTCCTGAGCAAAGCAAGGGCGGGGGTGGGGAGAGGAGGGGGTTGTGCCTGGCTCTGCTTTGTCTGGTGGGGGGAACATTCCGGAAGGAGCCCGCACTCGCAGCCCCTGCTGGGCCTCCCTGCTTCCACTCTGCTCTCTCAGCCCCAGAGCTGGGAGCTCTCTCAACTATGTTGGGTTGAAGGTTGAGAATAAATCCTGGATGTGGGTTTTTGTTTTTTTTTCCCCCAACACCATCCAGGGCAGCCTTCTCACACTTAGCCTATTGTCCCCAGCCCACTGGCAATGACCTAGGTCTGACCGCCCCCCTCCCCGCCCCCCCACCAAAGCAAAGCCTCGCTGGCTTCGGAGAAGCGTCAGGACCTGGGAGGCATGGGAGCCGGGGCTCTCCCTGGAGCCCAGCAAATCCCGAGCTCTCTGTCCCAGCTTGTGGGGCCTGCACGTGGGGAGTTAAAATGCAGGCTTAGTCCCCCACTCCACACCTGCGCAGGGACAGCAGGCCTGGTGTGCCCCCGATGGTTGGCTTACAGGGGCTTCATTCACAATTCACTGCGTTTCAAGGGGCATTGCCTATCACAGGCCACGGGGCCCCCTTCCTACGAGTCCCTCTGGCTCGCAGACTGCTCTAATCTCGCGATAGGCCTCAACCTCCTTCCCTCAGCACATTTTTTAGGAAGGGTGTTTTTTTTTCTCTCCCTCTCTCTCTTTTTTTATCATCATCAAAATATATTCACAAAACACCCACATCTCTGTCCACACGATAAATCAGGGTGCGGAGCCTCTGGCCCACAGCCCAGATCTGGCCCTCGGCTTGACTCATCTGGCATGTGGGGGGTACTGTACTGGCTGCCACAGCTGCAACCCAGAGAATAATGCCTGCCTCCCCCCTGCCTCCCCCCCATGCCCCTCCCCGGACTGCTGGGGCCGGCCCATTCCAAAGGGAGCCTCGAAAATAGCCAGACTCAGATGGGGTGGGGGGCAGCTCCTGGGGCTCCTTTAGTTGCTATTCAACAGGAAACAGGATTACGGAGCCAGGGAGGTGATTTTCATAGGGACAAAAGTCAATATTTGGCAGCCACTTTGCGAATTTTCAGGACTGAGCCAACAAAGCACGGGCACCTACATTTTCTCGGGTAACCTTCCCAACTCTTTTGCGCCAAGATCTCTTGTTTTCATCTGGAGTGTGTAGGAAGCAGGGGTGGGGGGACGTGCCTGGCCCCCGAGCCAAGAAGCAGCTCAGCTGAGGATTTAACCCGCCTGCTCTCATCAGCGCCTGGGGGACCCATCAGCACTACTGTCTGCGATATCGCTGCCCCGCCTTTGCTCTCACCGTTCTGGAATCCTCTCTTTTCCCTGTCTCTGAGATGTCTATAGTCACCGTGTGGTCCTTCTGGGGGGACAGTAAACTAGACTCCAGTCAGTTAAGTGTGGCAATCTCTGCTCTAAATATTTACAACACAAACAAGCAACCAAAACCTAAGGGTAGAGAGGATGTGTAACCTGTTACTTGTCATTTTAAAAGGCAGAAAAACTCTTCTCAAGTCCACACATGCAAAGAAACAGGTGATAAACTAGGGGAGTTTATCACCAAGAGTCCCGTTTACTGTTTGTTAGAGAGGTGAGGCAAGATGTAAGAGGGGTAGGGGGAGAGGGAAAGAGAGAGAGGGAAGGAGGGAGGGAGGGGTGAAGAGGGAAGGGAGAGAAGCTGAGCAAGCCCAAGAGACCTCTTTCCAAGAGAGGTCTTCAAAGCCTCCCATGGTATCTCAATGTCCCAAAGCCCCACTGGAACAGCCCTTTACCTCCTCAGAGACTGAGTTGGGATGGCATCTCTGAGCAGGTGAGCTGGAGCCCGGAGTTTATGCCCCAGTAAAATATAGCACATCTCCAGGTACCAGGAAAGATGCTGCAAATCCAGAAACACCCAGCAGTTGAATGGTTAAAGACAAAAAGGGAGCAGGGGCTAAGTTCTGCGCCCCCAGTGTCAGACCATCTGTCTACCTTAAAAAAAAAAAAAAGAAATATAAGCTTTTGCCTAATGTGAAATCTGCAAATACCAATGGACCCACAAATACCCTTTGCTGACACTCCAAGGCAGCAGACAACTGTGTGGGTTTAGGAAAAACCAGGGACACTCTAGACTGATCCAGGAAAGAGGAGGCAGCTGCTTGGTGACAGGGCCCCCAAGCCCCCATGACTCCTGCTTCTTAAAGGCCCAAGTGACCAGAGATATAGAATGAAAGAAAGAGTTGGCTGTGCCCCTCACCCCACTGACAGGGTGGTCCCAGAATCTGACAGCTGGTACTAACAGCTCTGGCAAATGAGTACATCTCGTCCTCCCAAGATCCTTGGAAATGGAAGCTTCGCTATGCTCATTACTGAGAAGGCTCTGGCGCCCTCCAACCCATTTGTATCTCTTCATACTCTCTCTAAACATTTGTTGTCTGGCAGGCACAGCTGCAGGCTCCTAAAAGCCATGGATGGCCTCAAACCTCCGGGAGACCCCCAGGGAAAGGGGTCAAGATGAGGATAATCAACCTGGCAGGCATCCGGTCACAGTCCTACAAGCAAGTGGCCTTGCAGATCTGGCCACAGAAAACACAGGCTCTGTTCTCAGAACCTGCTTGTATCTTTCCCTGCATGGCAGTCCGGAAGCCAGTAACTTGGAGAAGTTTGAGTCTACCCAGAGAGAAGTGTATAAAAGCTACAAGACTCTGAGGAAGTAAATCAAAATAACAGTGCATCTAGCAGCCTGCTGACCTATTTCCTGAATTGGATGCTGGAATTGCCTTCCCACAGAACAGCCAATTGTGATGTGTTAGTATTTTCATGCAGTGCAGCCCTCTGGCATAGAGGCTCTGCCCCATTCCTTCCCAAGGAAATTCCACTGCAGGCAATGTTATGATTAGTGAACTAATAACACTTGTCGTTGGAACACTCCAGACAAAGCTGCAGTGTGGACTGGCCTCCAAGTCCCTTAATCACCTATTTCATCATCTCGACACTGGAGCCCTGGCAATGGGGATGGTCTTGTGGATCCCAATAATTAACCAAAGGGACAGCTGCTTGCTTGCACGGGGATCTCCCTTCCCTCCATTCACAATCCCAAGCCAATCTGGGGTGTTAACTGGTGTGGTTGCCACGTCAAGGACTGGGTGGCAGTTAGAAAAGGAGATGCTGCAGGCTAATTCTGAAGCAAGTCACCTGCCTGTTCAGTCCTGACATTCACGAACACACATTTTCCCCGTGATTAGCTTGCTGGGATTCTGGGCAGGGGCCGGGGGAGAGTCCAGGAAATGTGTATGTGCTAATGGGCCCCACCACCTGATTGGGAGCACTGCCAATTCCCAGCACCATAATGATGAGCTCCTTTACCCTTCCCCCTGACATTGCATGGGGCCGTGGGTGGGGGGAGGGGATATGGAGTCTCTAATCACACCAAGGCCTCTGAAGAAACCAGTTGGGTCTACGGGAAATGAGGCGAGGTTGGGGGGTGGGTAGTCTACTCCACTCCTTCATCTGGTCCCTTTTGACTGGGCTTCAAATTAGATCAGTTCATTCGCTGAAGGTAGATGCTTACAGTCTTTGAATGAACTGATTTAGAAGTGAGCATGTATAAAAAGACAATACGATAACATAGACAAGTACGGGAGAGGGAGGCTGATACAATCATAGAGGGAGGAAAAGGATCTCCGGGGACTTACTCATTTCTCAGAACTGCTGGCTAGCCTCAGACCAGCGGACTTGACTTCCTTTCTAACCCTGAGAGCCATAGGGGCTTCTTGGCCACATCTTTGAGGGAAGAAATAAGCATATAAAAATTAAAAAAAACATATGAAGGGAAAGCTAAGTGGGGGCTGGGGGCGAGTAGAGCGAGCAAGACGGAGAGGGTGAGAAAAAAGAAAATAAGAAAAGGGGAAAGGTCAATTATTGTTGGAAGGTAGAGTGCTAACGGCAACATCTGCAGGCCCTCAGCAGAAGCACTGGAGCTCTGGGGTGCCTGAAGCCGGCTTCAGGGAGAAGCACTTTCCCAGTGCATGGCATCTGATGATTTGGAACACATCAGCGGTTCTTCTGATAATCAGACACAAGGCAGACAATCCTCGGCAATTTTCTTCCCACCAACGTACTCATTGTCCGAGGTTCCTTACATAACTACACTATTTATGGGGTTCCCAGGGTGAGATGGCTGCCCCCCAAGCCAACTGGGCAAATCCCAGGTGTCCACACCCCGATCCCAGACATAGGTACCAACACAGAATGGCTTTCATCCTCTCCTCCACCGTCCCTGGGAAGTAAGTATAAACTGCCTGGGTGACCAGATAGCTCATGGAGCAGAGGCTCAAATATTCTCTGGGAAAGTCCCACCCCAATCCCTTTCCCACTGACCTTTCCAAAATTCATTTGGCTTTGTTTTAGGCTCTACAAGTTATGAAAGTTAGCTTCCAGCGGAGCTAGAGATGAGGCATTCCCAATGTGGGATTTAGACCTCTGTTCATTTCCACCCAACTGCCAGAGTATAGTTTGGGGACTGTTTCTCCCTCATATTTAGACAATGACGCAAAACCTGTTGATTTGTTTAGACACAATTGTCCCTTAGCAGGACAGATGGTATTCGACAGAATGGAATAATTAGGAGATTTAAACAAAATAATTATGTGGGAAAATATAGTTGGAGTCGAACATGCCTGGTAATCCATCTATATGAAGAATTCATGTTTAAAATGTGCATAAAAATTGTCATTCTAGATCCCGTTGCCTTGTTATCCTGAAGTAAAACAATACTTTATCGATGAGAGATGTTTCATATCACGCTGTTAAAGACAAACATGATTTTTTAAGAATCGTGGGAACAGTGACATGAAACATTCAGTTTATTTTCATCTCTTCCTGGGGAAACTGAAGTTCCTGGTGAAACAACTTTATGAGGCAATGGCTTAATTACGCTAAATGGTTTTTAAAAAATAACACAGTGGGGTGGGGGTGGGGGTGGCAGGAGCCACCTTCTTAAATTGTTGTTTTGACTTTGAGCTGCCTTGGGCTTTCCATAACTCAGGGTCCAAAAGATGGGACTCTTTTCCGAAATATACATTCTTAAAGGAAAGCTTTGTGTATAATGCTCTCTACTAGGCACATGTAAGCCCTCAGCCCACACAAGGGAGGATGAAAGGACCTGCCTAAGACACTTGATCTTGAGACAGCTGACTACTGGAGCAAACAGGAGGCCAAACTGCAGGGAGGAAGCCAATTAACTCCAGCCAACACTCTTGGCCACATGGTTTGCTTCTTGCCTCCCCCATGGGCGGTGCCACCAAGCTCTCTTCCACTTGTGTGATCTGACAAAGGCAATGAACATGATTTGAGCCCAGCACCTTGATGGGGTACCAAGCCAGAATGACAATGTGCAATAAATCTGCCCAGTCTGGGGCCAGGGGGAAGAGTGGACTTCGAATTCATTGGATTGGGGATTGAGTTTTATTTAAGTGAGGCATCTGGTCTTGATCACAAAAAGTCATTCCAACTTTAAAATTCTGTAATTCCTTGCCATTATCTACCAAAGGTGAACACACACACAACCTAGGACTCGAATTATTAGTCCAGTATACTAGTACTAGTCCAGCATACTCAACATGAATGCATGTGCACATGCTCCAAGGCACATGTACAGAAATATTTATAAGAACCAATACTGATAATAACTCAAAGGCACATAAAGAGTAGAATGGATAGACTGAGATGGTCATTCAGTGAATGAAACATGAATGAAAAATGAAAAATGAATAATCCACTGAAGAAACGGGCAGAAGACTTGAACAAACACTTCTCCAAAGAGGACATCCAGATAGCCTACAGGCACATGAAACGATGTTCAGCATCACTCAGCATCAGGGAAGTACAAATCAAAACCACACTGAGATACCACCTCACGCCAGTCAGAGTGGCTAAAATGAACAAATGAAGAGACTACAGATGCTGACGAGGGTGTGGAGACACGGGCACCCTCCTGCACTGTTGGTGGGAATGTAAACTGGTGCAGCCGCTCTGGAAAACAGTGTGGAGGTTCCTCAAAAAACTATCCATAGAACTCCCTTATGACCCAGCAATAGCACTTCTAGGGATTTACCCAAGAGATACAGCAATGCTGATGCATAGGAGCACATGTACCCCAATGTTCATGGCAGCACTGTCAACAATAGCCAAAACATGGAAGGAGCCTAAATGTCCATCACCTGATGAGTGGATCAAGAAGATGTGGTATATATACACAATTGAGTACTACATGGCAATGAGAAAAAGTGCAATCTGGCCATTTGTAGCAAAATGGATGGACCTCGAGGGAGTCATGCTAAGTGAAATAAGTCAGGCAGAGAAGGACAGATACCATATGTTGTCACTTATAGGTCTAACAGGAGAAATCTAATAGGAGACCACAGGAAGGGGAAAGGGGGGGAAAAGAGTTGGGGGGAGGGAGTGAGGCAAATCATGAGAGACTTTTGAATGCTGAGTACAAACTGAGGGCTGAAGAGGGAAGGGGGAAGGGGAAGGGGGGGTGGTGGTCATGGAGAGGGGCACCTGTGGGGAAGAGCACTGGGTGTTATATGGAAACCAACTTGGTAATAAACTATTTAAAAAAAAGAGTAGAATGGATAGACAGTGAGATGGTCATTTCATACTATACAGCAATGAAAACAAATGGTCTACAGCTATAAGCAAACATGTACATAAATCTTACAAGGATGATCTATGCCACGAGAGGTCAGGACAGTGGTTAGCACTGGCAGGGAGTGGCTGGGAGAGATGAGAGGTGTGGTAGGTTATGTGGTGGCCCTCCAAAAGATATATCCACATTCCAGAACTTGTGAGTGTGAACTTCTTTAGGGAAAAAGGTATCTTTGCAGATGTAATTAAATTAAGGATCTCCAGACAAGATCATCCCGGATTATCTGGGTGAGCCCTCAGTGTCAAGTGTCCTTGTAAAAGGTGGAGGAAGAGAAGACAGAGGAGAAGGGTAAGAAGGAGAAGGGCCCTCTGAAGACAGAGGCAGAGATTCAGAGTGATGTGGCCACAAGCCAAGGAAGGTTTGAAACCATCAGAGCTGGATGAGGCAAGGAAGAATTCTCCCCTACATCCCCCAGACAGAGCATGGCTCAACTGTCACCTTGATTTCACAGTGCTGACTTTCTGAACTGTGCAAGAAATATTTATATTGTTGTAAGCCATGAAATTTGTGGTAATTTGTCATGGAAGCCCTAGGAAACTAATACAGGAAAAGTCTTCTCTTTCTTGATGTGGGTGCTTTGTTACATGGCTAAGTTCATTTTGTAAAAAGCCATCAAGTTGCACACTAATAATTTGTGCACTTTTTAACATGTGTACTATACTTCAGTAAATCATTCACTTAAAAAAAATCTGTGATTCAATAATCTAGTTTCCAGTTACCTACCATTTGAGTAAAGAGAGGCTGGCTTTATGAGGTTTCACTGTTTAATATTCAAGCCTTGCTTCACAACAGGAAGGCAGGTCTTTCACCAAATCAAAAAGTATGCCCCTAACAGATGTATACTTACGAGTCTTTCTACTGAAGCGTGGTGAGGAGAACTCTGGAAGATGTGAGGTCAGAAGCGAGGAGTAGACAACCATTTTCAAATTTTCCTTTTTGTGGAAGTAGGTAGCAGGAGAGTTAAGGGATAAAAGATGTCCAGGACAGGAACTATCTGGAAGTTTTGGATAATGCTAGAATGACCAATACCTTACTTTTGCACAGGGTGGATCAACTGTAAGCCTTTTGTGCTCAACAAGAAGCTGCCAAACTATAACTCCACCTCATGTGGAAAGTTCGCAGTGGGTGGGAAAAGCATGGCACAGAGTTCGTGTGTGGTTAAGAATGACATTTAAAGATGGTTCCCCTGGACTGAAGGGGGAGGGGGAGGGAGGGAAGGGGGTGATGGTCATGGTGGGGGGCACTTGTGGGGAGAAGCACTGGGTGTTATATGGGAACCAATTTGACAATAAAACTTAAATTAAAAAAAAATAAAGACGGTTCCCTCAGTCGTGAAAAACAAACAAACAAACAAACAAAAAACCCACTTGGAAGCTTACAAACAATAAGCCAGTGGAGGTTTCAGATTTGTTCCAAAAGAATGAGATGCCTCTGAAATGAGCGTGTTTTCCATTTCCCACTCTCTCCAACCCCAGGCAGAGAATGCTGAACATGTACTCCCCTCACACTGGCTTGGAAGAAGTCAGTACTTGCCAGGACTGTGGACTCAAGACAAAAGCCAAGTACAGATGGAAGGGACTGTGGAGAACAGGCCCAAATTCCCTCAGCAGGGATCAGTGAGGAACAAAGCTGGCAGGGTGGGGGTCTCGGCCACAGGTGCAGAGAGGCGCAGGGTGGGGGATGGGGCACGAGGGGAGGGCCTTTTCCACCCTCACGAAAGTCAGGTTTCATGCCTATCTACTGAAAGGGGGCCACGGCTGCCTAAATCCAGTTATTGATCTCCAGTTCAAGGATACCTCGTGATTGAAGGTGGGAAGACTGGTCTACTGTTTCCTCCATCATGGAGCAGACCCTTGCCCATTAGCCTTGCGAAGGCACCTAGAATATGGGACTGTGGCCACATGGTCTGGGGTATGCAGCACAAAGTAAAGACAATGGTGGTTTTCTTCCAACTCTGAGAGGGGTTTTGAAGTCCACAGTAGGAATAAACAAAATTTTGGCAATGGTTTGGGTGCTGACTTCCTTAAGGGGCCAAATCAGGTTATAATTGATGACTTCTCTATGTTCTCTCCTGCACTCGAATCCTCAAATGCGTGTGCTCTGTTCCGTGGGGAAGCTCCGTGTGGAAGAAACAGCAAGGACGAAGCCCTCTGTTTCTGTTGTCACCTTTGAGCTGCTGCCATCTACACGCAGCTGTTAATGCAAAGCAACATGAAAGAGATGGCAAAAAAAGAAAAGTGAAGACAGAAGTGAATGGTACATGTTCCAAATTAGGCCACTACAGGACGCCCACAAGAGGGACTTCTTCAGCAAGAAGGAAAACTTCACTCAAGGATTTGCTTGAAGGGGAAATGTGAAATTCGGGGGCAAAAAGAAGAAAATGCCTACCTAGGAGACACAAAAAGGCAGGCAATGTTTGTGAGGCCAGATAATAACTAACCGATTTGAAAAGAAGTCACAACATAAATATAACACTGTAGGTTTACTATACTGGATTTTTTAAAAATTAATTTAAAAAAACATTAGGTAATGTGAAATTCTGAGCCTTGACTGTAACATATATTGCATGTTTTTTCCTATTCAGTTTTGTCTGTATGGCATTCCAGCCAAATGTTCTAACCAAAAGCCCCTGAGGACAGACTGAACATGAGACAATCGTTAATAATTCAATTCCATCAGCATTCACTGAATGCTTACTACATGCTCAACATTCTGTTTGGTGCTGTGGGGAATGTGTAGGCAGCAGACAACACGGGTGATGCCTGCAAGAAGTTTGCCATTTTTGGGGGGAGAGAGAAGACTTCCAAACGTAGACCAATGCAAACAATTAAATTAGAAAATAAAGGCTAAAAAAACCAAGAGAAACGTACTTCAGTGCAAAGATGTATGTTTTGTGCAAGAATAGGCAATTCAACACCACAAAAATGCCAAAGATAGTAAGGAGTGGTCCACCGGATATGAATAAGGTAGACTCCTGGGCTGCAGGAACCAACCACGTCACCAACGTCATGCTCTGAAACTGACAATCATGAGAAAACTCTCAACTGTTGGTGCTGTTGAGACTAGGGTACCGTCTCCAAATCAACAAAAGGCTAAGAATGGCTTCTAAACTCTCTACCATAAGGCATCAATTTAAAATAGGCGAATTGATGCAAAATTGGTCATCTTAACATGGTAGTGACGCAAGTCTTTGGTAACTGTGTGTGAACACTACATAAGAACACCTGGATCAGAAAAAGTTGTTGATAAGTGCGTGGTGCTGTTTTCAGAAGCAGACCTAAGTTCTTTGGGCCAACACAAAGGTAGGTTTTGGATCAAATCAGAGGAGACAATCCAAGTACCACTTTCCCCCTCCTCCCTTGGTTATGATTCCCTAAAGGGTAGTGGTTCCTTTAGAATTGGACCAAGTGACTCCACCATGTATTAGCCATGTGGCCTTGGGGACCTACGTCACTTCTCCAAGTCTCAGTTTCCTCAAATGGAAATAATCATAATAGTATCTACCCCCACTGGATACTGATGAGTAGCCAATTAGGTAATATTTGTGGAGTGCTTAGCACAGGGCTTGCCATATGGCAGGAACTCAATAAAAGTTTGCTATTGTTTTCCTTAATCACAATAACCTCCTAATCACCACTAAGGGCTAGATAAATTCATAGTTAAGAGTTTGGGATTTGGACTCAGATTAGAGTCTAAATGCAGTCCTCTGCTATTTACTAACTATGTAACTTTGGGCAAATTAGGATGATGAAGAGGAGGAGGAGGAGAAGGAGGAGGAGCCATTGTGGGTATTATTACTATCATCTTGGTTTCCTGGGTAGCCTAACAGAGGGAAAGGAAGTTAGAAGACACAAGTACTCGAGGCGCTGGAAAGGCCAACCTTCCACTATCAATGAATAAACTGCTCTTCTGAATTAGTCTTCTCTGAGTCCAGTTAGATCAGTCTTTCAGAATCCCCATGGATGATCTGGGAGTTCCTGTTTCAGTGACCAACCAGTCTTTTTTGTCACCATTTACCCCACTGAATAAGAAAGGTTTTTGGCCCACAAGGCTGCAAGTCCAGAGTGAATACTGTGATTACTGTGGCCATAGCTCCTTTTCCCTGCTCTCCTCCCCAAGTTGACTCTGTTCTCAAGCTCAAGCGAGACCACATGGCACTCTTAGACCTCACCTCCATACAGGACAGTGGATTAGGAGAGTGACCTCTTAACATGGAAGAAACTCTCCTAGAAGCCCACAGAGAACATTCCCTCCTCTCTCGTTGATATGAACTGTGTCGTGTGCCCATTCCCAAGCGAATCCTCAATCCTCGGAGCCAGGTAGATCTGAGATACCCAGGGGCACAGCATTAGTAAGTTTGGCTTAGGCTCCACCCAGTGAAACTGGAAGCAATCCTCGAAACTACACTTGTGGTAAACAACGTGAGAGAGGCAGAATCGATGGTAGGATATCAACCCACAATGGGCCACCATTTTAAGCATAGGATATCCGTGCTCCCTAATGCTAGAGATAATGAAAAATAACCCTGCCGCAAATAATTGGCCACTCCCTGAAAGCTAGTTGAAGTTAAGTTCTACCCCAGTGACCTCTTTGGAACTATAGTCATATCCGGAGTAACAGGAATGTCACTGCCTGGAAAAACAGGGTCCTTTTCTAAAATGGGCTTTCCCTTCTGGCCAGACTTCTTGGTCCATAACGGCAGTTGATAGGATCTTTGGGAGAGGTTTCCTTGGCCTTTTGTTTGAGTGTTGTGCCCCCTTTATGATTCTATACATGAAGAGGAAACCAGCCCTTTCCAGGTTTGTCAGGACCCTGATTAATGCCCCAGTAGCAAGCACGACCCAAGCCACACTGAGCCTGGTTCCTTCCTTTCCCAGAAGGAAGCTAACGTGGCTCTCCCTTTGTTTGAAGGTGCTGAGTTAAAAAACACTAACTGCAGGTTCAGAGAGATAGCTAAGGAGGCCCTAAAATCGATTTCCCTCCTCACCTTTCCAAAGTTTATGTTGAATTTAAAATGAAGCAGCCTGAGAAACTAAGATTCATCCAAGCCAAGTTTGAAGATGCCATACAGGGACACGGATGAGGCTGGACTATTGCAGAGTTCAGCGTGACGCCCTGCTCTGGAAGGTGTGTAGCCATAGGCCTGTGCCACAAGGTTCCATTCCCATCACTGGCTTCCTCTTTGACCTGCTTCTAATTTTTCATAACTCCCACCCCTCTTCCAGAACGGTTTTGGTTCCTTGCCTGACCTCTGCCTGGTCTCCCTGGGCAGGATGCCTTGCTCTTCCTCAGCTGGCCAGGCTGGCTGACAGCCTAGTTGTCCCAAGAGAGAGAAAGGCACCCTTTATATCTCTCCAGTTTGGGTCCATCTTTACTGCCTCTCTGGAGTTTACATCAAGGGACTTTAAAAACATCTTGGTAAATGCAGATGTAGAGGCTAGATAGGATTGTGGTCACCTTGGCCTTCATTTTTCTTGCTGCTCACAAAGTAGGAAAATTCAGTGCTGTGTTTGGATTTGACCCAATACCTTTTCTGTCCAGAAAGCCAATAACTCACTCTCAGAGTGACTTGTTTGGCTCTGCTGGCTATATCACGTATCATGTATTATAGATGATATATCACAGTCATTGGCAAAGCTAACTAATGCCCAAACTCCACTCCCAGATCCTGGTCCCGACTGCCAGAGGCAACCATACGTTAACATTAGTGAGACTGGTGGGCTGTTAAACCAATCTGCATTATTTGAGGTGAAAGGGTGGAAGTGAACAGACTTCCAAGTTTCTTGGATTAGTAGCAGTATAATTTCTCTTGGACTATGTATATACTTTGAAAGATCGTATTTTCTACGTTACTTGGAATTTGTTTTTCAAATCAAGTGAATACTGTGTACAGAACATTGTGCTCAATGTTCAAGGGGCTAGGTGGGTTTAGCAAGGGATACAAGCCATATGCTTTGGAAAACTTACAAGCAATCCAAGGTAGTATATGCTAAGTCAAAAGGAATAGTACAGAGCAGGCTGTAAGTGTAACAGAAGCACAGAGGACTTTATCCTTAGTGGATGTATAACTGCTTAAACTCATTTCTAAGCCTTGCCCTTAGGCCTTTACAATCAGGACAATGACGTACTCTGGGAGAGGTGGGGTGGAACACTGACCATCTAGAGTTAAATGAAGCCTCCATCAACCCACTGCCAATCTGCACCAAGAGTGCTTGCTTCCAGTGGCTAATGGTGGTCCCTCCAGGAGGCCAAAAGAGGGTCTGCCCAGTGGTTTACGTGGCAGCTTGCATTCTGACAGGGAAGGGAAGATAGATGTGGAAGAAGGTCGGAACGGTGGTGACCTGACCTCCCTGAGAAACAGCCTGCTATATTTTGCGTTGCCTGGTCACTCAGCTTAACGAGCTTAAAAGAAGACCTGATTTTGTTCAGTGGCCTGTAGTGAGGTTTACACTCTGCCAAGGAAGAGAAAATAAATATCTGTGGGAGTGGGGAAATAGTGGGGACCTCCTTGGGAAACTCTCTGCTGATCACTTACTAATTTTTAAGAGACACTCCAAGGTCAGGAAGAGAACCCTGGCCAAAAGTCAGGAAGTGTGCTGTGGGGCGGGCCGTTCAGCCTCTGGGCACCCACAAGGAGTAGTTATAATGATGGTGACACAAATGTTACATTTTATACCTCGTTACACTCTTCAAAGTACTTTCCCATTTGCTACCAGGGGAGACCAGCACCTACAAAATCCCTCGCACTGCACTTTTGGAGCAGGCCTCTGCAGAAGCCAGCTCAGTAGGTTCTACTAACGCTATCTTCTAGAAAAACCAACTGAGGAACTAGAGACTGTTGGGCCAAGATGATACAGTCAATTAATGACAAAACTGGCGTTTGTCATGCTAGTCCCCAGCTCTCTCCAACCTCTCCCACATCTTTTATCTTTAAGGGGATAGAGTCTAGTCAATCTTCTGCTCCTTACTATGCAACTTAGCACCTAATTGTTCTCAAGTTGCTTTAGAAGCTTCAAATCAACTAGACTACAGGGAAGGTCCTTGGGAACTAGATTCATATCTCATATTGCTTTTGAATCTCCATCCCCTCCCTACCTCACCATCAATGTTAGGAGTTCCTGGAAGATATTTAACAAATGCCTAGAATGAATGGATTGAAATTGTAAAATTTCTGAGCTACTGTTTATACCTTAGAGGTATGCTAGATTCTACTTTCCATGAATGTATCTCCACCTTTGGAAATTTCATTTGATTGTAGCTATTGGGGTTACTTAGGGAGGCTGAAATACTCTGGTATCAGGACTTAAAAATTGGGGGAATGTCA
This sequence comes from Suricata suricatta, assembly GCF_006229205.1. NCBI lineage: Eukaryota > Metazoa > Chordata > Mammalia > Carnivora > Herpestidae > Suricata > Suricata suricatta. Next base: position 95,765,095 of record NC_043717.1, read on the forward strand.
TGATGTCTTATAGCAGATCACCTTTCTCAATGGATGAAACAATTACCTAGGCCTGATATTGGCAAGTTGAGGATCCAACATCTTTATTTTGCTTGGAAGCCCTGTCTGGAATTCTAGAGAATGTGTTAGTCAAGTTGCCCCTTTCTAGCCATTGGAATGTATTAAATGAAACACATTGTGTTCATATTAAATCTTTTTTAAGAATTATTTTTTAAATGTTTACTTATTTTGAGAGAGAGAGACAGAGAGAGACAGAGAGAGAGAGAGAGAGAGAGAGAGAGAGAGAGAATAAGCATGCAAGAAGGGAAGGAGCAGAGGGAGAGAAAGAATCCCAAGCAGGCTCCATGCTGTCAGCACAGAGCTCTACACAGGGCTCAAACTCATAAACTGCGAGATCACGACCTGAGCCGGAATCAAGAGTTGGATGCTTAACTGACTGGACCACTCAGGTGCTCCTGCTCATATTAAATCTTAATGGGAGAGGAAGTTCTAATCAGGGTTATTTTTCATGGGTTTTTCACATTAATTAGTGTCTTTCAAGAATGTTAGGCCACAATAAAGACAAGAATCAAAGAATCAATTACAAAGAAATATCCACAGCATAGACTAGTTAGCCAGAATATGTGCTTTTTTTCTGACGTTAAAATTCTGGGCCTAGTGAGATATTTCTATTACAAAAATAGATTTTAAACTGTTTTTACTCATAGGTCTAACAGGAGAGACCTGGCAGGGGACCACGGGGAGAGGAAGGGGGAAAGAGAGCGGGGGAGAGTGAGGGACACAGATCAAAGGAGACTACTGAATACTGAAAAGGAACCAGGGCTGAAGGGCGAGAGGGAGGGGGGAACGGGGTGATGGTCATGGGGGGGGGCAGTTGTGGGGAGAAGTACTGGGTGTTATATGGAAACCAATTTGACAATAAACTGTTAATTACAAAAAACTGCTGTCTTACCGGTCTGTACCTACACTTTTAAAAAAAAAGCTTCTTGGGGCGCCTGGGTGGCTAGTCAGTTAAGTGTCTGACTTCGGCTCAAGATGACTTCAGGCCCTGCGTTAGGCTCTGTGCTGACAGCTCAGGCTCGAGCCTGCTTTGGATTCTAGGTCTCCCTGTCTCTGCCCCACCCCCCTCACAGTCTGTCTTTCTCTCTCAAAAATAAACACTAAAAATTTTTTTAACTCTCTTTAGTTCATCATTCTTTTGATGTTATTGACACCCAGAAAAGCCCGCCGATCAGTTTCCATTCCTATCTGCTCATTGCTTTAGTCTCCTTTCCCACAAATAGAGTCTCTATTACCATAAGCATCTCCTGCTCTTGCCCTCCAAGGAACCTGGAAATGGTGTTAGTGAACTAGCAATGCGTTTGCACAGTGCTGTAATTTTTATAGCTATCAGGGGCCACCACTGCCACTCCTTTGCCAGAGATGGCTTAGCTGCTCCAAAAGTCTTTCAAGAGGGAAACCATGTGGCAGATTACCCTAACCAAACCCCACCCAGGCAGAAGGGGCCCAACCTGTCTGGTGAGATTCCAGGAAACACATTTTATACTATCAAGGCTTAAATTCAACAGAAAACAACAACAACAACAATGAAATGTATCAGGACACGTGTGAAGTAGAGTAATAGAAGTAAGATACACTTGAACGTAACTTTCTAAGCTTGAACTGCATCATAATCTTTTCCAGATCCTCTGAGTTCATGTCTTAGTCCAAAAAGAACCTTATATGGAATTGCATGCATTTGGCCCAGTGCAAACTTGGCCTGTACCAAGCCCCTTAGACATGTCCCACCACAAATTCATTCTGTCGACTGCAGCTTGGTTCCCAGCACAGCCCAGTTGCTGCTTACACACCTTATGCTGAGAATGTTCCACTCTTCCTCCTCAGCCCCGCCCCCAGGCCTCTACCTCCCAATGCCCTATTCTTAGTAGATCAGCTTGACAAAGGTTACTGAAAAAATATAAAGCTATGGGCCCGAATACTTTTAAAGCTATTGGACTTGTGAGATATCTCCCACACCACATGAACACTTTTCTCTCAAGACTCTCAAAGGTATCCCTCCCTGTCTGCTTTACAGTTCATATCTTTCCACCTTTTTCCGTCCACATTTAGCCTCTCCCTCCAGACTCGCACTGTCCTATTGGTGGTTCCCGGACACAACTGGCTACTTACATGTAAATGAATTAATGAGGTACCTGGGTGGTTCAGTTGGTTAAGCCTCAGACTCTTGGTTTCTGCCTGGGTCATGATCTCATGGTTTCATGGGTTCGAGCCCCACATCAGGCTCTGTGCTGACAGTGTGGAGCCTGCTTGGGATTCTCTCTCTCTCTCTCTCTCTCTCTCTCTCCTTCTCTCTCTGCCCTTCCCCTGCTCACACTGTCTCTCACAAAAATATATAAACTTAAAAAAATTTAAATGTAAATAAATTAAAATGAAATTAAATTGAAAATTCAATTTAGCTTATTGCCTTAGCCACATTTCAAGTGCTCAGTAGACACATGTGGCCAGTGGCTACTGTATGGGACAGCAAAGAAGTAGAACATTTCCATCACCGCACAAAGTTCTACTGGACAGTGATGATTGCTAGGTTCCTCTGGTTCCTTACCTACCCCATGGGTTCTTCAATCTTATCACAACAACAGTACCAACTACCCTATATTGGCCATTCTACCCTTGCAGCCACCAGTCTCTAAAGGCTGCCAAAGTTTTTTTTTTTTTTTTAAAGTAATCTCTCCATCCGACGTGGGGCCCGAACTCACAACCTTGAGATCAACAGTCGCAAGGTCTACTTACTGAGCCAGCCAGGAGCTCCTCTGTCAAATTTTTAGAATGGAAATCTGCCATCAGGACTGTATTCCTTTCCTAGTCCTCTGCAATCTGACTTCTGTACCTTCTTTACATAAATGATGTCACCCTAGACTTTGGGGCCATCTGCTGCCATTTTCCCCCCAGTCATCACCCTCTTAAAATTTCTTCTCTCTAACCTGTTTCTCCAACCTCTGGTCTCTGTCCCAGCACCCCCTGCTGAAGTGTTGGTAAGATGAGACAGTGAGCTTCCCTCCTCGATCATTCATTCATCCAGGATCCTTGTTATGTGTCCCTCCTGTCCCCAAAGCTCTGTCCTATTTTCTTCTTTCTGCCAGCCCTCATCTGATGAGCTCATCTTCCCTTGTTCACCTTGTTCACTGTTAACTATCTGCTCCATGAAATGGATTCAATCTCATGGCTCCAGATGCTAATTTCTCACTTACAGGCCTGGCATTACCGGGAGAGCGCGCTTATAATATCAGTGAATGCTCCCACTTACCACTGAATGCACAGAAATCTCCCTCACCAACCTAGTTAATTCCCATGTCCCACACAACACTGTGGGCATGTGAGGAGTCAGGGACTGAAGGAGACAGAAACAAAGACGACAACATGAAAGATGTGGGAAGGTTCTGGCCAAAGGAATGTTGTCTACATAATAATTCTGCTGTAGTCTTTCTTATGGCTAATTTCAGTCTCAAGATGGCATAGAAGTTCTTTTTTCCTTGTGATTTCTTCTTACTTTTCTGGAGGGAGGGGTGAGGTAGTAACCTTCACATTGCCACTTCATAGCAAACCACACCATAGTTATAGATCTAAATGGAAAGCCAGTCACTTGCACAAAGGCAAGAGCATGTCATAAGCCTGCAGTGAATTACACCCTGGTGTTGGGTGAAGGAAACTGACAGGACGACACCTCCTTCCCTTCTCAAAATGAACGCTCTATGCTCTAACCTTTAACAGCAGATGACGTCTATAACTAATGTGAAGGGAAATCAGAACTTGTTTTCTCTCTTTGGCCTTTTTTTTTCTTCAGCAGACACATTGCTCTGCTAATGAGAAAGCTAAGAAAGTGATCAGATAGAAATATACAGCTCATTCCACTAAAGGAAAATTAGTGCATGGTGCTTGAGTTGGTCACACTTAAAGACAACTCGTTCCTGAGCAGTGTTCTTCCCCTGCTCCCACCCTAGCCTTATTGAGGTGTGTTCGGTTGGTCCTTGAACTACACAGGTTTGAACTGGGGGGCTCTCCTTATATGCAGATTTTTTGCAGGACGGTACGGTAAATGTATTTTCTCTTCCTTGTGATTTTCCTAATAACATTTTCTGTTCTCTAGCTTACTTCATTGTAAGAATACAGCATGTAATACATAAAACATACAAAATATGTGGTAATCGACTTTATGTTACCAGTAATGATTGTGGTCAACAGTAGGCTATCGGGAGTTAAATCTGGGGGGAATCAAAAGTTATCCGTGGATTTTTTTGCAGGAGCGGGAGTCACTGCTCCTAACCCCTATGTTGTTCAAGGGTCAACGACAGCTGACAAATAAAACTGTAATGTATTTATAATGTGCAACGTGATGATTTGCTATGTATATATAAATGGTAAAATGATTAACCACCATCAAGTTAATCAACACATCCGTTACCTCACATAGTTACTTCTTTTGGTGAAAATACCTAAGATCTCCTCTCGTGGCAAATTTCAAGTACACAACACAGTATTATTAACTACAGTCACCATGCCGTCCGGTAGGTCTCCAGAACTTATTCATCCAATAACTGAACATTCGTACCCTTTGACCAACACCTCCCCATCCCTGCTACCCTCCAGCCCCTGGCAAGTGCCATTCTGCTCCGTGTCTGTGAGCTTGGCATTTTTTTTTTTTTTTTTTAGATTCCAAACATACGTGATACTATACAGTATTTGCCTTGCTCTCTCTCCTGGTCAGTGTTCCTCAAATGTATATTCAACATCCAAAATCCATAAGTGACGCTAAGAACACCGGGAAATAGGAGAAATTTACACTGAACCAAGGTGAGTCGTCCCCAAACCTGAGATCTTTGACCGCTACAGGGTCAAAGACAGTTTTTCACAGTGATTTGTATGAAGTCTGCTTATAAAAGAAAAGCAAATTTAAAAGAGGGCATTTAGTTATATACAAGGTAATCCAAGTAGCAAAAAGCATCTAAAAGTGAGCATTTACTAAGCAGTTTGGGTTAAAATGATATAAAAGGCAGATTGTTTGGGCCAGTATATCTGCCTTTCTTGCACTTGAAGAAAATTTATAGATGAAGAAACTGCTTAATAAAAAAAAAAGAAAAGCCTCCTTTCCCACAGCCTTCTGCTAACAGATTCTGTTGCTAGGTAAACATAAGCTACCAACAATTTATGTACCAATATATATAGCAAATTAGAGCTGAGAGCAAGCTTGCTAGCTTATGAAACAGATGGTATATTTGTGTCATGGCCCAAGAAAGAACAGGGCTTTGCCACAATGAGCCACTGCAAGTCTCTCTGACAATTTCCTAGCCTAATAAACACCCTGACTTTTTATGTCACGAAGTTAGAGGAGAGGGGAATCGTGTAGAAAAGAAGGGAGTTGGAGGGGATGGCAAAGAGGTGCTCTCCGAGACTTGAACTTATTGGTTTTAAAGTTTGTGTTTAAATATATGATAGCAGCAGAAAGTAAACAACACAGCTCATAATATACCCCTGACACTTGCCCTGTGGGCTGAAGTCAAATTTAATAAGCCCAACTCCATCAACTCCATTTCTCTAGGACTCTAACAAATTTAAGAAAGCCTGGTCAAACCATCAGGGGTAGAAGAAAAAACAGGGCATGATCTTCTGTGAAGTATGGTGTGTAACTAGAGAATACATCTGTGCTTACGAACATTTTGTAAAAAGAAATTTCAACAACTTAGGGTCCTTGCAGCTTATATTTCTCATACAAACTACACGGGTGTTTGTATATAAGCAACTAGTTCCACAACTGGACTCCAACTGCCCCCCCCCATCCCAGAACAAACTGTTGAACCACACTCAGATACACACTGACATCTGCAGGTAATTGAAACAGGACTTCTGCGAATTGATTTCTGGACACAGATTCTGAAACCATTCACCACAGCAGTGTGTGAACCTCTAAAACCGAAATACCCTGGATGACTGTTTCTTTAAAAAATACTCTCACTGTTTAAGCCTTTTCGTAGGCTAAATAAAATACTGTAAAGAGAGTATGAACTCAATTAGGGAGAGAAAACCCACAAACATAGAGCTATTTCTACCTGGTGTATCTATGGTGATTTTTGTTTTCACTGGAAAACGTTCTATTTTCCATTGTTTTTCGTATATTCTCCAACGATCATACAGCACTTCGAAGATATGGCTACCTCACTTCTAACCTCAGACCCTTTTTTGTCCCAGTTCAATTTGTATTCACATTCATCAAAGCCTTGAAAATAAAACCCTGCAGTTTTACTGTATTCAACTGCCGCTAGGCACCATTGCTTATTTATACAGGGCTATCAAAACTCCTAAATACACACAAACAGATTTGTGGCTAAGTCAAACTGCCGTAGTCTAATACGTGTGAGTTTTCTACATACCGTACCTTTCAACTGAGCGAAATTCCCAAGTAACATTTATTGGATCAATCTTTAATTGCAATATTAGAGAAAATAGGATCTACTACCAAGAGGCTCCTTTTTACAATGACTGCCTGGAGGACAGCCCGGTTTTCTGGGCTTGGAAAATCAAGTGACTCATTCAAGGTCTGAGGTAAAAATCAGCATTTGAAGAAAGCCTTATTCTACATGTTAAAAAAATTAAGTGTCATAGAAAAACAAATGGAGGATTTTGAGTCATAGAAAAGAAAGTGCAATTACTGAAGGGCTCATCAGCAAACTCCATCCACAGGCACTCAGAAACATGCATTCCCCCCACCACAACTTACAGCTGTGTTACATAGCAAATGTTTATTGGGGTGTTTATTTTTTGGTGCCTGGAATGCATTTTCTTGAAGAACTGAAGTTATAGTTGTGAGCGTCCCAAGTTAACTCACAAAAGGAAAGCTAAAATACTGTAGGTTTACAACAAAATTCTAGACAGCAGTTTTAGCAATAAGATCAAACAAATGTAGGAATGATCTTACAATAGACTACTTTTCAGTTTTCTTGTTTTGGTGCCTGAGAAAAGAATTGTAGGAAGATAAGAAAGAGAATATTTTCCAGTACTTTTAATTGTTAGTATCTAATTTCCCTTCAAAACTTGCAACATCTCTTATTTTTTTATTTTATGCTCATGGGCCCTGCTTAAAGTTTACTTTAGTTAACAAATGGACAAGACATGGGAAATCCGGGAGAAGGTATGGTAGAGATTTTGCTATAAAAACTGGGTAGGAATCAAAACAGAATGGAGAGATGGAACTAACGAAAATATGGATATTGCCTCCACTTTATTCACCCAGTCCTTCATTCCAGTATTAAGTAACAGGAACCAGTAGCTCATTCATTCAGTTATTCACCCCTCTCCCCAAGTGAGCCACATGGTCAAGGTGACTGTATATTTTCAAAATCATTCTTGCATCTCTCTTGCTTTTGACTTTGCTTATGTTTTTTGCCATGCAAAAAGTTTTTTACTTTCGTTTTTATGTGCTTGAAATTTATCCATCTTTTTCATTAATCTGGATTTGAAGGCATACATAGAAAGGCTTTCCCCATACCCAGGTTTTCTTCTAGTACTTGTATGGCTTTATTTTTTATATTTAGATTCAGTTGAGTTTATATCGGTGTACAATGTGAAGTGTGGGACCCAAGTATCTATTTTTTATAGTTATCCAGTTATCTCAATAGTATTTATAAAAAGGCCATCTTTGCCCCAATGATTTGGATGTACTATCTTTATTATATACTAAATTTTCAGGGGCACCTGGGCAGCTCAGTCAGTTGAGCATCTGACTTCGGCTCAGGTCACGATCTCCTGGTCAACAGTCCGACCATGGGTTTGAGCCCTACATCAGGCTCTGTGCTGACAGGTTAGAGCCTGGAGCCTGCCTTGGATTTTGTGTATGTGTCTCTTTCTCTCTCTGTCTCTCTCTCTCAAAAATAATAAACATTAATTTTTTTAATTTTCATATATATCTGGGTCTACTTCCAGACCTTCTGCTTTATCCCATTCATCTATCTGTTAATGTACCAGTACAATAATAGTAACAGGTTATAACACATTGAATAATACTTTAACAAAAGAATTTGAAGTGATATGCAAAAAGAAGGGGGGGGCAGCTTTCTTCAACAGAATGGTCACTAGTAGATGTAGAAGGAATGACAGAATTAGGAGAACGTCATTTTGCAGGCACCATTTAAAAACAGATTCAGGGGAGCACCTGGTTGGCTCAGTCGGTAGAGCATGTCACTCGATCTTGGAGTTGTAAATTTGAGCCCCGTATTGGGTGTAGAGAATACTTAAAAATATAATCTTCAAAATAAAATAAAATAAAATAAAATAAAATGATTGCTTCATGGGCACGTGGCTGGCATTGGAAGAGCATGAGACTCTTGATCTTGGGGTCATAGGTTTGAGCCCCATGTTGGGTGTAGAGATTACTTAAATAAATAAACTTTAAAAAACTTATTCAGATAGACATCACTAATGAGTACTAAAACTATTTGGTTAAAGTTTTGAGGGAATAGGATATATACACAGTCACACATACTCTTTAAATGCTAACTTGTTAATTACAGAGGGGAAAGAGTACCTTGATGGTGGAGGAATCTGGAGACTACTACTTTGACTAAGTGACCCAACTTGGTGTCACCAATGGGACACCAACATCATGTATCGCCTGATGTTGTGCAATGGGAATCACCTATGTCGTATTTTTGCCAAAAATGTTCAATCTAATGTTTCACTGAATCTAATCTTGAGGAAACAATCTGAAAAAAATCCAAATCACAAGACATTATGCAGAATAACTGGCCCAGGATCTTCAAAATAAATATTTTATGTAAGATGAAAAACAGTGGGGGACAGTTCTCTACTAAAGAAAACTAGAGACATGACAACTACATGAATTTGCATAACTTTGATCCTGAATTTGGGAACCTCAATTTAAAAAAGAAATGCTCTAAAGGAGATTACTGGGACAATTTGGGAAATTTGAATATGGACTATGAATTAAATTATGTTATCAATGTTAAATTTCTTGGATATGCTAACAAAATTGTGATTATGTAGGCAAATGATCTCTGTTTTTAGGCAATGTAGGATAAAAAAAAGTCTGAAAAAATTGCCTTGATGGTTGTAACTTAATTTCAAATAGTTCAGAAAAATACATGTTTCTATATGGGGAAGGAGAGGGGAAGAAGGTAGAGAGGAAGAGGGAGGGGGCATGAGAGAGAACAAAGAAGGCAAAATGTTAACAAATGTTTCGTCTTAAAAAAATCTTAAAATGTTTCATTTTGGTGAAGGGTATATAGGTGTCATGGAACTATTCTTTCACCTTTTCTATAGGTTTGACATTTTTCCAAATAAAAAGTTGAAAAAAAAATTAACTGAATTTGGCCATACCTATCAAAATTACAAATACATATACCCTTTGACTCAGGTTCCATTTCTAGGAATGTATCTGACATATGATCAATGTTACTCACTGCAGCAATGCTAGATAATACAAGATTGGGAGCAATCAAAATTTCCTCCAACAGGAAACTAGCAAAATCAAATGGAATAAAAAAAAATGACATCGACTGATGAATGGATAAAGAAGATGTGGTATATATATACAATGGAATATGACTCAGCCACGAAAAAGAATGAAATCTTGCCATTTGGAACCACTTGGATGGAACTAGAGTCAGTCAGAGAAAAAAATGTACCATGTGATTTCATTCATATGTGGAATTTGAGAAGTAAAACAGATGAACATAGGGGAAGGGAAGGAAAAATAAAATAAGATAAAAACAGAGAGGGAAGCAAACCATAAGAAACTCTTAACTAGAGAGAACAAACTGAGGGTTGCTGGAGGGGAGGTGGGTGAGGGGATGGGCTAAATGGATGACAGGCATTAAGAAGGCCACTTGTGATGAGCACTGGGTATTATACATAAGCGATAAATCACTAAATTCTACTCCTGATACAAATACTACACTATATGTTAACTAACTTGAATTTAAATAAATTCAGTTTAAATAAAATCTTAGAGAAAGAAACGAAGAAGCACTTTGAGAACTAATATGAAGTCATCTTCAAAATAAATGATATGCTTTTAGGCCAAAAGTGTAAGGTACAGAACAATACCGACCTATAGGATTGTGTTTGATGGAATAAATAACCTTACTTCTTCCCTTCCCTAAACCCACATTCCTTGCAAGGTAACTTTAAGTTCCTTGAATCTGGGCTAGCCTGTGACTTGCTCCGATCAATACAATAGAACAGAAGTTACCGTGCATCAGATCCAGGCCAGGCTTCCAGAGGCCCGTATGTTTCCGTTCTTACGAAGCTCTGACACCACAACGCGAACATGCTAGAAGGTGAAAGACCCTGTGGAATAGAGCTGAATAATCCCAGCTGAGGCCATTCTAGACCAACTAGTCGACTGAGATCAGCTGAACCTTCTAGCTTGTCCATAGACTCATGAGAAAAAATGAACAATTATTGTAAGTCACTAAGGTTTTACTTTGGGCGGGGGTAGAAGGAGGAAAAGACACAGTAATCGCTCATACAAATGCTATTATCTGTGTAAAATTTTGGGGAAAAAATACTGATGCATTTGTTTGCATATGCAAACTCTGTAAGTATCCACAAGAAACTGGAAACACAACTGTTTTAGGGAAGAACATCTAGGGTGGCCAGGGGACGAAGATGGAGGGAGACATTTCACTATCTGCACTTTTGTACCTGCAGAATGTTTAAACACGTGAATGTATTTCCAATGAATGAATAAATACCTGAATAAAATTTTTTTTTCACTCAAATCTTTCTAGAACCCTTGAATCATCTCTAGTGGGCAATGGGAACTCTCACACCCTATAGGAAAGATTATAAACTGGGACAACCTTGGTGAAGTGGAGGTGTGGTTTTAAGCAGGGCCTATAAAATATGCAAAGACGTATGCAATGCATAGACTGTCTCTGGAAAACCACCACTAAAAGCTGGTAACATGGGTCGCTTCTAATAAGGACCTTATGGGGCTGGGGGTTAAGGGTAGAAGGGTAGACTGGCTTTTCCCTATATGCCCATTTCACTATTTGAATTTTTTACCCTGAAGTTGTATTAACTTTTCAAAAGGAAAATAATGAATAAAATACACATAGCCTTTGACCCAACAATTTATCATTTCTAAAAATCTCTCCTGCAGAAATACTTACAGAAGCAAAAATAAATGTACGTTATTACTTGTGTATACTAATAAATTATGAAGAGCCTAAATGACTATCAATTAAGGGTTAGTTAAATAAATTATGGATTGTTTGTACAAAGGAATAATATAAAGTTGCTAAAAATGAATCCATAAACCATCACCCAGGTCAACATAGCACATTCCAGAACTCCTAAAGCACTTCCTTACTCCCAAGGCCCACTTCAGCCACTGACCCTCTATGAATTATTGCAAACTGAATAAACCCACGTAAGCATCACCAAGGTCAACACAGAACATTCCAGAACTCTTGAAGCACCCCCCTAGTGTCAATTCCAGGCATTTAACACTCTATCAATTATCACACACTGAATGAACACATTTAACCATCACCCATGTCACAGAATAGTCCAGAACGCCTGAAGCGCCCCCTAATGCCCACTTCTAGTCATTTTTCACAAACTGAATAAACACATGTAACTATCACCCAGGTCATACAGAATATTCCATAGGACATGTTTTCCAGAACATTCCATAGGACATACAGTTTGTGAAATTCATCAAGCAGTACACTCTTCTGTGTATATACTTTAATAAAAAGCTCCAAAATATGCCTGCAAGCCTATTATAAAGATGTTTACATATGTATAAGAAGGCTAATTAGACATACAAATCAAACTTACATTATAGATGAGAAGGCTGCGGGGAAAGGAGTTTTGCATACTTCCATAAAGTTTGAAATTTTTATAATGAGCTTTCTTCCCTTCATAACTAACGCTTTAAAAATGAATTTAAAAAATGACCAAAAAATACACACAAAAAAGAAAATTTTAAATACTGCTAGGAGACGTTAGTTTTTTCTTTGCAGAGAAACTATACACCATCAGGATTATAAATCCTAGAATTCTTGACCCACCATCACCACCAGTCAGGGTCCCCCTTCCTACTACCCATACCCCACAGGTCTTAGAGGAAGATAAATCTCTGAAGAGCAGATTCAAAGAAACACCTTACCAAGTCAGGCTTTCACCTCAAACTTCAGTGTAGTCAGTAAATGGGTTAGACTAAAAATTCCTTTTGTCCAAAATAGATAGGCCTCAGTAACCTAGACTCGAACCTTCTTTCCCTGAGGGTGACCTTCTGACCATAGCTTTGGAGCTCTAAACACTCCTTCAGTCAGAAGAGAGGTAAGGAAAGAAACTGAAGGAAAACCACACCTAAGGAAGGAGAGACACCATTCAGGGTAACTGAATGGTCCTACTTTGCCTGAGACAGAAAACACCTCAGTTCCAAACAAACCAGAACCTAACAAACCATGCCACAAGGCCTTTTTAGGCTCCTTTTCCCTGAGCCCCAACCAAGTTCCCCTTTCAAGCTGAGAGAGGGCTGTCTTCTCCTTAGAAGGCACCAGACTTCTCTTACCATGCTTTTTTTTTTTTTAATTTTTTAATGTTTTATTTATTTTTGATACAGAGAGAGAGAGAGAGAGACAGAGCATGAGAGGGGGAGGCGCAGAGAGAGAAGGAGACACAGAACCGGAAACAGGCTCCGGGTTCTGAGCTAGCTGTCAGCACAGAGCCTGACGCGGGGCTCGAACCGACGAACGTGAGATCTGACCTGAGCCGAAGTCGGAGGCTTAACCGACTGAGCCACCCAGGCGCCCCTCAACAGCTTTTAACTTCTTCATACCATCAGTTCCACACACCACCGTGACCTTGTGCTTTCCTTGATCTAAGTTCTGATTTACTCTTTACTTTGAAGATCTGGGCAGTATCTTGAGATCCATCACCCATACTATTGTCAATTTAGATGTTCCTTTAAATGAACTCACGTTCATTTTGTCATTTGCTAGATCCCACAGAAAACTTCACATCACCATCATAAATGAAAAATGAGCACCACGTGCCACAAACAGACTTATTAGGTACATATTAATAAATATTACCTAATGGCGGGCCTCCCTGCCGCAGACTCCGTGCAAGGTTTCCTCGGAAAAGGCCAGAAGCTTGATGCTCCTCCTAGGGGTCAGAGTGTGCAGTTATCACTTTCCGGGATTTCCTTTTGGCTCCCCCTACTGGTTAGAGTTATTTTCCTCTGGCTCCCTCTGTTGGTCGGAGTGTGAGATGACTCAACAACATTTTATTGAGTGACTGTTATGTTTTGGATACAGTGCCAGCCGCTGGGAATACGGAGGAGAAAATGGGGAAAGATTTGGGGTTATAATTGAACATGGGCTGGGAGAGAAGGGAAAGAGGGTGTTAGATTTCGGCACAGCCTGTGCTGTTTGTCTCCATTTACTAAACTCCCCCTCTGTTCAAGCCGTGGAAATCTGGCTTTTGCCCCTCCCACCTCACCTAGAGTACATGACTGAAAGTCCCTGGGGGACCTAATTATCAGACCCAGTGGGAAGGGTTTTGGTCCTCGTCTTAAGTGACCGTGGAGACAACTCCTTCTTTAGCTTCGCTGATAGTGTTAGCTCGGTTCTCCGGGTTTTTCTTTTACCTCTCTTGCCGTCCCATCTCTCCTTCCACCTGTCTCTTAGATGTTGGCGCTGGTCAGGATTTTGCTCTTCACCTTCTCCGCTAATGACTACTTCCTCTATGCACATAGCCTCCACCCCCATGAACTGACTCTCAAGTCCTAAAAGACCAGACGTGGGGCACCTGGGTGGCTCAGTCAGTTAAGCATCCAATTTCGACTCAGGGCATGATCTCACAGTCCGTGGGTTCGAGCCTGGAGCCTGCTTCAGATTCTGTGCCTCCCTCTCTCTGCCCCTCCCCAGATCACTCTGTCTCTCTCTCTCAAAAATAAAATAAAGACATAAAAAAAGACCAGATGTTGCTCCTTTCTGTCCCCAGCCTCGTTTCTTCTATTAGCAAGTTACCCATCCCTGTGGAAGCATCAGTATTCTCTTTCCCTCTACCTGACTCTCACCTCCACCCCAGCTTTGTTCTCCAAGATTCAGCTTCAGGGCCACCTCTTCTGGGAAGCGTTCCAGATGCACAGCCCGGATTGTGAGGGACTCTCCCTTTATGTCCCCAGCACACTCGGTGTCTCACACACCACCAGCGCGGCCAGTGTCCTCCCGTGTATGCCGCCAGGCTGGTCTACTTGAAGGCACGACCTTAATCTGCATTTAGTTCCCAGCGCAGGGCTCAGTAAGTATTTGCCAAACTGATGAACATAAGAAACCCCTGAGCTGTGAACAAAACGCAGAAGAGGAGCGTGGGCATGGTGGCTGTGATGCGTGTGAGCCAGGAAGATTTGGAACCTGCTTCTTTGGCCCGTTGTCCCTTTCCCTTCTTCAGGGGCAGCCAGGGCCGGCGGGACTGGATGGGCCATCGAGGTCAGAGCAAGAAGATGGCTGGAGTTGAGGCAGCCAGGGTGGCGGGGTCAGAAACTGGTTACATCCAGGGGAAAAGATCAATCATATTGAGGATACAGGGAGCCAGGGTCGTCACTATCAGAGAACGGAGTTACAAATCCGGATAGGGCGGACACTGGAAGGAACCCTGTGGGTGTTTAACTGGAATCGGAGGTACCAGTTTGAACTCATGATTTTTGAGACAGATACATATACGCGCATGCACACACATTTACATATATTTTCTCTATGCTAAGGCCTTTAGACCATGATGCCCTAGTAGCAATGATTATACATAGTGCCTATGCCTTGGTTTTGAAATGGTAAAGGAATTGGGCCTCCCAGGTCTGGGGCGCGGAAGTATGAATTGGGACGTCTTAGGCCAGATAGTGAAACGTGGATCCAAAAACCAGAGACTGGTCAAAAGGACACAGAAGCCCGCCTGGAGGGGCTCTCTCTACTGTCCAAATCAGAGATGTGAATGTCAAAATGATGAGAATGATTTAAAGCCCATGGATTAAAATAGGAGTCCATGAGTCCCCACAGTGATGCAAATAAAGGGTGAAGGGAAATGTCTTTTTTACAGTACACTGCCAACGAATCAACACAGAAAGAATGACAGAATGAGAGTCATCGTTAGTTGGCCATCATAATGGCATCAGGCATAAAAGATCAATGGATACTAAAACAAGTGAAAGCTGAGGAAACGGGTATTTATATCCTCTCAAATGATCTCCACACAAAATATTTTACTAATTTCGAAGGGAAACCGTAAACTGCACAAAAGAAAGCTGGCAGGTACCCGCTGAGCGGAAGGATCCAGGTTCCCATCACCAGTAATAGGACAGTGACATCCTGTGCCTCCTGCAATAACACAGGGATAATGCATTTAATACCTAGGAAACAGCAATCAAACCTAAATTGAGGGATATTTTTCAAAATTGGCCTGTTCTTTTCAAAAGCATGGAAACCGCAAAAAAGACTGGGGACTTCAGACTGGGGGAGATCAAAGACACATCACATCAAAGTGTAACACACAATCCTGGATGGAATACTGGGTCAGAAGACTTATTTCCTTTTTGCCAAAAGAACATGATTGGGACCCTAGGCAACCTTTGAATGGAGTCTACAGACTGGGTGGTAGTTTTGTGTGAAAGGTAACTTCCTGATTTTGATAGTTGTAATGTGTTTACGCAGAAGGTCCTAGTCTTTGGGAAATGTACAGTGGAGCATGTAAGGGGAAGGGGCTATCATTTCTGGAAGTTTTTAGATGGTTTAGAAAAAACATGTGAATTCTTAAGTATGAAGTATTCACACATACAGGAGAGAGGGTGGGAGAGAAAATTATAACGCAAACGTGGCTAAATGTTAACTAGGGAACCTGGGGGGAGGGTGTGCAGAAATTCTTTGTGCTACTGTCGCCACTCTTCTGTAAGTACGAATGATAATAGTTCACATTTTTAAGATACTAAAAAGAAAATGGGCGTGTTTATAACCTGAGTCATGCATAAAAGGCTTTTATTTTTCCCCTGTCTACCTACCCATGTTGTCCCAAAACAATTTAGTGTTACGAATATGTAAAAAAAACTAGCAAGAGAAAAATTAAAAATAAGTTAAGAAATAAGTGTGGCCTTGGCCAAAACTGTCTAAACTGCCCCATTCGACAAAATGCTCGTGGAAGTGTGACAGATTATGTGGAGACGTTTCCTTTTTGTTTTGGGAAACAGCCCCAAGTTCAATGCAGCTATTCTTCCGTGTTCCCGATATCATTTCATCCCAAACGTGACTGCAATGAGACAGAGAAAATGGGACACTGGGATACAGAGGCAGAAAATAATTAAGAACAAAAGAGACTGTAAAAACTTTTACAGAATTTTATGCATGTGTACACACTTTATTAAATTTGCATTCTAAGATATACACAAGGTCAGCATTTCACAAAATTTTCTATAAGTTATTCCAAAAAGCGGTTATCATGAAACACAGGGTTTATATAAGTTAGTCAAGCAAAAAGAGTGTTTATAGGATTTTCGTATCGTAGCATCTCTTGGACTTGTTTTCACATAGAAGCCTGAAACAGGATATATTAGAATAGGAAGAGAGAATTTTGTTTTATAACAATGACCACTTTTCAAATATTAGACTTTATATAAAAATAAAGGGGTACTGTCAACAAAGCTCGTCTGAAGGTCAGCATCTGTCTTTTATTTATTCCAAAACAATCCCTGCTTAAACTTAACTTTCCAGTCAATTTAAACAATAAAAACGAACCTTGGTTTAAACAATAAAGTGAACCATCTGGTCTCCTGGTTGTCAGAGTATTGGAACAACTTCACTTTCCTGTCCCAACTCTAACCCATCACTGGATTTCAAAAAGAAAAGTAAAGATCATCACATTCCAAAGGTTGTTTCTTGAGAGTCCTAAATTAGAGCCCCAAACCTACGGCCAAGAGTATCCCTTTAAGGCAAAGAAGACAGTAGAGCAAAGCTGGATGAATATCCTGTAAGAGAAAACCATCTCTCGGTATTATATAGGCAGAAACATCCTAGCATGGTTCTTTCTTGAGTGGAATAAACACGGAACTGAGGTAATTGCTCTTTCAAATGGCACACCAGGGAACAAGCTTCATAATATGTACATGTACGTGAGGACTGAGAGATTGTGGACGTCGCACAGGTGAGAGCAATATGAGAAATAAAGCCATTTATGGCCATCGTGGTGGTTATTACAGTTTAAAAGAAACACCACATCTGATACTGTAACGGAACAGCTTACCACGAGCTAAGCGATGCTCTCTTACAATTCTAAGAGGATAGACTTCCCTTTGAGTCCTACACTATCACTACTCTGTGAGTCCCCTCAGAGCGCAGCACCTGCCCTTAGAATTCAAGAATCTTTGCCTTCAAAGGACACAAAGGCAGTTTCCATTTCTACATTCATTTAAAAAGTGGAATATTATGATCCTAGCGGGCAAATCTGCATATTAAACACAGACAATCCAACCACGATTTCTGAACATTAAAAAATGTATCACAACAGACACTTTAACAGTTTTAAGTAATAAATAACACGATAGATTACACTCAGGTTTTTTTTTTTTTTAAATAGCTCTATCAGGATTTTCCTCTTTTAAAAATTAAATAACTTATGGTACCTCAGACTTACTACCATGAACACTGTTCACAGCTCAACGGCTTCTTCAAAGCAGAATGCACAGGAACATGGACTTTTCCAGCTCCTAAAAGCTTCCTCGGAGATCTGCAGCTGCCCTCACTAGAGGGCAGCAGAAACGAGAACTGGATTCGGACTCTGGCGGCAGGAGAACCGGAACACAACGGGCGGCAGCACTCACCACACGACAAAGCAAACAGATCCAACGACACAAAAGGAATCAGAAAAAAGCAGCAATCAAACCAGTATGTGGCGCTCAGACACACGAAGCCCCCTTTGCTAGCCTACCTTCTGACACACACCTTTACAGCACGACACTGCACCACAAGGCCCCCCCAGGCCTCATGATACCCCCGAGACAAGCAGTCAAGTTCCTTGTACGCTTTTCTACACAGTGCTTTGTGTGTAAAGAACATCATTCATTCATTTGTAGATGCTCCACACATCTGGTCAAGGCAGGAATTTCTTCTCCTTGATAACACCACCTAGAAACATTAACAATATTTTATATATTCCTTCGGGCAACAGATTTGGGGAGACAAACATCAACTGCGGTAGCCAAGGCATGAGACCCCCTGGGGACTAATCCAGGCTTCCCCCTCAGTCCGTTTACATTCTCAGCAGTAAAATCAATCCTCACGGCCTACACTCCACCAGCAAAGCAATATGGATGGTAATGAAAGCAACTACGTGTTTCTTCCACTCGGTGAGAAATGGCAAGGAAGCAGCCCAAACAGGAAAGAAACAAAATAATATACTTTAAGCTGATGCGGAAAAAAAATTGAATATAGCTGAAAGCGATCCATCTATTATCGTGAAATAAAAAGGTCTGAAACTATGTAGTCAACAGAGAACAAAAAAAAAAAATCTCTCAAGCAAGAGAATTTCTGATCATCTTTAGCTGTCATGTCACTGCTGGGAAAAAGAACCAGCGTTGAAAATACACATCAGTGCTTTCCTTTATTCAACATATAGACTCTAAAATTAGGTGCTCTCTGAGGCACGGAGGAGAAAATATATAGATATAGATATAGATATAGATGTATATGCTCTAGGCAATCAAAAATGAGTATTTCAGATTTAGTCACTGGATCCACAATGAGATCAACGAAAAGAGACAAGAGTCAGGTCACTACACTCGTAAAACTGAACTTTAGAGGAGAGAGATGCCAAAAAAGAACGGCATCGAAATGGTTTAAGTCTGTGACACTTTCTTTCTTTCTTTTTTTTTAAGTAGTTTATTGTCAAATTAGTTTCCATAAGGTCTGTCACACTTTAATCCTCATTACGGATCAAAGTTCTCTGCGTTCCCCACTGAATGTTTTGTGTGGGAAACAGCAGTTATAACACTGAATCAGAAATGGGTAAGTCACTTGGGTGAGAGATCATCCATCAAGATGAACGAGGAGCATGGATTGGCGCATGCTACTGGAGGCTCTGCGGTTGCGCTGCCTTTAGCCAGCGAGTCTGAGGACAAGCCACTGCCGCTACTACTGCCATCCAAAATGGCTGAACTGAGGACAAAGCAAAAAGAATTATAAGCAGATGCATCTATCAGGGTAAAGGTAAACATAACATGCAACGACATAGTTCCAAGAACTCACGAATCAGTAAGAGCATTTGTAAATAATAAAAAGCATAAAAAACAGCAATGAACTATGTAATGTACTATGTTCAGATACCTGCAAAAACAAAGTCACAGAAATCCGAAGTAAGGCATTCAACATTCTAGATCGCTTTAGTGCTGTCTTGGAGGCACCAGAATGTCCAACATACAGTCGGCATTCCCCTTGGCAGGTCATGATTTTTGTGAGGGGGTTCCCTTACCTTTAGCTCAAAAGATTGCTATCCTTAGATTTATCTCCTTCCCTTCCCATCAGCCTTAGAGTAAGAGCACTGGTTACTTGCTGAGGTACCCGGGAGTGTCTGAAGTATTCTAGCAAGTACACTGCTTCATGGTCCCTCGACTGCAGACCAACACGTATTCAGCCACTCGAGAGGTGACTGCTTCCCCATTCCCGAGATGCCTTCAATTCAAACACGTTTCCCTTAATCTCCCCCTCCGTTTTTCGTCTCTTCTCTTCTCATTTTGTCAATTTCTTCCAAAGTTTCCTTTCCTCTTGCTTTCAAACCCAAAGGTGTCCCCGCTATCTCTACAAGCCTCCTTCAATTACTAGCCAGTCAGGCTAAAAGGAATGCTCTAGAGCCACAGACCCAATACCGTCACCCTCCACTTGCCTCTCTGATTCTGACAACTAGCCTCTGCTCCGACCCTCACACCAAAACTCCTGATGTGGCCATCAGAGGCTCTACGATCCAGCCCAGGCGCTCATGGCTGCCAATCATCCCTCTGGCCTGCTTCACAAACCTGGCTTCATACTTCAGTGTTCACAAGTAAGAGCTTTCAGGGCTGTGCACCAGGCTGCCTTTCTGGCTCCGATTCCCACTGATCCAACACAGAAGTTCTATGCT
Organism: Suricata suricatta; assembly: GCF_006229205.1. Lineage (NCBI taxonomy): Eukaryota > Metazoa > Chordata > Mammalia > Carnivora > Herpestidae > Suricata > Suricata suricatta. The sequence continues at coordinate 95,785,276 of NC_043717.1, forward strand.
CTAGATCTGGCCTGAATTCACTCACATTCATTTATTCTTTGATTGAGTACCTACCAAGTGCAGGTATGCTACATATTCGAAATACAGTGGTGTCTAAGACAGACATGGTCTGAGCTTATAGGAAACACTTAAGTAACCATGCTTATATATAATTTGTGATCAAAGCAATAAAAGCAAGATACAAAGGGCTCTGCAGGTACATAACATGGGTAGCCTGATCTAATTTGGAGGAACACGTTCCCCAAAAGTGATACTTGAGCTGTCATCTGGAAGATGAATAGGCATTAACCAGGTATGGTTTGGGAGCAAGCAAGGGGACTTTTAGGAGCCACAAGCAGGCTAGTGTGGCTGTTAAGTACAGAGAGTAAGAACACAATGAGAGACAAAGCTGGAGAGGTAGTCAGGCAGTTTTAGGATTTACACAGACACACTTTTTAATTTTGAAAAGGGAAGCAAGCATAGAATTGGAGAAGAATAATGATCAGGAAATATGGATTCTAAATAAAGTCTGAGTGCTAGCTCTTTTACAAAAGCCCACCCTGGTCTAATGTGCCCTGAGGTTCAATATTAAAAGCATTTAATATTGGGGTGCCTGGGTGGCTTAGGCGGTTAAGCGACCAACTAAGGCTCAGGTCATGACCTCGCTCGCAGTTTGCGAGTTCAAGCCCCATGTCAGGCTCTGTGCTGACAGCTTAGAGCCTGGAGCCTGCTTCAAATTCTGTCTCCCTCCTTCTCTGGCCCTCGCCTGCTTACACTGTCTGTCTCTGTCTCTGTCTCTCTCAAAAATAAATAAACATTGAAAAAATTTGTAAAGAGTATTTAATATCAGTTTTATGAATTTCCAAGTGAATGTAGTTCCAGTGTTAAGCAACCCATGGGACATTTGGAACTTTCTGGGCCCTATACCTCCCCAACCTCAATGACCTGTAACACTCCCCCCCAACTTCTCTTCTATTTTTCTTCAAAATGTCACTTCTTTCTATTGCCTGTGGATTGTTTTTAGGTGGAGACAGAATACAAATAAGCTTTGGAAAAGTAAAACTAAAAATGGAAACAGTATAGTCCACAGTATTCCCCGTCTATGCTCACTGCTGTGAAATGCATCATTAATAATACCACTTTTAAGTAAGAAGTTCGGAAAATTTAGCTGGCTCTGATATTTTTTAAACCCAATGGTAAAATAGTTCTAAAATATGAATTATTCAAAGTACTGAAAGAAAGTTACACAGATAATCTAAGACACTGGAAAATCAAAAGACCTTTATATTTGCCTTTGGAACATATGTGATTTTTCCTCCTGCAGCATTTTGCCTAGACTAATATTAAAATGAATTTACTTTCCTAAAGCACATATTGGCCGGGCAGCCGAAGGACACGCTCTGTGCTACTTGGCAGGAAAAAACAGGCTTAGATTAAAATTTGGCCACCAAGCAGATAATCTGAATATAAATAAAGACTTTCTTCTTCCAGCCACCAGACTTATGGGGAGCCCTGGGTTAAAAGATTCCATTCGTAATAAGACCTGCTTGCTCAGGTGAGTCCTGCATTCACTCAACAACACAGAACATGCCTCATGCAGAGAGAGCTCGCGTCTAACACAGCTGATTACCCGACGAGAAATAAGCTAACAGGGAAGTTACCAAGAAGTTACCAAGAGAAAGAGGATACAAATCTGAATTTTTCATTTTGTTTATTCCTTTTCAGGAATTTCTTCTTATTCTTAAACACGAACATACCTAAACTTTTGTTCATTTACAGCAATAATAGCATACTTACATCTAGTGTCCAGTAGAATTTCCTCCGGATATTCTCACCAAGCTAAAGTCAGTTCTATCTAATAAATCTGGCACTGCTACACGCGGTCGTGGAGGCACGGACTACAGGTCACCAACTACCCACACTTAATCTGTGTAAAGCAAGACTTGCGTGATTTTTTTTTTATTCATAGAGAGGTCACTGAACAAAAGTGACTTTCACAGTGTTCACTATTAAACCTTCTAGCAGACCTTCGAAAAGCAACAAAGTATGGTCCAATTTGAGTTTATCTTTTTCCCTTCCTAGCTTAAGCTCTGAGGGAGGTGTCAATGAGCCTTAGACGAATGGCTGACAGCCAGACAATGCAAGGAAAGCAAAGGACCTAGACAGTTCAAACTGGACATAGGAGTACGCAAATCAAAGGTGAACCATGGGTGCCTGTGTGGCTCAGTCAGTTGAACATCTGACTTCGGCTCAGATCATAATCTCACAGTTCGTGGGTTTGAGCCCCGCATTGGGCTCTGTGCTGACAGCTGGAGCCTGCATCTGATTCTGTGCCTCCCTCTCTCTCTGCCCCTCCCTTGCTCATGCTCCGTCTCTCTCAAAAATAAACATAAGAAAAAAGTGAATGAATTCTAATTCATTCCAGCCACTGAGTATACATATAGATGCCATACCTAAATCACACAAAAAGACTCGTGGCTATTATGGTAGTGCCCTCTGCCTGAAAAAATAAGGGTGAAAGAAAATCATTAAAACATTCAAATAATAAACAAACAACAAAATCAGGATGTCCAGCGTGTCTCACGCTATTATCCATCTGGGCGAGCCGCTTGGTGCCTTATGCAGCCAATAAGCTGGGTTGTACCGCAGGAGATTTGGCAGGCAGGAAGATGCACTGCGCATCTGTCACAGCTCCGGCAACCCCAGCACAGAGCCCGGTGCAAGCTGAGACGACCCCACGGTGTAGGTTAAGCTGGTCCACAGGGCACGCACTCGCTCTCTACTATCTTACCTGAGGAAGACCCAGCGGTATCTTTCCGCATCTTTCCGCATAACTTCTAAGTTGTTAAGATCACACATTTAAATGTTATCATTTCCACAGTCCCCTTGAGGACAGGAGCTTTAAAGTTATCAGCACAGATGTCTTAGCTGCTCACGTAAACATGTTCAAGGTAAATACAGTTCTATAATAAAATAAATCACCGTGAAGTCTTATTCTTTGCACATATCACCTATTCATGATTAAATTTTCTTGCCGTGACACATATACCATTAAAAATAATGTTAAAATCACTAAGGGAAATCTAATGAAAAATGTTAAAATAAAACTATAAAGGCTAAATTAGCAATCACAGTAACGCTGATGCAGCGGAGAAAGATTTCACGGGAGAGCTTGTCCTTTTCTGTACAAGAAAGAATACCACTTAATCTTCACTATATGACTGGTGGCTCTCTAAACTCCTTTATTTTATATAACATGCCACAGACAATCTTGTTCCCGAAAGAACGAGGAGCAGAACTAGAGATTCCAGCACACAATGAGAATCAAAGCACATGAAAAGCAGTACTTCCAAGCTATGAGCAAATCCTTGATGTTCAGAAGGACTAAATGCAGAGTGACAGCATTCCTGCCTTGTGGTTGACAATACTCCCCAGATTTGGTTGGCAAAGATTTCAGAATTTTCATCTAGTAAGAAATATGATACGAAGAAAAGGCCTACTATTCCTTTGCACGGCAGTTAACACACTGGACACAAACCCCAAACGGGTCCATACTCAACTTCACACTTAATTTACACTTCAGACATCAGATTTTAAAGACTGTTATCTAACACATATAGTTTAATTTACGTGGAGGAGGGCACTTGTTGGGATGAGCACTGGGTTGTTGTATGTAAGCGATGAATCACGGGAATCTATCCCCCAAACCAAGAAGAGCAGCACACTCCACACGCTGAATGTTAGTCAATTTGACAATAAATTATATTTTTAAAAAATAATAAAAGTTTAAAGTTTAAAAACCCATCTGTTCTTTATGGGGGTGGGGCAGAGAACAAATTACAACAGTTTAAATGATGAGACAACATCTACTCATGATGTGGTGGTACCTTTTCTGCTCCCTAAAATGTGTAAGAATGGTTTCCTCGGTGATCACGTAGATTGTTACCCTTGGCAACAGCAAGCAGAACGCAGTTAGTCTCTGTCCCTGTCCCCGTTTCTAAGAATACGGATGTGTGATCAATGAAACGGCATTACAGAGATAGGAAAAACAGCTTCTGCAAGGGCAGGATCTAATTTTTACAGATCACGAATAACATGTTTAAAATCTCTTCGTTGCTGGCATAAATGTCAGCAATATTAGTACACGAGGTGCCCCAAAAGTCAGTGCCATTTTAAGCTTTAATAATCTCGGAAGTCCAGATGCTCCAGACTTACTAAAAACATCGTTTAAAGTTTAACTACGTACATATCTTTCACACTTAGTTTTGTGAATTTTGAGTAATAAATTTCTTTTGAACATATTACTTGAGCCACATGTTGGCTGCTTACTGCTCTATGACTGGCCTCATGTGAATAAAACAAACCTCTCCAGTGTGAGGCAACACTTTGTCTTTACAGCTCAAAAGCGCCCCTGAATACCAATGTCAATGTCTCCAGGGCCCTCACAGCTAGTCACAGGTCAAAGGAAAATGGACATAGTGGCAACAGAAAAAGGATCTTCACGGCAGCCACCATCGTTGACAACTAAGGTTTTGCCGCTCAGAGGAATAGACGTCTGAATGAGGGGTGGGGACCGCTGGCAAATACCCTCTCTTTCCTTTCTTACTCATTGGTGTGAACCTGATTTATGGCATCTTGCACAGTTAAACAACCTCCACTGCATGCACCCTGTATGCTTTCAGCTTGGCAAAAAGCTTTCCGGTCTTTCACCTAACTTGGTTGCCTGGTTAGTAACTGGGTAAGCAAAGCTATTTAGAATGTCATGTGCCTATATTAAAACCCACTTTACCATAAAAGTGATAGGCAGTTTCCACTAAGTATAGAGTTCCATTCGCTAGTCCTGTTGACAAGCTTTAGAAGTTTTCTCTTTGCAATCATCTACATACCTGGAAAGGCACTCTATACCGAAATTAGCACACTGAGCCATCAAGGGCAGATACATTGGAGAGAGAAGCAAGACAGTGGGGCTGAAAATAGCTAGAACAATCTAAAAGACATCTGTTCCAATGTTACAACAGCACTGATCAACGAGTCTAATAAACTAGAATAATCTGTGACTTCTTGGTCACCTAGAAGTACAGGTTATCTTACACAAAATAACAAAATATCTGATTTGGAAAGAATCACTAATTCTTATACTTTAGAAGCAGCTTGCACAAGTCTTCCATTTAGAGGGCACCACCGTTCTGTTCTTTTTTGTAAATGTTTATTTTATTTTTGAGAGAGAGAGAGAAAGAAAATGCACACACAAGTGAGTGAGGGACAGAAAAAGAAAATCCCAAGCAAGGTCCCTGCTGTCAGCACAGAGCCTGATATGAGGCTCGAACTCACGAACCATGAAATCATGACCTGAGCCAAAATCAGGAATCGGACGCTTAACCAACTGAGCCACCCATGCGCCCACCCCTCCCTTTTTAAATTATATATTTCCATCCTTCTATTTTTAAAGTGAATGCACTGTTGCGCTCTTAAAAAAGACCCTTGGCTATAAAACTCAGGAGACAGAAAGTGCCAAACAGAAAGTCTAGACTGTGTCTGGAACACAGGTGCTCAGTGAGTGGATTACAAATGCACACTACAAGATTTCAACACCTGGGCCACTGCCCCCATCCCTTCCCCTTCCTCCCACTACGTACATCAGCATCCAAGTACTCAATTTCAGGTAGATGAAAAGAAGTTGCTTTTTGTACAAAAACACTGATGGGCCTTCAGTTAGATACCTAAACTTGGATGAGTAAAGACTAAAAAATATATTATGTGAACAGACCATAGGGGTAAGTGTCGGTATAAAAACAAAACCTTTGAGAGGATTAGGACAGAACAGCCCCCCAAATTTTCCAGAAGATTTTATAGCCTTTTATAACAAGAGGCTGCTGGTGTTCTCTGCTCGGCTAAAAGAAGATCCTACAAAATGCAGGCAGAACAGCTACGATCAATGTGCACCATCCACAGCGCCCCGGGAACACTTTGTCACACCAGCCAGCTGTTGCCACCTCCCACCCCATTAGCACCTACTGAGAGAGGCTGACCTGACAGGAGCTAGGAAATGAAGGTGAAGGTGCCAAAAAGAAACACACAATTCCAGAAAAGTACTCAACGACTTTCAAATGATCTGGATTGTTCCCCCTGCCATTATCTCCATGGAGATTTCTCTTCCACAGAGCATGAGTAAAAAGTCAAATATTCTATCAAATGGTCCCAAATGGTCCCAATATACTTTTGATGTGGCTCTTTTTAAATAGATCAGACCCTAACATCCTTTTGATTTTATTTCATTTTTTACCATGAGCTGAGATCAGACAGTTGTGCGGCCTCCGTGGACAGCATATTGGTAGTGCCTTGGAAGAGCCTCTTGGGCTGGCTTTCTGTCTCCATTTCACCTAAAACGGAAAGAGATGATGCTACCGAGAAACAATCTTACAGATACGGCCATGGTGCTAAAATGGGATGTACTCTGCTTAACCAAAGCTCAGAATACTTCTTCAAGCCATTACTTCCACTTTAAGGTGGAAGAAATAGTCTTCCATAGACCCTCAACCAAAAAGTAAGCAGCCCTAAAAAAAAAAGTCCTTATTTAGCATGCTATGGATAGAGTCATGTTCTTTAATAGAAGAGCAGGACGCTGACTGCATCAGGCAAAATGAATCAAGGTTTACCATGGCAGAAATAAGAATCCCCAAATAGCTGAAGCTCATAGTGAATAATGATTTATCCTAGAGAATTAGGAAAGCTTATTGATTTTATATTGTTTGAATAGTGGCACATTTCCTGAGTCGAAGTCAAATGGATTAAAACATATGTAGCGTAATAAACTCTGTGTTATAAAGCAAGTGTTAAACTTGCGTTAGACTACTTTAGTAAAATGAAGATTAAAAAAAAGAATTCTGAATGCCCATCTGTCATTGAAAGCGATTACTAGTCAATTCACAAAACTGGTGTTGTACCGCATATCCTAATCTTACAGATTTTCTCAGAACATCTATAAGGTAGCAGAAAAACCATGCATAATAACATTTTGCTACCAGGAGTGCAAAAGACTAATCACCCTCGGTTGGACAGAAAAAGCCTCTTTCCAAATAAGCCATGATTTAAAACCTTAGTTTTGAGGCTCCTTATCTGAGCTTTAAAATGGAAGATTGAACAAAAGTCAATTCCTGGGCCTAACTGTACTCCAGTAGAAACTTAGTAACTGTGAACTTACAGCTGTGTGAGATTCTTACAATGGAGAAAGCTCAAGCAAGAACAAATGCAACATTCATTTTTTTTTTCGTATTATCAATTAATTCGTATTCTCTCTCTTCTGGAACTATTCCAAGAACTGAAACTCAGGAAAGGTTATATTTTTATTTGCTTTTTCCATGCTTTAATACAAAGCTTTTAAAACCTACTGCTGGACTTTCAACACCTTGTTAGCAAAAAACTTTAGCCCTTTTTAGCAAAGAACCCCTCCATCTGCTGGTATATTTTGGAATAGCTTTCAAACTGAACCGTACTAATTCCAAAAATTTCTTGCAAGATATTTAAAATTTTTTAATTTAAAAATAAAAAAAACTAACGATAGTAAGAATAGCTTTTGTTTCCAGGTGTTAGTGTCACGTAATACCTCCTGAGAAGGTTCTTATGATTGTAAACAACTCCCTGCAGCATTAAGACTCCTAGTTTATAAAATAAAATTGACTCACTGACTACAAACATTGTCACCATATCAAAACCTATTTTCCAGAGCATACCATCTTTAAGTTATCTGAAATATCATACTTTTGGAATCTGTGCATGACGTCATCACTGGAAAGTTGCCCCTAATGCTGCACGCACCTGTTTCCCTACTACTGGGAGAGTGACTTTTTTCCTGGCCCAAAAGGTGATCTACACAAAGAAATCGCTTACTGCGTTGCTTTTTCAAAATTATTGCTAAAACTCTCATGTAAAATGACTTCCAACACTTACAATCACATGGATATAGGTCTAGAAATAACAACTAAATTTGCATTAATTTTCCTTTTTTTTTTTCCCTTTTGAAAAAGGACTCCACCGGGGCCCTCAGAGGCATCTAAAACCAGCGCTGAGTGAGACTGTTTTCATGCAGAACTCTGTGGTTCGCAATAAGGTAATTAAGAGCCCCCCCATCCTATCAAACCTACAGACTCGACTTGAGGCAGTCTCTCGGGGGGAGATGCATGAGTTTACAGCATGCTGACAGACCTATTCACTCTGACAGAAGCACGTATTTCTGCACCATATTAACTTGCATCTGTTTTCTATTCAGACCACCGAGAGGCAAAATTTTTGGAATATATATTGGTAATATGAATATATGAATAAGATTCAGTTGTGAAGTGCAAAAAATATAGGTAGTGTTAAATAACTAATTTACAAACTTCATAATCGGTAATGCATACACTGGGAAGAATATTTCCTATTTCTTCAAAAAAAAAAGAGTCATGCCTCGAGCTAATTTCAGACAAATTCTAATTTGTCATTCAAGCTCAACCAGGTTTCATATCAGAAGTGGGACGCTTACCTTTTCTCTTAAGAGGGCCAAGAACACTGGGCCTAATGCACTTGACTGGACTCTGACTCCTCCTGCTTCAGAGAACAAACAAACCGGATGCTGTGAAAAACTTCTAGGATGCAAGATAAACATTATAGCCCACCAAATAAATCAATACAATTGACAGTCATATAAGAAAAATTGAAAATGTCTGTGTTGTAAGTTGAGTAACTGAACTGCCAACACATGAGCTGACCTGGAATACAGTGATCTGAAGAAACACGGCATTTTAAGCTCTAAAAAAATTTTTTAATGTGTTTTTTTTTAATTTATTTTTGAGAGACAGAGAGAGGCAGCACGAGCAGAGGAGAGACAGAGAGAGAGAGGGAGACACAGAATCCGAAGCAGGCTCCAGGCTCTGAGCTAGCTGTTAGCACAGAGCCCGACAGGGGGCTCAAACCCACGAACCATGAGATCATGATCTGAGCTGAAGCTGGACGTTCAACTGACTGAGCCACCCAAGCGCCCCTTTAAGCTATTTTAAAAAATCATCTAGGGGCACCTGGCTGGCTCAGTCAAACGAGCATGCAAGTCTTGATCTCAAGGGTCATGAGTTCAAGCCTCACGTTGAGTGTAGAGATTACTTAAATTTAAAAAAATACTTCAAAAAATCATTCTATAAGACAAAATGTCCACAACAGTTTTGTAAAAACAGATAAACCTTATTACAAAGCTATTTGGATTTGACTGGTATACAATCTTAAACTGTTTTCCTCATCCTAATACAAAGGATATATTACTGTACACGCATTTGTTCTCTGGCACTAAGGCTCAAAAAATGCATCTCTGGTAAAATGTTACTGGTAGAATATAGGTGGTAGATAAAAGGATGTTCACTGTGTCCAATTTTGCTGTTTGAAAATTGCCACAAGAAAATGTTGGGGAAAAAGTTCATCAGGAGAGACAAACTGAACGTGGAGCATTTCAACCACGTTTTTGAAACGCAGGCTGACTTACCTGGAAAAGCGTCTGGGACTAGGCACGGGACTTGGTGGCAGCCCACTGCTGCTCACAAACATTTGTAAGGATGGCGAAAAACATTGCTAGAAAAAAGCATATTTAATTTTAAAATAGTTCCAGTGCTCCGGTTTTCAAAAGGTTCTCAAAATAATAGAAATAACCTCCTTAGAACTGCGCAGCTGTCTCTCTGTGTGTGTTTTACATACACAGAAACGCGTGTGAGAACAGGTACCTATACTGACATACCATTCTTTTCAAGTTCCTACCAGAGACTTTCATTACTTTTCCTTCCACTCATTGGATTCTTTAAAAATGAGGCGATTTGTATGTGTGTGTGTGTGTGTGTGTATTTTACAGTAAACAGCTCAGCACGTGAAAGAGAGTTAACACCTTGTCAACGAGCCTACCTTTCCAAATCCTCTGGTGGGTGACGGTGCTGGAGAAACCGGAGTGAAGTCAATCCTTTTAGGAGAGTATAGTTTCTCCGGCTTCTCAAAATCGCTATCACTCTGTAAACATAAAGTGTTATTTCCTCGTAATTCACAATTCAGCCCAGCACAGCTCTTCTTTACTCCTCAAACGCGACTACACAGTTAGAACAGAAATGTACAGACTCTAAACTGTTGCAATCTAATATCCTGGTGGAAAAGCAGAGATCAGAAACTGAATACAAATTTGGAAATGGGGGAGACAGAAGTTTCTGAGAAAAAGTAATGAGGCCAATGAACAACATAAAGGTTTCCAGAAAATCAAAAAGAAGCAAACATGTGAGAACGTTACCAGGCTCAGGCTCTCGTCCCAGGACTGGCTTATCTGCATTGCTGTCTGCACTTCCCTAAAACAAATAAAAATGAGGTGGTCAGTGCTCAGGAACAAGATATACAGAAGACTCTGCCCTGTCCTTATACAGCACTAACCGTTCATGAGCAGTTTCTCGGTTCATCATGTCCATGCCTTCCTCCTACAAAGAGAAGCACGTGCTGAAAACACAGTGTTTATCCACATCCACACAGTTCTCTACTTCAAAGCACAATTTAAAAGACTTTTCTACCAAACAAATAAATAAATAAGGATTTTTCTACCTTCTTTGACATAATCACAGTATAGCAGCGCATGCTAAGATTGTCACCCAGGCCACATCTGTGTTTCACCTGCATGCACACTCAGAATTTGCATCTGCCTATGGCTACCTGGGCTGGCAGCCGGACTCACTTGTAACATCTACATCTTCAGAATGCAGATAGAATCCAAATGGAAAATTCAGACAAGTGTAGCTCTGAAGCTAGTAAGTAAAATTTACCCTTTTGATCTGATGCAGTCTGCTACTAGGAACCCGATTAGGTGAGGACAGCAACTGGAAAGGAAGAGTAAACACTTACTACTTTCTGAATCACAAAGTACCAGTCGGCTGTCAGTACCAGTGTCCATCCTCCTCTCAGATAAGATTCCATATTCTTCTCCGAGGTCTAGCTCTTTAGATCCCTGAACATTAATGCACTGGAGGCAGGACATTCAGTCTTTGGAAAGTGTACCAGGTGTCCAACCTCAAAGCACCATCTGTCGCTAGACAGGCACCGACTTTAACACTTTTCCCAAATGAAAGCAGAGCTGTGTACATTAATGTAAAAAAAAAAAAGATTCCAGGCCTTGGAAATATCCATTACCCCACTTATCTAAAATAAGGAACTAGGTAAGAAGGGAAAAGAAAAAAATTTTAGGCATTTTTAACACCAATGCACCCATGGAGGAAGATCGGCAGAGCAGCCCACTATAATATTTTGTCTATGATTAGTGTTTATCGAAAACACTTTAAATCTACAATAGGGAGACTTTGCTTGTGTGCTCTAAATCAATTCAAAAACTTGGTCACTACTGCTACATATACCACTGTGGTAGAATATATACCACAAACCTTAGTAGTTAAGAAAAAAATCAATGTGGACGGCAATGTGTATTTTTCAAATAACCGTTCCTTTCCCTCAGAGCCTCATTTTTTTTTGACAACAGAAAGCCACAATGATCTGGGGGCCAAATTATGTTCCTTCAAAATAATCACAATCTGATCACAGAACGAAAGGTAGAATTCATCTCAACAGACCTCATGGGGGTTCTAAGAGCCATAATGTAAACAACTGCTATTTACTCCCTAATGAAATGCAAACAAATGTGTAATGCCGTAAATAAGACAGCAATCCTGTTGAGAGGCCCTATCCTATTAAAACTTCTAAAAACCCTAATGTAGTGAGTAGTATAAAATGGTGATAAACTGTTCCCAAATTTTTTAGGCAAAAGCTAATCCAGGTGACAGTTTTCTTATGATTTGACCGCAAAGGATCTCTCTTCAGTACCCACCCTTGTCTCTTACTTTTTCCTCTCCTGAGCTCTGAAAATAGAGAACCTTTACAAATAAAATCCTTTCGTAAAGGATTTTACCCCCTGCCCCACTTATAAAACTAATACATGTTTACCGGTAACCTCTTAATAAGACCATTTGAAAAACAGTAGGCCACTAGGCAAGTCACTAAGGCCGGAAACACTAACGGGATACGGTGGAAAGTGGAAGAGAACGTGGACGTGTCAGAGAACAAAAGAAACCCCAGGGGCAGCAAAATTATCAGGAAAGCCAAAGTAAAGATTGCAAAAAGCTGACCACAGAGAAAGTCAGAAATTCCGACGCTGCATCTACATGACATATAACTTGTCAACTTAGAACTGGAAGGAAGACCCAAAAGGAGGACAGGGAGGAGAAATGCTGTGTCTTGTACCAGAAACAAGAATAATGTACTGGCTGAGAAAGAAGCCAAGCACTCCATGGAGGTGCTGGTTAATGGTGTTAAGTAAAGCGAAGAGCTCAAGTAGGAGAAGAAACGAGGCCCTGCGCTGGCCATCAGGTAGGCACTGGGGATTTCTGCAAGAACAGTTTTTTAACAGCATGGTGGCAGGAGCAGTGAGATCACAAACTGGCTGAGTAGCTGGGAAGAAATTAGGAAACAAGGAGTCAGAGGCAATTGGGCATAGATTAAACTTTATAGAAGCTCAGAGGAGTGAAGGGAAAACAAAGAGAGACCTAAGGAAAAAGACAAGTCTGTGTTCCAAATATTAGATGTGTGGGTCAGGAGAAGAAGGTAGGAGCAAAAAAGTCAGGGAGGGGGGGGCTAGAGAAGGGACAACAGACGGAGCAAAGTGACGAGAGACTCAGAAAATCTAGGAACCATTAGGAGAAAACATCGCATGTGAAGGTAAAGACATTTTAAGAAGAAGAAGGCTGGCGTTTATACAAGATGACCATCTGCCTTCACAGCGAAGTGTCAGCCGCTGAAAGTGAAAGGTCTAGGAAGCTCGCAAAAAGTTTTTTCGTTACAATATTGCTTTGGAGGACAGTGCAGAGCAAGTGGCAGGCGCCTTGAACCCAACATGCCCAGAAGGGATTTATCTCACCCTCCTTTCTGTGTCATTTTACACCTTGCTTTTTGCAGGTTAATCCGAGACGCAGGTAAGGGTATTAACATTTATAGAGGACACTGTGATTGAACACATGTGGTGTAGTCCAGTTGGTGACAGAGTACCCAAAAGGTGCTCCAGAAGGCTTCCCAAACCAGGAAGCTCAAAGGGTAGAGGGGATGGAGGGAAGGATGACGTAAGGATCCGCAAAGAGCAGTGAACCAACATGGCCCCTTCAGGGAAACAGGTATTTTAGCGCAGCCAGAGCAAAACGCATTTGTCAGGGAGGAGGGAGGGATGAGCCTGAGCCGAGACAGAGTTGATAAGAATTAGCACAGTCTTAGAAAAGAGCAAAGTCAAGTGTACAGAGGTGAATTCATTTTCCCCTCTTTGCTATACTGCTGATATCAGGAGCATAGCTGAGTAACAAGCAGAAGCTGTTTTCATCTACACGGCGAAATTAAGTCGTTCTGTTTTCCAGTATCTTCCGGGAAGAAGGTGACGTGAATCAAACCTCCAGACAGCTAACATTTCCCCCTTTAATTCTAGCCGCTTGAGCTGGAAATCTTCCTTAAAAGTGTTTTTTTTTCTCCTTTCTTAAACAGATTTTACCAAGCACAATGGCCCTGATCGCTCTATTCTAATCCCAGCTCTGCCACTTACCGATTGTGTGATTCTGAGCAAGTCGTTTCTATCAGCTGAGTCTTAGCAGCTGCCTCTCTGAGCTGGTAGAAACATCTTTGGCCCTGCCTACTTCACAGGGGGTTGCTATGAGAATTGAAAGTGCAAAAGGACTTGGTAACACGTAGAATACCATAGAGGCAGGGGGACTACTACAATTTAAGAAGCGGTTAGTGACCCAGGTATCCTTAAGGGCATCTAATAGTTCAGTGCCAGTGAGACCCTCCGGGGCTACTAACAGGCTCTTAGCCCTTATTTATTTATTGTTAAATACATAAAACTGCCTTTCAGTTTTCCCCTCTCCTCCCTTGCTAGCAGCTGGTAGTATACCTTAAACCGGAGTGCACCTCTTTTGATTTGCTGCTTCTCACACACAACTGAGTTGGAAGATTGTAATTGTGCATAAATTTTAGATGATTCAGAGGTCAGGGAGGCTCTCCTATAAATAAACTGCTGAACCTCTGTGCACAGACTGGAAATCTAGCGCAGCCATTCACAGGCCTGCTTGCTGCCATCTCGATGTCTTCCGGAGCGCTGTAGCTACTGGCTAAGTGGGCTCCACATGTGAAGAGCTACTATATTAAAAACCTCATCATAATTTCTCCCAATGCAACCAACTAATAGGGTGACCCCTGACCGCGATGGCTATTTAGAATGGTCACAATTAGCAACTCTACCGAGAATATAAACACAAGCATTTTAAAGGAGATTTCACTTCGGATAAATAGCATTGTCCTGCGTCAGATACACTCGGCTAATGTCGACACAATTTGTGCTTCCTGGGACAAACAGAGACCATTTTCTCAGCTATATTTAGAAGTTAATTCTGACTCCCCTCATAACCATGATGCAAGCAGTGACAAAAAACACCCGACAATTTTTAAAAACACAAAGTCCCGCAGCCAAGAAAAAAATCTGAAGCATATCTCCTTTTTGCACTGAAAGCTGACAGGCCCGCAGCATGAGCAAGATAGGTAGAAATCTTTTTTTCCCTTTAGCCAACGATGGTACATAGCCCATCATCTTAAGAATGAACTACATTTGGAAGTATTTACCCCAATCCATACTACTTAGAATACTTACTTCTATACTTACCATGGTCTGATGGCTCATAATCGTCGTACTATTCCTCCGAGTTCTAAATGTGTAAGGTTGGAAAACCTGTGAAAGATCACTGAAAAATAAAAATAAAATGATTAATGTCTTCTTGTTTAAGATATCCTTCCATGGTATTAACAACGTCGCTCTCTAGTCAACAGTGAGATGTTCGATGGCCCTGCACTCTGTACAACGAATAAACTCCTCACCGGCCTCCTCTGCACTTCGGTAGGGGCAGTGGCTTGCTGTGGCTCACAGGTTCGCTCAGATACTGATCGCCTCAGTGGTTGGGGGGCAGCTAGGAGAGATATGGGGCGGGGCTCCAGGCTGGTTGCTTCCAGCTGCCTCTGGCCAGAGCACACCCCCCCAAACCGGTTCCCACCAGACCTGAGCAGCCTCATCTGTTTACCCTACCGGGGCGGACCCAAACATATTACTGCTTCCTGAGTGTGCCATGCTGGTGAGAGGGCCAGGGTGCCCCGGTCTACAGTGTGAGCCCACAGAGCACCTCTCCCACTCCTGCCCTATATAGGTTCTACCACTGAACCCGCTGTGCAGCTCAATAAATGTACCAGGGGTTTTGTCCATGTTGCCTCCCCAAGGTCCTCCCTCCCACACACTATCACGGGTCAAAATCCTTCCTCTCCCTGAGCACCCATTTCAGGGCAGTCCACAGCCCTAACGCAATCACCCCCACCTCTGAGTCTGGAGAGCACAATGGGAAATGAGATTCTTCTTGAGATACCCACTTTACCTTTTATTAAAGAAAAGTGTGTGTGTGTCTCAAACTCCTGGGCAGAGGTCTTTTGTTCATCTCTGTACAATCTCCCTGCACTGCCTAGCAGAGTGCCATGCCCATAATAAGAGGGCCAAAAAGGATTTTCAGGGCTGAACTGAACTGGGCTCCAGGGGACCACTGAGATCACCTAATCCAGCTCGCCTAAGTTTTAAACGAGAAAACTGACACTCGTGATCACAATTAGGGAGAAAATTGGGGAGGTCTAGTCTCCTCACTCCTTGTTCTGTCACATCACTGCTATGTTGCAATTAGTTACTTAGTTACTTGGATCCTGATTCAAAAGAAACAGGGTGTTATTTCTACGATAGTCTACATGCAGGTCCGTGGGATCGCCCTGACCCCTAGCAACTGCTTTTGCTTACCAGATTTACAAAGACAACCCGAAGACCAATTTATTCCTATAGTATCAAAAATGAATGTAGGACCAAGGACGGCATTATGAAAGCAGAGAGCTACTCCAACGTCCCCAAGGTTTCACTATTTAGTAAAAGAAAACAAGTAAATCCATTTCCCCCAAAATACAGATATTGGAATCAGTTTGACAGACAAGGATTACCTACTTCTTTGCCTTCACTGTGCTTGATTAATCATTTGGGCTAATTCTACTCCCATCCCCTTTTTTTGGACTCATTCCATTTCTACAGGGTCTCACAAATTAGCTCTCTACTAAGATGAATTGTCTACTTCGAAGAGTGAAATATAATAGGCTCAGGAGGTCTGCCAACCTAACCTTCCCTATCGCAAGATTCTACCTTAAAAATAGACCCTCTGGTGACTTATTCGCATGACAAGACCCTACCACTAAAATTGAAGGGTTGATTCTTTCCATTGTTTTCTAAAACATTTTCTTTAACTGATCTAAGCCACGGGACACCCATCTTTTATTTTATTTTTATTCACTGGAATGCATTCCAGGCAGCTTTAGGATCTGAAAACAGTATGACAAATCTGAATCACTTAATGTGCCATGAACACGCCACTTGAGTACAAGTTATTAGATAAATTGTGATTTATTAAGGTAAATACTCTGTTAATGCCAGGGTTCCTAAACCGAGCTTAGAAATAGCAGCTCTGAGAGACAGGTATCAAGTTGCAAGTTCAGTTCCAGGGGCTTCAGTCTGACATTCAGTGGTGTAAATTAGGCAGGGCAAGCAACCTGTTAGAAGAGCCAGAAGCTTCTTGTAGTCCCTTTCAGCGTGGGCCAACGGAGTCCCAGGTAAAGTGGGCGTCATTTTCCCCACACTTCCCAGAGTCTGGGGTCCAACTTTCACTCCACCTTGGGACCCAAGTCACTGTCACGCAAACAAGTACCCCTCCCGCCCCCCCCCGCCCCCCCCCCGCCCAGTTTGGAGAATCCAAATGAGCTCCAACTCTCACTTTCAGGAAGGCAGATTGCTTGATTGCTTGCAGGGACTCGAGGAGCCCAGGAACCCCCGACTTTCACCGTCCCCAACCCGGCTCACCTGAGCCCATGGATCAGGGGTGCGCTGCTCGATCTCCTCAGGGCGCCCCCATCAGGTGTGTCCATCTCAAAGTCCAGCTCCATTTTCTCCTGAGCCATGACGGACTCTCGCAGGCAGGCACAGCGGGCAGTTCTCAGCCCCTGGTGCTCAGCTATGGACTCCCAAGGCTCTCACTGCAGGACTGAGCTGCTGGGGACTGGCAGCTGGGGGCGGGGGCTAAGGGGCGGAGGCTTGGGGGCGGGGGCGGGGGCGGGGGCGGAGAAAAGCAGGGGAAGGGGAGGAGGAGGACGAGGAGGAGGAAGGGGAGAGGGTAGTGAGAGGGAGGTGGTGGTGGACGGTGGCAGAATAAAGGGAAGAAGATGGAGAAGAGAGAGAGATCCAGGGAAAAGAGCAAGAGGAAGGGAAAGGGGATAGATGGGAAAATGGGAAAGCAGAGAGAGTACAAGGAGGACAGAATCGGGGAAAGGAAGATGGGGGAAAGGAGGAGGATGGAGGGGAAGAAGGGCAGGTTGGAAGAAAAAGAGGAGGACGAGAGAGGGAAAGGAAAAGACGAAGTACGGGGAAGGAGGAGAAGGAGGCGGACGGAGGGAGAAGAGGACGGGGAGGAAACTAGGCAGCGGCGAAACTCATGTTGCTATCTTTCGGCCGACGACCTCAAGGGGGCCGGGCTACAGACACCGCAGCTGCCCCGGCAGCGCTACCACCACCCTAAAGCTGACAGTCGGGCAGGGACCGGCCGGGCGGCCTCCAAGGCTCCAGCTCCCCATGCTCGGGGACCCGAGCCAGCCCCCCATGCTCGGGGACCCGGTCCCGGGGGCTCCTCAGCCCTGTGAGGGGTGCTTCTCCCCTCCCTACCCCCCCTCCCCGCCTGGAGGACAGGTGGGGGGTTCGGTCCCTCAGCCGCCGCCGCGGTCCCTCCTCTTCCTCTCTTGACTTCTGATGGCCCGGGGGAACTCCTTGGGGCCAAGACCAAAAATCTACAACCTGCCGCCTCTTCCGCCTCCCACGCTTCAGAAGCGGGAACCTCCACGGGGCCAAGTCTTCCGCGTCCGGGCACCTATCGGGTCCTGCGCACGCGCCCGGCGGCCGCGCCAATGAGCCCGCGGGAACGGAGCATGCGTGGGGGCCCCGCCCCTCAAACCTCCTCCAAAGGGGAGGAGCGTTTCCTGGGGGCCCGGTGCCTTCCTCCATGGCATTGGCCCGGGGACCCTGGCGCCCGATTTTGAAAAGAACCAATAGTTTGGAGACACTGGAGCGTCAGCTTTCAGGAGTTTGGGCCAATATTCAAGGGAAATAGAAACTTGCGCTTTCCACCTTTTTTTGCTCCTAGTTTGTTTGCTCTGACCTCTGTGATCCCTGCTCGTTTCTTAAATCCCTGGATTTTGTTGGTCTTTGGAGGGGCTGATTTCTTTTCCAGATCATCCGCTGGTTGCAAGGGAAATGAAAAAAAAACTGATGAAAGTTCATATAGCGAGTGGCAAGCACTCATCTCCATTTTACAAGTACTCTTAGCTTTAACGATATTAAGAAAAGTCCTGAAGAACAATTAGCAGAACCAGGATTTTTTTTTTCTTTCTAGGATTTATGGAGACCCTAACAATAGCCATTCGGCATGTGTGAGGCCTGGAATTATGTATTTTATTTAACAAACACCTCCATAGCTGTTACTGTGCTAGGTCCAATTCTAAGAGCTTTAGAAATATTAACTCATGTAATCCTCACTACTTGAATGACCCTAAGATAAAGATAGCATTGTATTGTGTTAATCATACATACAAAGAAATATAGGAAATTTAATAGGTATGACATTGGTTTCAAAACTTAGCAAAAATACTTTTACCTGCCTCTGCAATTTAGTTGTCCTATATTAACCTGCCAAGCCCATCCATTTTATTCCTCAGTGTTAATCTGTGCTGCTTGTAATACAGTTTCTGAAGCACTTTTGGAATGTTTCCTTGCCTGTATTTTTCTGCCAACTGGATTAGAAAAGCAAGCTCTGTTTTTGATCAATTTATGTATCTCTTTTTATCTCAAGGTCTCAGCAACTCCCTCATTCCCCCCGCCCCCACCAAGAAAAGTACATTCTATTGTTCACAACAGCTACTGAACAATCTTTTGCTGACCATATGCGGAGTCCCCAGCTCTGACAACAGAGTCCCTCACTCTGAGTCCAACAATTTAGTAGAATCACTAACTTTCAGGAGCTTAACGATTAGGAGAAACTCAAGGACATGTGAAGACATGGATGCTACCTTGGCCATCATTTCGAGGTTCAATTCATATCACTCCTGTCTACCTAGTTTCTTTTACTTCATGGAAATCTTTGGGGGGAGGGGTTGGGAGGTTTGTAGCCTGTGGCCTTGGACTCAACTTTTCCTTGACTTACCCTTGTGATAACCAAAGGTTAAGCAGTTGCTTAAACGTTGCCATAACAACTGGTAAATTCAACAACTGATTATGACATATTTGTGGGTCACCCTTTCTAATGAAGAGGCCTGGCACAGATGGCAGCAGACTGCTGACATTCAAAGACAGCAGTAGCATAAGTGACAAGGTATGGAACAAAGCAAAGTAGGAATCTGAGATCATGGCATATTGCTATGGACAGTAGGAGCTGATCACAAAACATAGTGAGGTTGGTATAGTAATGCATGCATGGAAACGGGAAGAAGTAAAAATAATTTCTTTAAAGGCTGTGTTTGCCACTATACAGAATTGTTTTTGTACTACTTGTTGCTTTTGAAATTCTAAGTTGTGTATGTACTATGGGTTCCTGGAATTTAGCTACACTTGGGTCAGAGAGTTCCTCCTCTTGGTAATACCTCTTGGTAATAGCTGAAAACTTCCTGCCAGGAAGGAGCGATTGTTTCATATTACTACCCCTTCTCTTGAAAGTCTCTTAGTTGCTCTTTCCTTGTCATGTTATAACCTATTTTCTTCATGCCCTTGTACCTCAATTTTAAAAAATTAGATATTTGTAACGCTTAGGCATGATGAGATTGTTCATTCAAAATATATCCATTAAAACGTATTACTTTCCACGAGTATCAACAAACTCTTTGAAAAGTAAAATGAGCAGTAGAGTGGGAGTAAGATCTACTTCTTTTCTCAAGTACTCTCTATTTTTCTGCTGTTCAGTTTGGCTTTGACCCCTGTTCTGTATTTAACGACAGCCTTCTACATTCACCTTGATGTAACTCAGTTCTACCATCTTTCATAAACTTTCCAGGTACCCTGGGACCTTTAACAGTGGCTTTCAGGGAACCTTGGTACCAGCTCAGATTCTACTGCTACCTAATGATGTGCCATTAATCTCTCTGGAATTTTATCAACTGTAAAATAGAATGACTTGCCTACTTTACAAGATAGCTGTGAGTGGCAGGTTATTTAAACCTGCATTTATTCATAAAATAATTTAATAAGACTTATCAAGTGTTTATGAACACAGAGGTAGTATCCAGAGAAACATCCAGACATACCTCGTCTGTCTTTTAACTTAAATAGAAGAGCAGAAGAATCTTGGCTTTGCCACTTAGCAGTTGTCATTTGAGTATCCCTCTGGGCTTCAGTTTCCTCCTTTGAAAAACGAGCATTGTGATGGTGCCTACCTCACAGAGTTCCTGTATGCATTAAGTGCAATCACATATTTGAAGTGCTTATGGGTGCCTGGGTGGCTCAGTCACTTAAGGCTCTAACTCTTGATTTTGCCCAGATCGTTGATCTCATGGTTCATGGGACTGAGCCCTGTGTTTGGCTCCATGTTGACAGCGTGGAGCCTGCTTGGGATTCTCTCTCCCTCTCTCTCTGCTCCTCCCCAACATGCACATGCTTGTGGTCTCTCTCTCTTTCTCAATGGATAAACATTTTTTAAAATGCGCTTAGGACAGTACTTTGTATATAATTAAGTGCATAAAAAATGTCAAGAGACTCCAAGTCATCCTCATGTCTTATAATATAATTTTTTCTTACTCTATTCTCAGAATGAATGAACGATTATGATCGTTCTAGTAATTTCTCATGAACTATTTCAAGATAATCCCATTAAGTTCACCAGTAATTAGCTAAGCAGGGTTCATGATTGAACCAATTGAGACAAGTATGTGAAGACATTTTTTAAACTCTGAAGTGCTATTCCATGTAGTGACTATTTTAATTAATAACTCTCATTTTAGTAGTTTCACTTGCCTTCTCTGCTAGTTTTCAATATGGTTCCTAAAACATATGGTTTTGGGGCACCTGGGTGGCTCAGTCGGTTAAGCCTCCGGCTTTGGTTCAGGTCATGATCTCAGGGTTCGTGGGTTCCAGCCCCGCGTCAGGCTCTGTGCTGATGGCTCAGAGCCTGGGGCCTGCTTCAGATTCTGTGTCTCCCTCTCTTTCTGACCCTCTCCTGCTTGCACTGTCTCTCTCTGTCTCTCAAAAATAAATAAAAGACATTAAAAAAATTTTTTTAAATAAAACATATGGTTTTACAAAATTGTTAGGATGGAGTTAAGATTTCAGTATTCATAAAACCTGTGCCTTGGAGAATTATTATAAGAATGAAATGAGGTAATAAAGTTTTAAAAAGCTTCTTTCTAGAAAAAAAAAGATTTCAGCACTCAGTGTAGCTCATTAAACTAGTGCTGAAAAATTGTAAAAGAGCAATTCTTAAAATGTTTGAGCCATGACAGCATTATTAAATGGAAACACTGATTTGGATAAATATTAAATTGAGATACTTGTTTTAAGCAAATAAGCTTCTTTACTTTAACTCAAATAATTTTCCTAGACGAATAGCTTTGAGAAGCTAAATTTTATTTAGTGTAAAAATACACGCTTAGGATTATGGTAAAAAACAAAAAAAAAAAACAATGAAACCACATGGAAAACAAGGATTCGTCTGCACAATTGGTTCAATTGGATTAGTGCCCTACTGGGACAGTTTAGAAGCAGGTTGCAGGTCTCGGTTTTTTTTTTTCCGCAGACGTATAGTATTTTCAAAAATTAGAAATGTGTAGTGTTGGCTATAACAGGACGGAGGTAACAAGCTTGTTGGTCTCAATTATAAGGAGATAATGGGCTAATCAAAACAGAAAATGGAATATTATATTAGACATGGTGCAGAAAAGACGGCACTCCCCTACACCTTACTCCTCCCCACCCTTCCTTTCCTAAATAGCGGAAAACGTGAAGCCGGGTACACAAAGGCGCAGAGGAATAACCACGGCGATACGCCTTTAGGAAGAGAGGAGAATCCGGCTAGGAGTAAATAGGCGGTTCCTGAGACTGCGCATGCGCCCCGCGGCAAGCCTGAGAAAAGCGGCCTCATTAACGCGCGTTGCTTGCGTAATAAGTGTGCGACGGCGGGCCTCCCATCGGGCGCGTGTGCGGAGGGGCGGCGTCCAACTGATTGTAGAAGGCGGCAGGTTGTCGTTTTTTCTTGGCTCGGAAAGGGTTACTTGGGGTTTTCTTGGCCGAGGAAAATAAGGGAGGGGGGTTCGCGGAGGTAACTAAGATAAATTCCTCCCTTTCATGATAGGCTTGGAGGCGGAGTATCTTCTCAGCGTTAGGGACCCCGAGCTTGTGGGTTCCGAGGGTCCGAGCCGGTCTTGCCACACTTTGTGCCCACTGGTATTAGGGATGGTAGGGCAGCACAGGTGAGCACTCGTCTAAAGGTGGTTCTCTTCTCTTTTTCCCCTTTTCCTCTCTCCCTACATCTCCTCACCCAGTTGACTTGTTATGTGAATGGGAGCTAGAAAACCGTGAGAACTTCGAACCAAGCATAGCTTCTTCCTCGACGTGGACATGGCGCAACATAAAATGGACCTAGATTTGGAGCTGCCGCCGAGTTCACCCACCATGAACGTCAAGCTGATAAGATCGAACAGCACCCCTTTGATCAGTGAGCTTGGGTGAGCAGGATTGAGATAGCAGGGGGTGGGTGGCGGGAGTTGGAGCAAGTGACTTCCGATCGCATCCCTTAGCCCTTTCTTCATCGAGGTTCTGCAGCTATCTCCTGTGTTCCTGGTGGCTGGAGATGTCACGGTCAGCTTTGGGGAGGAGTGGGACGGGCTGGCCAGAGGGAGAGCGCACACCTACCCTGAGGTTGACACACATGTGACTCTGAACGCCCTCTTCTGACACTCCACAAAGACCCAAAAGCAGCAGCCTATTCGTGTGGACAAGGCTTTTTCTGACTTCACCCCATGTCTTACCCCGTCTTTGGAAGAAACTGAGTATTCCCCACCCATGCCTCCAGATCTTCTGTTGGTGACTAATTTTCTGTCATTCTCTCAACTGCTTTGTCACCTCTGACATTCACCTCCATCTAATGGAAATCGTTGCCAAGCAAATAACCTTGGACCTTTTTTTACACCTAGTTTCTGTTTGAACAAAAAGTTTAGGTACCACCGAAACATAATCTCCTAAATATTGCATCCTCAGTGGCCGATACTGTGGGGTTCTCCGCAGGGGAAGGGGGGGCGATGAAAAAAAGCTTGCTCTTTTTATGTACAGACCACAGCTGTACGTACAAAAAGTTCGTAGGAATTTCCAAGAGCTAGTAATTGGAGGGAAAACGTTAAAAGAAAAACAAAGGCTCCTTAGAGGGGTGCCTGGGTGGCTCAGTCGGTTAAGTGTCTGAATCTTGATTTCGGCTCAGCTCATGATCTCATGGAGCCTGCTTAAAGATTCTCTCTCTCCCTTTCCCTCTGCCCCTCACCCCCCTGTAAAAAAAGTGGGGGAGAGGCTCCTCAGAGGACTCATAATGAAAAACATAAGATTTAGAAACACAGTCCTGATGATTAACTGTATTTCCTGCACATGTCCAAAATCTGGCATGACACAAGCTTATAATTTCGTAAAATAGGATTTGAAAGTGAGGTCTTGGACCTCACATCCTAGTATCATAAAGTTTTATCAGTATTGTGAAAATGTTTGAGAAGTGCAAACTTCACTTCCTGTGTTAGTAACTTTGCTCCTCATTTTGCTAGCATCATAATTTTAGAAATGAACTCAGAGACCAGCTCTACCCTCCTTGTTTAACATATGAGGAAACTGAGGCCCATAAGACTCTAACATGACATAGTAGGGCCAGTACTAGGAACCTGTGTCTACTGATTCCTAAGTTAGTGATTTGTCCACTACTTATCAACTTTTAAGCTTATTAACTAACTAAATGCAGCTTTCTGGTCTTTTGAGGTAAAGGAGAATGAGAATATACTGTTCAAAAAGGGAATGCAAACTAAGATTAGCCAAAAAAGAATACATTATCTTTTTTAATAGGCAGATAGAAAAATAAAGGGGAGGCAGCTCTGCATGTTGGGCTGAGAACAAGAACATTCTATAAATTCAGGATCGACTCTAATCCTGTTGTATGAAAAAACAAATTGCTATGGACCCACTCTGCTAGAAGAAAGCACTTGAGAATGTTGGTTTTATTGAGAAAAATTGAAAAAACAGGTTGCAAACTGTCCTACAAACAAGGAGTGTGATGATGACAGTTGTCCCTTCATGATTTGTTTTGTTCTGTGAAGGATTTAAAGTTTTTATTTTTATCATATGAGAGCATGATTACGGTGTTGAATTCTGTAGCTAAACTCCTGATGCATGAAGCAAAATTGGTGCAGAAAGGTGAGAGGCCGTTGCCTATTTATCCAGCAGGAGTTAAAGAAACTACAAGGTGGGCCATGTCCAGGGACTCTTTCTTGTCTGTCAAAAAGAAGTAACCTAAAGATGATTCGTGACATGCCTAAGTTCAGGGAACTTGACCAAATGATCTCCTGAGGACAGATTTTGTGCTGTTGTGGCCAGTTGAGGGTGTGGTCAGAGAAGTGACACGGAAGGGAGGACAATTTGGAGTACAATTACACTAGGCCGTAATTGAATTCAAGTTCACCTCCATTCTTTTTGGTTGCATATGTACACTGCTTACTTCCCCCACTTTCTCACTAAATTGAGCTTCTAATACTTGTTGCCTTGCCTCTTTCACTGCTCACTAAATATTGTACTTCTTTCAAGTAATTTTCCAATTTTGCTTGATGCTTCCTGTGTATAAACATAATCACTCTTGTACCAGCATTTAAGTATTAGTGTTTTTAAAGAAGAGTTTTTGCACTTTTTGGTGTACATATGAATAAAAATGCTGATGCCAAAAGTTTTGAACCTCTTGGTTCTTTTTACCCTTTAGCCATCTACTTGGCTGACTTCACTGCTGGTGTCACTAACCTTATTTAAAGGTAGTAGGTTTTTTTTCTTTTACTTTCTGCCAGTACCTTCCCCCTGTAAATACCTCTAGGCTGACCCTGCATTTAAACTGTTTGAAAGTCAAACTACTGCCTGGGGGCCAAATCCAGTCTGCCAGTTGGTTTTGTAAATAAAGTTTTATTGGAACATAGCCCTGCTCATTTGCTTACTTATTGTCCATGGCTACTTTCCTACTACAGTGACAGAGTTGAGTAGTTGCCACAGAGATTGTACGTCCCACAAAGTCCAAAATGTTCACCGTCTGGCCCTTTGCAGAAGAAATTTGCCAGCCATCTGTCTTACTTAATTCTTACAAGCCTGGAAGGACAATAGTGGCCATAGCAGATGATTGCTTTGGGAATATAACTAGCATACACATCTTGTAGCTCAGATATTTAGACAGAGCTGCTTACTGAATCATTTGATGTGGTGCATTGAACATGTATCTAGTTATAGTGCCTTTACTTTTTTAAGTTGTAGCACTTAACTCAGTTGTGTATATCACCTAGAATTTTATGAATTCATGTTGAGTGACTCATACCAATTGAAATTTATGCTTCCTCAAGATTCCTTTCAGTTATAGTCTTATTAAAATTGACGAAAGTTTAGGGGAGAACATTATTGCAAGGCTTAAGAATTACCCTCACATACAAGAGTGCAAATATATAATGCATTAGTGCCCCTCCAGCTTTCTTGTAACTGCTAGAATATTTTCATGTTCTCATAGGGAAAAATGCTTAGAACAGGAAGTAAATATTAGGCCCATACCACATATCCCCTCATAAAATATTGAGTTACTACCTGGTATATACAAATTACCGTGCTGCAAAGATGTATCACGACTCAATAAGCTTTTAATAGGCAACATAAATAATTGAAGGATTTAATTAAATGCAATGTAGAGTAAAATCTGTGCTTAGGGAGGGAAAGAAAGTGCTAGGGAGACTCAGAGAAGGGAGTGAGAAATGACAGCAGGATTGATGAAGGATGAGAAAAATGTGCTTGGAGAGGAGGCATATTAGATGGGTTCTGATGGACCTCTAGTTGGACACACACGGGAAGAGGGTAGCAGGAGAGCTGGGACAGCATTCCAAGAGTATGGAACAAGCCCGGAGGCAGAAAAACGTAGGTGTATTCTGGATAGCTGGTCAACTCTGCCTGGATCTCGGGTTCCCAGATACTCATCTGCTGCATAGTGTTGATCCTAGGTGACATTTTCACCAACCCATGTTTTTGAAAAGGTGCGGAGTACTTAAATTTTTATGTAGTTGGCTGATTGGGCAGGACTGCACTTCACCCTGAGATTGTAAAGTTATAACTTTTTAAGATACAAAAGTGTCCTTTTAGGGGGGCCTGGGTGGCTCAGTCGGTTTAGTATCTGATTCATGATTTCAGCTTGGGTCATGATCCCGGTGTCTTGGGATCAAGACCTGCATCAGCCTCCATGCTGAGCACGGAGCCTACTTAAGTCTCTCTCTCCTTCCCCCTCCCCCTCCTCCTCTGTCCCTCTCCCTCTGTCTCTCTCTCTATCTCCCTCCCCCTTCCCTCCTCCCCCTCCCCTCTCCCCTACCTCTCTCCCTCTCTTGCCCTCTGCACCTCTCCCCCTCTGTCACACACACTCTCTCAAAAAAAAAAGTCCTCTTGTAAATGAAGTGATGGTGTTGTTAGATGGTGGGATTTTTTTTTTTAATGACCTTACTTGGCAAAAGAAAGATGGTAGCAATTCTATGTTTGTGCCAAGATTTTGTTTTGAAATTTTACTAGTCCATCAAACCTAAAGGCCTGGAGCTAAACCGTGGAGGGCTTTGAATGTCATAGTAAAGAATGTAATTGAATTCAGCCCACGATGATGAAGAGAGTTACTGGATGTTGTGAGCAGGAGAGCCAGCTGTCTTTAAGGAAGATGACCTGGTACTCTGTTAGGTAGCTTGTGGCAGGGGCAAAACCCAGATGAGGTGACACATCAGACTATTGCAAAGTCCGCAGGAAGGTAAAAAGGCTTCGAATTGGTTTTTGGCATGGAGCCTAAAAAACTTAAGATGACTATATGAGAGGCTACAGAGGCAAAACCTACAAGACTTAGCACCTGAGTGGATATGGCAAAAATGAAGGAAATGTTACCAATGACCTTTATCCTCATTGGGGAAACCTGAGCAAAAGGTACACGGGAACCCTCTGTAGTTTTGCAACTGCTTGTGAGTTTTCAATTGCTTCAAAATAAAAAGTTAAAAAGGAGACGTAAAAAGGAGAAGACCTCTTCAGGATCCCAAATAAGGCTGAGGCGCCATCAGAGCAGAGCAAGATGAGCCCCGTCTTCGGCAGGCAGCGCTTGCGTGGCTTCGGCCTGCGGTTGCCATGTGGGAACATGGCCTGGTGTGGCCACAGCTTGCAGATTTTTCAAGAGAAGCTGGAAATCTGGAATCTGGATTATTTATGTGAACCCTCTTAATGTTTCGAGTGTGTGCAACTAATTTAAAAGCATTTTAATACTGAGTAGGCCAAACAAAAGATACCTGTGAAAATCTCCGTTCTGTCCCTTTCTGCTACTGGTCGTCCCTCTTGTTCACGTAAAAGCTTCACAGTCAAGAGGGAATTGGTACTGCGCATGGTGGCTTCAGTTGTGCATTTAAGTCAGTTACACGTTTACCCAGAAAATGATTCGTGTCCAAGGCCACAATCAATTCTACTTATTCTTGGTAACATGATTAGAGGTAAAGCAGCACGCTTGAGAATTTCTTCCCAGACATAGACACTTGTTTAGTTAGGCTCAGCTAACTAAGGCTGTGTGTGTGCACATGTGTGTGTGTGCACGCATGCACACGTATTACAGTTTATGCATCCACACAGCTGTCTCCCCAAAGAAGCCATTTACGTTAATGGCATTGTTGTTGCTTAAGTATTTGAAATCTTAGTTCTTCTCTTTAAGAAAAAGTTTTTGTAACAAATTTCAAATGTTTTCTTTTTTTTTCCCATAGTGATAATTCACAGGTATTCCAAGATGACACGTTAACAACTAGAAGAGATAGCTCAACACTTATGACACAGCAAAGTCTGGTAAGAAAATGCTCATAGCAGCCTCAGGTGGCCACGACTTGTGCAGTTGGTCTTGACCAGTGCTTCTCAGACTTGAGTGTGCACCCGGAAGTCTTGTTAAAATAGACTGCTGGCCCTCAACCTCAGACTCTCTGATTCTGGAGGGCTGGGGCAGGACCTGAGAATTTGTATTTCTAACAAGTTCCCAGTTTGAGAGACACTGCTCTAAACATCACTGAAGGAAAAACAAATACTTACGTTTGCTTTGCTGCAGCTGCAGCAGAGTTAACTTTTAAATCCCGTCTGTATTTAACATTGAGATTTGTTTCTATATATAAGACCATCTGGCTTCCAATTTTTAAAAGAGCATTCTAATTTTGAGAGGAAAATTTGCAGGCTCTCCTAAGAGTGGTTTTTGGGATTTTAGTTTGACTTTTAGCTCACATTTATCTTGAATTGGAAATAAAGTTTGTTTTTCATGGTGCTGTAATATAATCTCTAAATTATCTCTTACTAATTGTCCTATAAACATAGGAAATAGCTTGTAGATCAGTAAACCAAAATGCACAAATGATTAAATGTATCTCTTTATTGATGTGAAATTCATATAGTATAAAGTTAGCTAATTGAAAGTATTCAATTCAGGGGCAGTCAGTGCATTTATAGTGTTGTTCAACTACCACTGCTCTCTGGTTTCAAAAAGCACACATTGTTGTCTTGTTTTTCAGGTTGAAAGCTCTCAGTCTTTCATCACAGAGTATGATATTAGCTAGAGGTCTTGGTAAATGCCCTTTATCATGTTAGGGAGGTTCCTTTCTGTTCCTACTTACTTGAGTATTTTTATTATCAAAGCCTGTTGAATTGTTTCAAATGCTTTTTCCTGCATCTATTGAGTTAATCATGTGCCCCCCCCCCCGTTCTGTTAACATGATGACATTACATTGATTTTCTTATATGGAACCACATTTGCATTCTTAGGATCAATCCCACTTGGTCCTGCTGTATAATCCTTTAAATGTACTGTTGGATTTGGTTTGCTGTTATTTTGTTGAGAATTTTTCCATTTGTATTCATAAGCGATGTTGGTCTGTAGTTTTCTTGTAGTGCCTTTGCTGGCTTTGGTTTCAGGGTAATATTGATCTCACAGAATGTGGTAGGAAATGTTCCTCCTCTTCTATTTTTGGAAGAGTCTAAGTAGGATTGGTGTTGATTGTTCTTTAAATGTTTGGTAAAATTCACCAGTGAAGCTATGTCTGGTCCTGGACTTTTCTGTGTTAGGAGAATTTTGAAACAGATTCTGTCTTTGTACTTGTTTACAGGTTTATTGAGATTTTCTATTTTCTCTTGAGTCCGTTTGGTAATTTGTGTGATTTTTAGGTATTTGTCCATTTCTTTTAGATTATGTAATTTGTTGACATATAGTTGTTCATAGATTTCTCTTACATGATTTTTTAGTGAAATGTTATAGCTTGGAACCCATTTTAAAACACCGCTTCCGAATCTTGAAACTGGATATTTTCCTCTTTGTAGAATGGTATCCAATATTATTTCCACAAATGCACTAATATTATACTGGGAAAAAATAGAATTGTTTGTTAAACAAATCTTTTTTTTTTACTTACTCATTTACTCATTCATTTAACAATATTTATTGACTGCTTGCTTGTGCATCAAAGCCCTTCATACCTACTCTTTCTTCTTTTCTACTCAGCCAAGTCAATAAATATTTTTAGGAACCTGCTTTGTATTAAGCCTTGATCTCGTTGCCAGAGAGCTCTAACCTAGTTTGAGGGATTGAGGGAGGAAATGACCTCTCTTAGTTGAGATCTTACTGATGTGTAGGAGTTAGCTAGCTCGGGACATGGACTAGACGGGCAGACAGGGCTCCAGGTAAAAAATGACACGTGGGAAGGCCTGGAAAGAAAGGAGTATGGTACGTAGAGAATAGAGTGTGTAGAGAATTTGAAAGGAGTGCATTCTAGCTAAAGTGGAAGTAAGGATGAAGTGGGGAGAGATAAGACTGGAGATATAGGTTAGTGCACGAGCTTGTAGGGCCTTCCAAGTCATGCTGAAGACTTTTCACTTTGTCCTTCTAAGGTCAATATGAAGCCGCTGAAGAATTGTAAGTCTGTGATTGACGTGACCAGATATGCATCTCTGAAAGATTGCCCTGGCTACAGAGCGGTAAGTAGATTGGAAGTGGGCCAAAGGAGATGCAGGCTGATCAGATAGGAGGCAGCTGCAGTGACCGTGACTACTGTGCTGGCCGTGAGCATGGAGAAGAGTAGGAGATTCGTGAGGTATTTGAAAGATAGAATGAATTGCTGATAAATTTGATGGAGGGTGGGCAATGGTGGAGGCAAAGATGACTACCAGGCTTCTGGCTTGGGCAGCTGATGGGGCGGCAGGGCCACAGAAGAAGGGAACATTGGCAGAAGAATGGATTTAGAGGCAAGACAAGGTTAGTGTTGGACATGTTAAATTTGAAGTTCTCTGGGATCTCTAAGTGGAGATGTTAGTTGTACTAGTTTGAAGCTCAGGACAGAGATCTAGGCTAAAGATACACATTTAGGCACCATCAATAGATCACTATTTAAAGCTTTGGGAGGGCATGATATGACCTATGCAGAAAGTACAAAAGAAGAAAAGAAAGCCTCTAGGAAACAGCTTTAAAGTTCACTAGTAGTACCATGACAAAACAAGGAAAAGTATTAAGTTATATGCTATTGAGTGGCCAACCATGATAAAGACTGAACAATGTCCTGGGGCACCTGGCTGGCTCAGTCGGTTAAGCCTCCGACTTCGGCTCAGGTCAGATCTCACGTTCGTGGGTTCGAGCCCCGCATCAGGCTCTGTGCTGACAGCTAGCTCAGAGCCTGCTTCCAATTTGTGTCTCCTTCTCTCTCTGCCCCTCCCCCTCTCATGCTCTGTCTCTCTCTGTACCAAACATAAATAAAACATTAAAAAAATTAAAAAAAAAAA
>NC_043717.1:95816585-95927250 GCF_006229205.1 Suricata suricatta
CTTCGGCTCAGGTCAGATCTCACGTTCGTGGGTTCGAGCCCCGCATCAGGCTCTGTGCTGACAGCTAGCTCAGAGCCTGCTTCCAATTTGTGTCTCCTTCTCTCTCTGCCCCTCCCCCTCTCATGCTCTGTCTCTCTCTGTACCAAACATAAATAAAACATTAAAAAAATTAAAAAAAAAAAAGACTGAATGATGTCCTTTGAGTTATCAAAGCAAGTTCTATGGAGAGAGGGATGGGGTGAAATGAAGCTAGATTGGATTGGGTTGAAGAATGAGAAGTAAGGACTTAATAAATGGCATCGTACGTACTATCTTGGTTTTTTTGGGTGCACGTTACCCTTTCTATGTGTTCATTTCCTCCTTTGTAAAACGGGAATGTAATAGTATCTTCCTCATAGGTTTGCTGAGTACATTATTCAGTGTAAAATATCTCCATAAAACGGGAAGAAAAAGAAAAAAAAAGCACATAGCACGAATATGTGAATATACTTGACACCACTGAACTGGTACATTTAAACACAGTTCAGGGTCACCTGGGTGACTCAGTTGGTTAAGCGTCTGGCTTCTGCTCAGGTCATGATCTCACGGTTCGTGGGTTTGAGCCCCGTGTCGGGCTCTTTGCTGACAGGTAGCT
The DNA here is from genome assembly GCF_006229205.1 of Suricata suricatta. Lineage (NCBI taxonomy): Eukaryota > Metazoa > Chordata > Mammalia > Carnivora > Herpestidae > Suricata > Suricata suricatta. The sequence goes on from NC_043717.1 coordinate 95,817,220, forward strand.
CAGAGCCTGGAACCAGCATCGGATTCTGTGTCTCCCTCTCTCTCTGACCCTCCCCTATTCCCACTGTCTCTCTCTGTCTCTCAAAAATAAATAAAAAAAACAGAAAAATTTAAACACAGTTAAGATGGCAAATTTTATGTTATGTGTGTTTTAACCCAGTTTAAAGGAAAAATGCTCATAGCATGTAAAAAAAATCAGTGTAATGCACTCAGCACAGCGCTGACACATACTAAGTGCTCAGTAGATATTAGATGTTTTATTAGTAATAGGACAGACGTGTACCTGGCATTTTTTTTCATGCATAAGTTTCCTTAGGAATTCTAGGTTCTTAATTTGCATAATGTTAAGTTTAATATAATGTGTGTTTTATTTATTTTTTAATTGTTCTATTTACTTTTGAGAGACAGAGAGAGGCAGCATGAGCAGGGGAGGGTCAGAGAGAGGGAGAGACACAGAATCTGAAGCAGGCTCCAGGCTCAGAGCTAGCTATCAGCACAGAGCCTGACGCGGGGCACGAAGCCACGAACCGTGAGATCATGACCTGAGCCGAAGCTGGACACCTAACCAACTGAGCTACCCAGGCGCCCCCATAATGTGTGTTTTAAAACAAACCATCATACTGAGCGAAGTAAGCCAGGCAGAGAAGGACAGAAACCATATGTTTGCACTCATAGGTCTAACAGGAAAACAGGAGAGACCTAATGGAGGACCAGGGGGAGCGGAGGAGGGAGAGAGAGTTGGGGAGAGAGAGGGATGCAGGACTTGAGAGACTATTGAAAGCTGAAAATGAACTGAGAGTTGAGGGGGAAGGGGGAGGGGGGAAAAGAGGTGGTGGTGATGGAGGAGGGCACTTGTGGGGAAGAGCACTGGGTGTTGTATGGAAACCAATTTGACAATAAAATATTATGGGAAAAAAATAAACAGATACATCTTCTCATAGCAGCAATCACAGAGTGATTAGGGGGCATGAGAGAGAGAGAGAGCGAGAGAGAGCGAGAGAGGGAGAGAGGGAGAGAGGGAGACTGACTAGAGGGAAAGTCAGAAAGTCAGAGAAGATTTTCCAGAGAGGAAAGTTTTGAGCCACATCTCAAACAGTGGGAAGCCTCTAGGTAATGCTGATTCACCCAGAACATGTAAAAACAATATGGATGGAATTATCAAGGACATGGACCATTTATATGGCTGTTAACCTAAAATATATATAAAAACTTATTGACTGAGCCCCCCTGAAAGCAGGGATACAGCTGTAATGAATAATAAATATATTAAATCTTAGAATTTTTATAAAAAAAAACATATAACAGATTGTGTTTGACACAACTGACGTCATTTACACTTACGTGATGACAGGAGTTTTGAGGCTTATTGGTCTCACTCACTGTAACAGTAGTCTGCATGAGCTTTTAGTTTGTTCAAAGTCATCACTTCATTATTATTGTAAGACTTGAGAGGTTTATATTTGCTTTCGGGATAGATAGGCTGAATTGTCTAGGAGAATGACATGATAGTTAATATGCTTTTGGCAGAAGTAACAAACTACAACTAGAAGCAACTTAAACAATAAAGGACATTTATTATCTCAAATGACCAGAAGTCTTAAGGAAAGGATCTTCCAGGGTTGGTTAAATCAGTGGCGCAGTGATGTCATCAGACATCCATGTTCCTTCCATCTTTCCGCTATGCTATCCTCAGCAGCCTCGCTAACCTTTGTACCTGGTAATTAGACCTAGGGTTCAGAATCATATGTCTGTCATGGTCTTGTATGTATTTAGAGATGTCGAGAAGGGTATGTATCAATCTATCAGTAGTTACTTCTGGAGCATGGAATTACAGGAAGACTGTTAATGTATAGCATTTCTATTTGCTTTTCACAAAGCATCAACAACAGGTGTTTTCATTTCTAGCTGATACATCACATCACAAAATAGAAACATCATTCTTGAAAAAATACACGTATTATTGAGTGATAAGATGAATCATAAGTGTAAGAGTCCTATCCTTTACTGGACTGTCCTTAAAATTGGTGTGGCAGGAACCTGGAGTAGCCAAATTCATACAGATAGAAAGTAGAATGGTGGCTGCCTGGGGGTAGGGGGAGGGCAGAGTGAGAGGTATTTAATTGGTTATAGAGTTTCGTTTTTGCAAGATAAAAAGAGTTTTGGAGACTGGTTGCACAGCAGTATGAATGTACTTAACTCTGTTGAACTGTACATTTAAAAATGGTTAAGATGGGAAATATGTATATTGTATCACAATTAAAAATTTTCAAATCAGGGCTGCTTTTCATGTACTTCAGTGAAGGAGAAGGAGTGACTTAGAAAAACTTGCAGTCTTAGAGGTCATTGAAGAACCGTGGGTGCCTTTTAATATGCAGATAAAGATGCGTATTTCCAAACCTTATAAAAATCTGCTGTCTTACAATTATTTTCTGAATTAAGCTCCAATATTTTGCTCCCCACTCTCAGAAAATCACTCCGCCCCACTTCTAATGAACAGAAACCTGAGGCCCCCCCCCTTTTTTTTTAAAGTAAGCTCCATGCCTAGCATGGAGCCCAACACTGAATTCACAACTCCAAGATCAAGACCCAAGCTGAGATCAAGAGTCCGATGTTTAACACTGAGCTACCACGGTGCCCCCCTGAGGCCTTCTTCTGATTGTGGGCATCACGTCTCCCCCCACCCCCCCAAATTATCCCTTCGCTGTATCTCCTAGGAACTCCATAGTTCACATGCCTGTTCCCTACTCTTCCATTAGGAATTCACTTCCTGGCATGTCTGTTGAATTTGGTGCAGCGGCATCTCTTCACCTCTACCCCTGCCTACGCGAAACAGAGCAGGAGAAATGTTTCATCTTCCTCTCAGAAATGATTGTGCTTTCCTTGAGCAATTTGTCCATTTTAATTTTATGACTACTAAGTTCTCTGATTAGGTCTTCCTTTTCTCATTGGCAACTAACTACAAACTAAATTTAATGTATGGCCCACCCAGTAGTGAGTGTATAATATGTTCCTGGCCCGGCTTTATTCTTGGTCTTACTGGCCTACATTCAATTCATGTTCAGTGTCAGTCACTGTAGGAACTAGGGAGAGGCATTTGTTTTTTTTTTTTAATTTTTTTAATGTTTTATTTATTTTTGATAGAGAGACAGAGCGTGAGAGGGGGAGGGGCAGAGAGAGAAGGAGACACAGAACCAGAAGCAGGCTCCAGACTCTGAGCTAGCTGTCAGCACAGAGCCTGACGCGGGAATTGAACCCACGAATGTGAGATCTGACCTGAGCCGAAGTCGGAGGCTTAACTGACTGAGCCACCCAGGTACCCCCAGAGAGAGGCATTTGTAAACATAGCACACAGCTCTTGTTGAGGATTTTTTAAGTGCTTTATCTCAGTAACTACAGGAGGAAAATAGGTAAAAATTAGCAACCATAATAAAGTTAAAATTCTTTCCAAAGAATTTAATGTCTTTACAATATTAATTTTCTGTGGTTTCTCTTTTGGATGGAACTGAGCTTGATCTTTCTTAATTCCTTCATGCAGGTAATGAATGCTTGGGAATCACCTTCATCCAGCACCCACCCCAATGTCCCCTATTTCTCCCCACCCCCAAGACAGCATTCCTTGGTGCTGGTCCTCTTGCTTCCTCCCAAGGACTTTCTCCACTAGAGTGTGAGATAAAGGCACAATGAGAAATTTACACACAAAAGATAGCAGTGAGGTTTACTGACAGCTCATGAGACACTTTATTTCTATTTTCATACCTTGTTTTGTGTAGTAAAATTAACTAAGGTAAGTCCCTTGCAAACAGCACCTGTAGTACTTAATCTGTGGGAGACTCTCTTCCAAAAGCCCTCTTTTCTCCAATTAATTTTTCATGTCATTCCTAAAAGAATCAGCCAAGTCCAGTTCATATTTTGCCCAGTTTAAGAACCTTCCTGTGGCTAATGATTCTATAGCTCAAGTTCAAATCATATCTTCCCCAGACCTTTCATACTACATTCCCATTGATCGCCTCAGTTTCAGTCAGGCAGTCTTCTCAGGATTTCCTGGATAAAGTTTTCCAATATGAAATTCCTTTTTTTTAAATTGTTTCCTTTTTTAAAAAATTTTTATGGCTTTATTTTGAGAGAGAGAGAGAGAGAGAGAGAGAGAGAGAGAGAGAGAGAATGGGGGAGGGGCAGAGAGAGGGAGACACAGAATCGGAAGCAGGCTCCAGGCTCTGAGCTGGCAGCACAGAGCGCAACGCAGGCTTGAACCCACAGACTGTGAGATTATGACCTGAGTTGAAGTCAGCCTCTTAACCGACTGAGCCACTCAGGTGCCCCGAAATTCTTTTTTATTTTTTTAACAGATTTTTTTAAGTTTATTTATTTATTTTGAGAGAGAGAGCAAGTGCGCACAAGCAAGCAGGGGAGTGGCAGAGAGACAGCGAGAGAGAATCCCAAGCAGGCTCCACACTGTCAGCACAGAGCACAATGTGGAGCTTGAACTCACAAACCAAAAGATCAAGACCTGAACTGAAACCAAGAGTCAGGCGCTTAACTGACTGAACCACCCAGGCACCCCGCAATGAGAAATTCTAGGCCTTTACCAGAAACTAACCAGTTCCTTCCCGTCTTTAGATACCAGTTAAAAATAACCTCTTCCAGAAAGTCTTTCATAGTTAGTTCAGAACAGTTTACCACAACATGCAGTTCTTTTATTTTGTCTTTTATAACATGTCATCATCATACAGCTAAAGTACCGTAATTTATATAGAGCATATGTATATATTTAAGTTCAGGTTAGCATGTCTTTCAAATTAGGTTATAAATCTTATAAACCTGAGTGTTTCACATTTTGTATTAGCTTTCTAGGCATTTGAATGATGACAATATGAGAATCAGTAGCATGAATTAAATGTATTAAAATTCTGCTTGTTCAAAGGTGTGTGTGTGTGTGTGTGTGTGTGTGTGTGTGTGTGTGTGTGTATTTGATGGGTTTTTTTTTTAGGGGAAAACCTGTATTTTCAGATTTGTTGCATGCCACTGTATAACAGCTTCTCAGTGATCAATGCTAATAAAGGGAAACCTCGGGGGAGAATATCCAAAACTGTGGAGAACTCACAGTATTTTCTGCTTGCTTTGGAGAGCCAGTTATTTGTATAGTATTCTTTAGGAATGGGAATACAGTTTTTAAATTAGTAATCATATCTAATGTTAATTAGATAGGAGAGAAGGAAATTGATATTCTCATACAGTGCTAGACAGTAAATTTGTATAAACTTTCTGGAGGGCAGTTTGGCAATATGTATCAACAGCCTTGTGATCCAGAAATTCCATCTCTATGAATTTCTCCTAAAGAATTCATTAAGGGTATGTCCAAAGATTAGCTTAAACATTATTGTCACAGCACTGTTTATAAGGGTGAGCAAAAAAAAAATGTGGCAACAGTATGCATGTCCAACTAGACGGAACAGGCTAAGTGAATGTGCCTTCATTATCTGAGTTTGAATCCCACCTCTAGCAATAACTAGGTATACGAACTTGAGCAAGTTGCCTAATTTCTCTGGCCCTCACTTTTTTTATCTTAAAAATTTTTTTTTAACTTCATTTATTTTGAGAGAGAAATAGAGCGAGCCAGGGACGGGGGGAGAGAAAGAGAGAGAGAGAGAATGAATCCCAAGCAGGCTCCTCACATCAGCATGGAGCCCAACATGGGGCTTGAACCCATGAACCATGAGATCATGACCTGAGCTGAAGCCAAGACTCAGGAGTTTAAATGACTGAGCCACCCAGGCGCCCCTCGCTTTTCCAATCTTTAAAATGGGGACAGTATTAGGGCACCTGGGTGGCTCAGTCGGTTAAGCGTCTGACTTCAGCTCAGGTTATGATCACCCAGCTCCTGAGTTCGAGCCCTACATTGGGTTCTGTGCTGACAGCTCAGAACCTGTAGCCTGCCTCGGATTCTGTGTCTCCCTCTCTTTTTGCCCCTCCCCAACTTGTGCTCTATCTCTGTCTCAAAAATAAACATTAAAAAAGTTATTTTAAATAAAATAGGGACAATATTAGTGTCTATGTCAGGGGTTGTTGTGAGAATTGAGTGAGATAGGACATGCCCAGCACATAACGGGTGCTGCTTCTTATGGTACATTCATGTAATATTCAGCCTTTAAAAATGGTTTTGCAGGGGGTGCCTGGGTGGCTCACTTGGTTGAGCATCCAACTCTTGATTTTGGGTCAGGTCACAATCTCATGGTTCGCAAGTTTGAGCCCTGTGTTGGGCTCCTCACTAACAACCCAGAACCTGCTTGGGATTCTCTCTCTCCCTGCTCTCTACCCCTCCCCTGCTTGTTCTCTGCCTCTCAAAAAATAAATAGACATAAAAAATAAAAATGATATTGCTAGTGGGTTGCCTGACTGGCTCAGTCAGTAGAACATGTCGCTCTTAATCTAGGGTCATGAGTTCAAGCCCCATGTTGGGTGTGGAACCTACTTAAAAATTAAAAAAAATAACATGGAAAGATATGTAGAATATATTAGGTTTAAATTTTTGTTTTGTTTTTACAGTAAAAATGTAGTGTATCTGTTTATAATACAGTACATAAGAGGCAGAGTGTTCCACATCATAGATTTCACTTCTAAGTCCTTGAACTTTTTATTACTTTGGCTAAAAGGAGAGACTAGGGGTGCCTGGGTGGCCTGGGGAGTTAAGTGTCCAACTCTTGATTTTGGCTCGGGTTGTGATCGCCTGGTTCATGAGATTGAGCCCCACTTTGGACTGTGCACTGACAGTGCTAGCTCACTCTCGCAAATAAATAAACTTTTTTTTTTTAAATAAAAGGAGAGACTAGTGGGCGAATGCCACGCAATGCTTAGGCAACTAAAATAAGGTTGGGGTGGGGGACAATCCTCACAGGGATAGGCACAAAGGCGCTGTTAGTCCAAGGTGATTTTCTAGAACTGGAGCTGGAAGCACAGCAGCACCACTGCTGGATGTTCAGACTTCATTCAGCCCCATCGCAAGGCACAGCAGCGCCTCCCGGTAGCGCCCTTGCTGTCTCCTGCGTGTGGTGGTGCAGGGACAGGACATGCTTGCTCTTGAATTCAGACCTAATGTTTAACATGTCCCATTCCTTCACTTGTGGGCAATCATGATTCTAATCAGGACCTTATCATGAACCCTCTTGTCCTTTATGAAATCACAGTTAGTCATCAAAATCGGTGGGAGCGGGGGCTCATTCTGAATATGTTGGACCAGGTTCAAGAAAGCATTTTCAAAGTCTCCTTTGACCTACTACTTGATCATAAGGGCTGTAGCTCTTGTACCTTTCCAATTCTTTCTGGAGGCGACACTGCTTGCTCGGTCATGGTGCTGATCCCCTTGGGAACATCATTTTCTTTCCTCTTCACACCAGAATTAGAGATCATAGGCATCTAGGGTCAAACAGTTCATAATCAGTGAGCTACTTCTGCTCTTCTACCCTTTGCAAGGGCAACCGTTGGCTTGCAGAAGTCACCAGATGTGTTGGAAACAATGTCCTTCTCCAGATCAGTCTTGTACATTTCCTTGTAGACTGCTAGTTGTCCTTGAGCAGATGGTCTCAGTGAGGGAGTCGCCGTCACTCCTCAGCACCTTCATGGGGGAGGCATTCAGTTTGGAAGCCTCGTTTTCAGTAGGCCCCCAGTCACCTTCTCCAGGTGGCCATTCAAGGCTGAGTTCAATGCTGATGCAAATTCCTTTTTGGTCCTTCTCTGGAAGGGGAAGGCAATATCCTGTCTCTCCTCATTGCTGCCTTTGGTCAGTATGTTAAGGACAGTGACCTCATCCACACCTTTAGTCTTGATGCCATTTCATTGTTCAGAAGATTCCACTCGGCATCAAAGTTGGTGTATGTTTTCACCATCCTGTATGCATTTGGGCGTATAGAGTGGTCACCCTCCAAGCTGAGTTTGTGCAGAATTTCATAAACAGTAGACATTATTAAAGACACTGGCTCAGGAGCCAAAAGCCATGAGCATCCCCAGATGCAGAGCCAGGAAATATTAAATTATAAAGAAAAAATACCCAATCTGCAAAATAGTATGTGAAGTAGGATCTAGGTCTGGAAAAATAAATACGGAGACATTTGGTCTGGTCATGTCTGTATGGTGATGTTGCTAGGTTTTTTCCCATTATGTTTTGTACTCTGCATGCATTGCTTTATCATAAGAAAAAAGTGAGTCAGTTCCTATTAAAAAAAAAGATCAAGATGAATAGGTGGACCACAGAGAGCTCTTAGGGCAGTGAGACCACTCAGTCTGATACTGTAATGATGGATATGAGCCATTGTACATATATTCAAATCCATACAATGTATAACATGATGGGTGGTGATGACGTGTCATTTTAGGTTCATCTATTATAACAGTTTACCACTTTTGCTCAGCTTTTGATAGTGGGGAAGGCTATGCACATGTGAGAACAGAGAAAATCTCTATACCTTCCACTCAGTTTAAGAACCTAAAAGTGTTCTTAAAAAAATAAAGTTTATTAAAAATAAATTAATTAAAAGATTAGATGGGAAAAAGAATGAAGAATTCTGAGTAGGAAGGAATAGATATCCAAGTCTTATAAAGCTACCATAAATAATTCTAGTGGTTGTTGATATGTTATTAAACATTGAATTCTAGAAATATTTAAAAAAATTTTTTTAACGTTAATTTATTTTTGAGAGAGACACACACAGTGTGAGCAGGGGAGGGTCATAGAGAGAGGGAGACCCACAATCAGATGCAGGCTCCAGGCTCTGAGCTGTCAGCACAGAGCCCGACGCAGGACCCGAACCCATGAACCACGAGATCATGACCTGAGCCAAAGTTGGCCACTTAACTGACCAAGCCATCCAGGCACCCACCCCAAATTCTAGAAATATTTTGATGATGGTAGTGATAACGGTGATAGTGGTAGTATGGTCACCATTTTCTGAGACATACTATGGCGTTCTGTTAAGCACATCACATGCATTATCACCATTATCACGGTTCATACAAACAGGTGCTTGAAAGAGAAAGTCTTGTTAACATTATTCATAACACTTCCATATAGTAACAAATTATATGTCCAACATATCCCTTTTATGCAAGTTTTAGGGAGAAAAGTTTCCTGACTTTTGTAAGAAGGGCCACCTAGTTGTAGCCTTATTGATTTGAATTAGGAATTTTCTTGAACTGTGAACCATGGAACATGATTAGAACAGGCTAGTCTGAATTTCTGGCCAGTCAGCAGTCATGGGCTGTTCACTATCTCCTTTTTTAAAAAAGTTTTTAAATGTTTATTTATTTTTGAGAGATAGAGACAGAGCATGAGCAGGGGTCGGGGGGATGTTGAGAGAGAGAGAGACAGAATCCGAAGCAGGCTCCAGGCTGTGAGCTGTCAGCACAGAGCCTGATACAGGACTCGAACCCACAAACCGTGAGATCATGACCTGAGCCGAAGTTGGACGTTCAACCTACTGAGCCACCCAGGTGCCCTGATACCTTTTTCTTTATACTCATCCTCTGGATAGAGAGTGAACCAGGCTCAGGACTGATGAGTATCTGAGTGTGTCTCTTTCCAAGTTAAATAGACCGTGCTGTTAGGTACCATCTGCTCGTCTGTGTATACTAAAGTAGATCATTTTGCTATGGTTAAATTTTTTGAGTGTGTCATTCAGGGATTTCCAGCATCTTTGCCCTCTGGACCTTGGAATCTTTTATCCCTCCAGAGATTACCTGGTGGTACACTCACACAAAACTAATAATCTTTCCTAAAGCATACTTCCTAAAACATGCCTTATACTTTCCCTTTTCTATGGCTATACTGTCAGACTCCTCATCCTACAAGTCCCAACTCAGACGCCACCTGTGCCTTCTCTCTCTTCTCTCTCCCACTCCCTGTGCCCATTCCCTTAATCTTTGCTTTTTATTCCCACCCCACTTTGCCTCTAACACTCATTTCCGTGTCTCTCACAGAATAATTCGCTTTCATATCTGGATTATATGATGTCTGAGGGTAATAACTATGGCTTACTAGTTTTTCTTTTAATTTTTCCTTCCCCTCTGAGCAGAAAAGCAGTTCCTTAGACTAATAAGGGCCCAGTAAATATTGAAATACTTAAGAATTAGCCCTGTTTGTCTGTCAGTGAATTATTTTGATGAAGTAATTGTGGCTAACCGTCAGGTGTAACTTAGACATCGTGAATTTTCAGTTACCGCATATCAGTTTTCTGTTGTTACTTCTACAACTTTCACCGTTTCCTCTACCTTCTAGCAAATGATTAGGAAAAAACAAACTGGTTTTAATACTTTCTTAAGCAAAATAGGACTAGTGAGGTTATATGCTCCTTAAAAATCATATGATATGTTTTTTAATCAAATAAAAATTCAGCCCAGCTACTTCATAAAGACATTTCTTTGTGCAGCACACCTTTCTGGAGTGCCCCTCTTCTCCCCACAGCCCACCCCTCTCCTCTTACTGCCTTTCCTGGCCACCACCCACCCCCAGGTTTCAGCTGGGGACCTCAGGCCAATCTTGAGCTCTTTTCACGCTTTCTTTTTTCTTTTCTTTTTTTTAAAGAATTTATTTGGGGCACCTGGGTGGCTCAGTTAAGCGTCCAGCTTTAGCTCTGGTCATGATCTCACAGTTCGTGGGTTTGAGCCCCTTGTCAGGCTCTGTGCTGACAGCTCAGAGCCTGGAGCCTGTCTTCGGATTCTGTGTCTCCCTCTCTCTCTGACCCTCCCCTGTTCCCATTGTCTCTGTATGTCAAAAATAAATAAAGAGCATTAAAAAAAAAGAATTTATTTTTACATAATTTCTGTTCCCAATGTGGGGCTTGAACTCAACAACCCCGATATCAAGAGTTGCACGCTCCCCTGACTGAGCCAGCCAGGTATCCCTCTTCACTTTCTAATCATTTCTCCAGTCTGCCTCATTCTCTTCTCCTGCCTTTTGTTTATTCAGACCCTCCTCTTTTACCTGGTCTTTAATCCTGCCTCTCGTCCCTCTTCCCTCCACCCTCCATTTGTTCTGTATATGCTGCTAGGGTTGCCTTTCCAAAATAGATAAGATCTTGTTTAAAATATCTTTGAGGGGCTCCTTGGGGGCTCAGTCAGTTAAGCGTCCAACTCTTGGTTCATGAGATCAAGCCCCTCATGGAGCTCTGCACTGACAGTAAAGAGCCTGCTTGGGAGTCTGTCTGTCTGTCTGTCTGTCTCTCTCTCTCTCCCCCTCCCCCACTCTCGTGTGCATGCGTGTGCTTGCACACATACACACACTCTGTCAATAAATAAACATTTAAAATACCTTTGAGTTTTAAGAGCTCAGAAGGACCTATGCTTTAGGTTTCCTATTGGGCTCAAAGCCGAAATTTAGTTCAAAATCCACAATCTGGTTTCAGCCAAATTTCCCCAAATTTGCTTCCTTTCATGCTTTATCATGTACCCCATTTCAGCCACCCTGAACAGAAAGTCTCTGTTCTCCAAACATGCCTCTGCCTGAGCATGTCTTCCCACTCCCTGAAATACCCTGCTTCCCCTTCTCTGTCCACTGAGTTCCTGTCCTCGGGGCAGCCTTCCCTAGGACCCCAGGCAGGGACACACATGGTCTCTGTGCTTTGACTTCTCATTTATCATAACTCGTTCTGGCACTGACCTAGTTTTCCCCAGCTACACTTTGGAATTTCTCAAGGACAGGAAAATGTTTTATTTATCTTTGGGTCTTCAGGGCCTAGAACAGTGCTTTACCTCATTAAGTATTTCCAAATTCACAACTCAGTGTGCTCTTTAATGGTAAAATAAGATATGATAGATTCATTATCTGGCATTTCAAGGACTAACCAGGATACAGGTAGAATGGATAAATGAATTTTAAAGGTAATTTTCAAGCCTCTTTTTCACACTTAGCTTTAAATCCCTCCATTCTTTCATTTCTCTCTTGGGTGGGTCATCATAAGCTTTGAGATAAGACAGAAAGGGAGAAAGTAGTCTAGACAACATGAATCTAAACAAGCAAGAGTAAAATGTGCTGAGCTACTTGGAAGTGATTGTCTTAAGTCATTCTGTGTTATGAAAGTATGTTTTTCTCAGCTGGGTTCCAAGATATTTGATGGGGTTGTTTTGTTTGTTTGCACAGTAAAATTGGCAAGAAAAAATAAGGTGATTTTAAGCTCTAGTACCTAGGGAAAGGGAAGGTAGAGATAAGCAAAATGTTCTATTCATGTTCTACTCTGTATTTATTATGTTAACAGCTATTTTCTGTTCTGATATATATAGACTTTTGGTTATTATAATTTTCAGTTGAGTCAGTTGGGTTTTTTATTATTTCATTAATTTTAAACTTAACGAATACTGTTGCTAGCATGGATTAGGCATTCATATATTTTATATAATTCAACATTGACTTAATTCATGTTTAGAAATAATTATTCAGAAAGGGCACCTGGGTGATTCAATCACTTAAGCATCCGACTTCAGCTCAGGTCACGATCTTCTGGGTTCGTTGATTCGAGCCCTGCATCAGGCTCTGTGCTGACAGCTCAGAGCCTGGAATCTGCTTTGAACTCTGTATCTCCCTATCTCTGTGACCCTCTCTTGTTCTCTCTCTCTCAAGAATAAATAAACATTAAAAATTTTAGGGGCACCTGGGTGGCTTAGTTGGTTAAGCGTCCGACTTCGGCTCAGGTCATGATCTCACAGTTTGTGGGTTCGAGCCCCGTGTCAGGCTCTGTGCTGACAGCTCAGAGCCTGGAGCCAGCTTCAGATTCTGTGTCTCCCTATCCCTCTGCTCCTCCCCTGATCACACTGTCTCTGTCTCTCAAAAATAATAAATAAATGTTAAAAAAATCTAAAAAAAATTAAAAATTTTAAGTTAAAAAAGAAATAATTAACAGCAACATTAAAGCCAGCTTGACTTCTATTTATTTTTTTTATTGAGGTATAACTAACATTCAATCTTATTTTAGTTTCAAGTATTGACTTTTATATTTTAAATTTCAGTTTCTTCCACCTTCCATTCCCATTCATACTTCCTTTGGTCGCCTTCACCAAATCAAACAGGTAAGAAGACTTTCAAAACTAATAGCTGTTCAGTTAAAAAAAAAAAAAAGGAAACTTTATTTTTCTTTAAAAAAATACATACGGTTCAGTAATTCTGAATGAGGTCACATATGATTCTGTTTTTAATTTCAGGAATGGTTCCTCTAAAACAAAAACAACTATGGAGTCCTATCTCCTATATTTCTTCAGGGTATAAATTGATAGTTTCCAGAAAGACTGTATTCCTCTATCTTGAATCTGGCTTCTTTCAGAGATCTCAAAGAAAAGAAATGCTATATGGAAAAATTAATTTTTTAGTTTATAACAACCATAGTTATCATGTCTTTTTTAAACAGATGAAATATTTTTGACAGATGAAACACCTTTACGCTATCATTCTGTGTTCATTTCTTAGTTCAGGAACACGTTGTACCTCACTGGCTTACGTTTTATGCAGGTGTGTATGTGTTCATGTGTGTGTTTAATAGCAAATGCCTAATACACAGTTAAACCTTTTAATTATCCAGAGATTAGCCACAGAACTCAAAAGATCAAATCACCAGACCTCCACAGGTGGTGGGATTTTTCTGACCCATCTACAAGCAGACTTTTTTTCAAGGGGAGCTTAACTGTTACGGAGCGCTTATTACTTAGCGCGTCATAGGTACTTCCCATCTGTGGGCTCATTTTATCTCGCAACAGCCTTATAAAATCAGAAACTAATGATGGGAGAAATTTAGTAATTTACCCAATGTCCAGGGTTAGGGAATGTCAGAGCCGATTCAGTCCCAAATTCCTGGATTCCTTCCCAGCTCCCCCTTCCATATTTCAGCAGCAAAAAAGCTGTAATATCTCATGAGCCTGGTGTTTAGGATTCCAACTCCTGCTTCTTTCTCTCCCTCTCACACTATGGCTTCCCGTGATAAGTATGGTAAAAAGATTCTTTTACTATGTAGTGGATAAAACATTCTTTAATTGTCTTTGTGAGTATGGAGTAATTTTAGAAATTTAGGAGAATCTAAGACTAGTAGGTGAGGCAGCCTCTGGTTCATCTGTGCAGTTTGCCTGTTGCTTTCCTTACATGAGACCAATATTTAAAAATTGATTACATGTTTCTACTTGATTATGAAGTTTGAAATCAAGATTCATTTAATGGTTAGTGATATAAATCATAAGGTACTCTACTTCCATAGTGTCAGAATATATGTTATATAAACATTTAAAGTGAAACACAAGTAGAAAGTGAATTAAATGGAAACATATTCCAATCTGGGTACTGATTGAATGGAAAATTAACTTATTTTCGGCAACTTAATTGTCTGCTGGGTAGCGTTTTTTTTTTAATTTTTAAAACATTTTAAAAAGATATTTGGGGGGGAGGGAGAACATGAGCGAGGGAGGGGTTAGAGAAAGAGGAAGAGAGAGAATCCCAAGCAGGCCCTGTGCTGTCAGTGCAAAGCCTGACATGGAGCTCAGTCTCACATACTGAGATCATGACCTGAGCTGAAATCAAGACTTGGATACTCAACCAACAGAGCCACCCAGCCACCCCTGATAGACATCTTAAATTGCGTATTTCTTTATATGTTTATGACTTCTTTTTAGCTATTGTACTCATTAACCTTTTGGGGAGGAGGATGCTTGAAAGTAAGTCCCTGATATCTTTTTACCTGTAAACACTCAGTATGAATCTCTAAGAAGGACTTTTTTCTTACATAATCACAATGCCATTATTACATCTAGCAAAATTAAGTTATTCTTTAATGTCATCTAATAACTAGTCCATGTTAAAAATTTTTCATTATTCTCAAAAGTATCTTTTTTACTGATTCAAACATGTTTCAACCTTGATCTCTTGGGTCTCTTTTATTTAAAATAGGCTTTTCCTCTTGTTTTTCTTCCATGCCACGTTTTTTTGTTTTGAAGAAACCAGGCCATTTGTCATGTAGACTGCCCCACATTCTGCTTCTGCTTCTGCTTCTGTGTGATATTGTTTAATATCTTGTTTTATTTCCTATAAATTGATTTGAATAGATTTTCTTTCCATTTTAAATAAGCACACACACCACATCTATTAGGTTCTGTGTCAACATTTAAGTAGATACATGGTGTAAGTTGCTCCTTTCCTAGTAGGCAGTTAATAGGTAATTTTTTCTCCACTGGGGTTGTTAGCTGTTTTCTAGGTATTAGAGAGCTTGAGAAAGTGAAGCTGGAAGTTAATTTTCTCCCCCCCCCCCAGTTTTCTTGAGATGTAACTTACGTATAACGTTGTGTAAGTGTCAGGTGTACAATGAAACGATTTGACTTAGGTATTTATTGTGAGATGATTACCATGGAAGTTAATTTTCTTAAAAATTTTTTAATGTTTATTTTTGAGAGACAGACACACAGTGTGAGCAGGGGAGGGCAGAGAAAGAGGGAGACACAGAATCCAAAGCAGGCTCAAGGCTCCGAGCTGTCAGCACAAAGCCCTATGCAGGGCTTGAGCTCACAGACTGAGAGATCATGACCTGAGCCAAAGTGGGACACTTAATTGACTGAGCCACCCAGGTGCCCCCAGGAACTATTCTTTTTATGTAATTTTTCTTTTCCTAATAGCAATTGAGTTTATGTTTCAAGAGGTTTGGAAGGGCTGGGCTTTTAGTTCCCTACACCAAAGCACTAAACGTAACTAACTGCCCTCCTCAATTGGTCGTGTATTCGTTTTCTCAGGCTGCCACAGCAAAGTACCACACACACGGGGGCTTACACAGCAGAACTGTATTTTCTCACCACTCTGGAGGCTACAAGTCGAAGATCAAGGTGTAGGCAGGATTGGCTTCTTCTGAGGGCTGTGAGAGAAGGATGTGTTCTAGGCCTCCCTACTTGGCTTATAAATAGCCATCTTCATGTTCACATGGTGTTTTCCCTACACATTTGTCTGTCTCAAAATCTCTCCTTTTTATAAGGACATACTGGATTAGGGCCCCCCCTTGTAACCTCATCCTGACTTGATTACCTCTGCAAATACTCTCTCTCCAAATAGAGTCACGTGCTGAGGCACTGGGGGTTAGGGCTTCAACACATGGGTTCTAGCGGGACACGGTTCCACCCGTAACAGTTTGTTCATGGTATATGGTGCTATAATTTTACGTTTATTTCCTGACTTGTTAAATAGGATATAAAATCATTGATACCCGGTAAGAACTTGACTTTTTCTGCAGTGCCTTAAGTAACATCAGTTTAATTACCTACTTGCATACTACCTGTGCATTTCTAGCATCTCTCCTATTCATGTCTTCACAGATGTAAACTTTAGCACCATATATTACAGTCTTTGTTTTATCTTACCTGGTTTGGATAAATTAAACTGGATTTAGACACAAATGTAAGGGAGCTTTATGAGATGAAGCCATCTAAAACATTATGCCAGCTGGACTAGAGGGCATGGTTTTAACAGGGATAATTTCAGTATCACGGTTTCACAGTTACTTTGTCTTATGGACTTTGCTACCATTTCTAGTCTAGGAAAGCAACTCTCCTTAACTTGGGTTTCTGGCTTACAACACTCTTTGTCCCTCACACATACATGGCTCTTGACTTTTTTTAATTTAATATTTATTTACTTAGGGGAGAGCATGAGAAGGGGACAGAGGATCTGAAGCAGGCTTTGTGCTGACAGGCTGACAGCAGCCAGCCTGATATGGGGCTCGAACTCATGAACTGTGACCTGAGCCGAAGTCAGGTGCTCAACCAACTGAGCCACCCAGGCGCCCCTCTTGACTTTTTATCCTTATTTTAACAATCATTCTTCATTATAAGCATCTAATATCTGTTTTGGAAACAGGCAATCTATAAATGATAAAAGAGTCAATGTGCTGTTACTAACAACCCTCAGAATAGCTGATGTTCGGTAATGCTCCAACTTCCAATGGAACCTTGAGCAAAATCCTGCCCTACTTTGGGAAAAATTACTCTTGTTCATTGAGTAACTTACAAAATACTTTGAGTTTCTCACTACATGAAAACATCTACATAAGTATTAGGTGCAAGGGCTATACTAACTTTACATTTTGTTGAAAAGATTTACTGTTACTCCACTGTTTTAAAGACTAACTTCTGGGGCGCCAGAGTGGCTCAGTTGTTGGGGCATCTGACTTTGGTTCAGGTCATGATCCTGCACTCTGTGAGTTCGAACTCCGCATTGGGCTCTGCTGACAGCTCAGAGCCTGGAGCCTGCCTTGGATTCTGTGTCTCCCTCTCTCTTTGCCCCTCCCCCACTCATGCTCTGTCTCTTTCTCAAAATAAATAAACATTAAAAATTAAAAAAAAAGAGTAACTTCTTAAACTTCCTTTCCCAATTTCCATCATTTTCCATAATGACATCAAAAGAACTCAGAGCTCTAGGTTCACCTTTAGTTCTTCCTTATTTTTCTACTATATCTAATTAGGCACCTAATCCTATTAATTCTTCCTTGACAGCATCCTCTGTGTTCCCACTTCCTTCTGTCCCTTGGGTCCAGATTACTTGAAAAATATTCTAAGAGATTTCCTATCTCTGTCAGTTTAATCCAACTTCCGCAACCAACACCAAGATAACTTCTCTAAGACATGATTTTCACCTTTTCCTCCCATGTGCAGAAAGTTATAATGGTTTCCCATTACCTATTGGATTGGAATAAGAATAGCTAGGTTGTAGTGAACACTTACTCACATAGGTTGCCAGGCACTGTGATAAGAACTATACAACCACTTCATTGTCCTCAATTTGTAGTCTCATCTTCATATGGACGAAGAGACTGACGCCAAGGTTAAGTCACTTGCCTAGGATTGACAGGTAAAAAGTTACAGAGCCCAGATTTGACCCAGTTCTATTTGGCTCCAAAGCCTGTGGTCCCAACAACTATGTTATTCTGCACAAACTCTTTGAGTTCAGATCCTTTAGTTATTTAAGATCCTGGAAATCTGGCCCCATTTTACCTCTCCAGCTTTAGCTCTTGCCGCGTCTCCATACAAACTCTTTCAGTCAGGCTGGTCTCACTACCCTCCGACCTGCCATGTTCGTTCCCTTCTCTAAGCTTATGTTCACATGGCTCCTTGTGCATGGGATACCTTCCCCTGCACCTTCTGCTTGTCCAGATTTTATACCACTTTCAGGGCCTAGGTCAGATTTTCATTCACACGACTCATAACACTTCTGTTCCAGACTACTCGTACATGTGTCGTTCATATAGACAGTAATATTTAAGCTCTTTTGATCATACCCTGAATCAGCGCAAAATGTTTTAGCACATCCTCCCAATACATGTATTATAAACTGTACTTACATCATGGACATACACTACCAAGCTGGTAGTTCCTCTGTGAGGAACTATATACTCACATATAATGTGAGTCATAGAACAGATGTAGAATACAAATTTAAAAAGGATGAGATAAAGATGAAATGATGTTTTTAGGACATTTTAAACTGTATCTTATTAACTATGGGTCGTTATTGAGAGGGAATGTGGGTCCATATTTCCAGTAGTCTTCATGATCTCAAATTATTTTAGCCAGCTCCTGGATAGAGACTAGTTCAGCATTGTGTTTTCACAAGAAGGTGGCAGATGATGTGCTGGGCTAGGAGTAGCATGGGTGCCACCTTTGTCATTTCCCTGTCACTCACTTGGACTTGTATTATGAATTTTGTCCAACATTTCTTTATAGAAATCTTGTTAAGATACTTGTCTATTTTGTGGAACTCAGTTTAATTAAAACTAGATAATATAGCCATACAGCCACCTAACCTGCAATTAGTTAGAATTAGCTAAGCACCCCCACATACTCTTCTTTTCCAAGATCTTTGGACCGTATGTGAGGGCACTTGTGTTGATCCGTATACCTAATATTAACAAACCTTCATTTCTTACTATCTTAGATTTAAAATGATTTTTTTTTGCTTCTCAGTGGGTCAAATTGTACACTTCCTGGGCTATGCTCATGCTTGCTTTGGAGAGCACCAACTTGATGTATATAAAACTTGTCTCTCAAATGTGATTCTAGGTCATTTTAGGGAAAGCTCATCTGCTTTTTTCATGTTCCCCATCATATTAGCACCATATTTGCCCAGCACTATCCTAGGTACTTTATGACGTGTGAAATGATGTTTTTAAGAAGACCAGGATAAATTTGGACTGTAGGATTTTTTTAAAGGCCATTTTAACCACTTTTAAGAATACAATTCAGTGGCATTAGGTACATTCGCAGTGTTGGGCGACCATCATCACTTTTCATTTCTAGAATTTGTCATCATGCCAGACAGAAACTCCATAGCCATCCAGCAGTAACTTCCTATTTAACCTCCTCCTCCTGTAACCTCTATTCTGCTTTCTATCTCTATGAAGATTTGACTACTCTAGTACCACAGATAAGTGGAACCACCAAATACTCGTTATTTTGTGTTTATTTCACCTAACCTAATTTTTGCAGTATTTGTCTGTGTTGTATGTAGTGTGTGTCAGGACTTCGTTCCTTTTTATAGCTAAATGATACTCCATTGCGTTCATATCACATTTTTTAATCCATTCATCTGGTGGTGGACACTGGGTTGTCTCCAACTTTTGGCTGTTATAAATAGTATGAACGTTGGTGTACAAGTGTCTGAGTCCCGTTTTCAGTACTTTCGTGTATACACATAGGAGTGGGATTGTTGAATAATATGGTAAGTCAATCTTTAACTTTTTGAGAAACTGTCAAGTTGTTTTCTACAGAGTTTGCACCATTTTACATTTCCACCAGCAATGATAAGAGTTATAGTTTCTCCACATTCCTGCCAACACTTGTTATTTTCCACATTTTTAAATAATAGCTATTTCAGGGCACCTGAGTGGCTCAGTTGGTTGAGCATCTGCCTCTTGATTTCGGCTCAGGTCATGATCCCAAGGTCGTGGGATCAAGCCCTACATTGGGCTCCATACTAGGCATGGAGCCTGCTAAAGATTCTCTCTCTTTTTCTCCCTCTCTTTCTCTCTCACTTGTTCTCTCACTCTCAAATAAATAAATACTATCCTAATGAGTGTGAAGTGCTAGCTTTTTGTACTTTTGAGTTGCATTTCCCTAATGACAAATGTTGAAATTTTTCACATGCCTATTGACCATTTGTTTTAATTTTTAATGTTTATTTTTGAGAGAGAGAGTGCGCAAGTGAGTAGGGGAAGGGCAGGGAGAGAGGGAGACACAGAACTGGAAGCAGGCTCCAGGCTCCAAGCCGTCAGCACAGAGCCCAGTGTGAGGCTTGAACTCAAGAACCTTGAGATCAGGACCTGAGCCGAGGTCAGAGGCTCAACTGACTGAGCCACCCAGGCGCCCTGCTTATTAATCTTTGGGAAATATCTTGCCCATATTTTAATTTGTTGTTTGTTTTGTTGTTGTCGTTGAGTTGTACGGGTTCTTCATGTATTCTGGATATTAATCCCTTATCAAATATAAGATTTGCAAATATCTCTCCCAATTCTGTGATTCTTTTCAGTTGCTTGATAGTGTCTTTTGATGCACAAAAATTTTAAATTTTTTTGAAGTCCAATTTTTTAATATTTTCTTTTATTACCTGTGCTTTTGGTGTTATATCTGCAAAATCATTATCAAATCCAATGCATGAGGCTTTTGCCCTCTGTTTTCATATAAGAGTTTTATAGTTTTAGGCCTTACATTTAGGTCGTTCATCCATTTCAAGTTAATTTTTATATATGGTATAAGGAAAGGTTTTGACTTCATTCTTTTGCATGTGAGTGTTCAGTTTTCTCAGCACCGTTTGTTGAAAAGACCATCCTTTCCCCATTGAATGGTTTGGCACCTTTGTTGAAAAATCAACATATATCTGAGCATTCATTTCTAGGCTCTCTATTCTGTTCCTTTGGCCTATATGTCTGTCCTTATGCTAGTACCACACTGTTTTATTACTATAGCTTTGTAGTAAGTTTTGAAATCAGGAAGTGTGAATCCTCCACATTTAGTCCTCTTTTTCAAGATTGTTCTGATGATTCAGAGCCTCTTGAGATTCCATGTGAATTTTAGGTTGGGTTTTTCTATTTCTGCAAGAAAAATGCCACTGGGATATTGATAGGAGTTGCATTGCGCCTGTAGATCCCTTTGGATAGTATTACTGTATGTGAACAGTAATAAGTTTTCTACTCCATGAACACAGAATACCTTACATATGTGGGTTATCTTTAAAAATAACTATTTATGTGAGGGTCACCTGCATGTCGATTAAGCGTCCAACTTCAGCTCAGCTCATGATCTCACAGTTTGTGGGTTCGAGCCCCGTGTCGGGCTCTGTGCTAACAGCTCAGAGCCTGGAGCCTGCTTCAGCTTCTGTGTCTCACTCTCTCTCTCTGCCCCTCCCAAACTCATGCTCTGTCACTATCTGTCTCAAAAATTAACATTTAAAATTTTTTAAATAAAAATATTTATGTGAGAAATTATACTTGCATTTATTAAAAAAAAAAAGTCAACCACTATGGTAAAGTACAAACAAAGAAAGAACAAATTACCCCAAACCTCACTACTCATTGATAAGTACTGTGAACTTTTTGGTGAACATCCTTTTTAACACCTCTTGTTTATAATTTTATATAAATTGCATGTGAGGTTTTTTCCTACTTAATACATAATACATGTTTTTCAGTATCAATGACTAGATTTAAATCATGTTTGCACCATCATTTACTTAAACAAACCCATACTGATAGACATTTAGTTTGCTTTGGACTATGAGTAATATTTATTAATATCATAGTATGAATCATGGGGAAAACAGTATGATAACAAATGTTCAACATTTTGTCTTTTGAATGAAGACAGGTACAAAGTGTTTCATTTAAGAAGTTTCTGCATATCTGATGTACTGCAATGCATTAGTAATAGATCTTTGGTGTAGTAGGTGCAATAATGAAAAGTACATAACTAGACACACATTTAGAAATTTGTTTATACTCTGACTCTTCTAGAGCCCAGTGAATGATAGTAAAGGTACAACGAAATGAAACAATTTTGTAAAACCATAGGAACTGGTATTCATTTATTCTCATGTTCTACCTTTCAGGAAGAAAGCATGGATTTAGTAAACAGAGAAGCAATGTGTGAATGGTGAGTAGTGTACCTTGAATTACTATTCTGATCATTTTTCTATTCAATTATATCTTTTCTTTTAGTTAGGCAAAGTGCAGTACTGATAATCTCTTCTTTTGTAGGGAGGTACAAAGTGCAATGCAGATAAGTCAGTCTTGGGAAGAAAGTTTGAAACTGGTATGGTATTAACATTTAAATTTTATTGAAAGTTTTACTGATTTTCGGTGTTGGCACTACCTACTTCTGTAATGTCTAGAAATCTAAGTTCTCATTTGTAACTGAAATTTGTATGCTGCATAAATCATTTTGGTTGCTGTTAAACAGTTTATGACTTACTCATAAAAATAACTGACATCATTTGAAAGTGGAGTTCAAAGTAAATAGTTGTCTGATATAAAAAGCATTGTCGTTTTGGACCAGCTTCCTTTCTGTCCTAGTAAGTCTAAGAAGAGTTTAGTTCTGCTGGTCAAACTGCTTATATGACAAAACAATAAGTGATTTCACTCCTTTCTATATAACTTAACTATGTATTAGAGTTTTAAACCATAGACAATGGGTTTCCTGGATAAATGCTGCATTTTTATTCATATAGCATATACGTATACACTCCCACTAACATTTTTACATGCAACCTTTAATTTGAACATATTTGGAATTTTGTTAGATCCCCTGCTAACATTTTTCAATGTCTCTGTACACATTATGGTTGTAGTTGTAGAAGTTGAATGATGTTCAAGCTTCTTTTCCATGGACATCTCAGATAATGATAGAATAGGAATTGAGCTGAAATTCGAGTAGAAGAGATTCTGGTTAGATGTCTGTTTCCAGCTTTGGGAATGATTAGATTAGGAAATGGGTCATCAGCAGAAACAGTGACATCTTACTTGCCTTTGAGCCCTGCGTGCCTTAGATGGACATCTACCCCTGGCTTAGGAGTGGGTGCTGAATAGTGAGTACGCAACCTCTGGAGCCTGCCCCTTTTCATGTTTGCTGCCGACACAACTTATAGAGGCTGCTGGGTTCCCTTAACTGAACTAACTCGAATTACTTCAGGTGTTGGCCCGAGCGAGTGAATCTACAAATGTGTTAGGACGTGGAAGGGAACACGTAACATAACTTTACTTGTGTCTCAGAAAAGAGAAGAGCACATTGTAAAGTCCTGCATTATGCGGTACTGATTCTGTCTGTATAAAACCCATGAACAATTTTTATAGCTGTAGTTACCTTTGCTGCCCCCTTTCTATCTTAGTTCTAACCAAATCCTTTTTGATTGTTTCCTGGACATTGAATTGTAGGCTTTAAAAACAAAGTACAGGTTAAACTGGAAGAGAAACATTTTAATTTAGGACTTGTGTATATACTAGTAAGTATTGCTCAATATCAAGTCCTCACATTCTACATCTCTGGGGACATCAGGTAAACCCCTCAACTTGCCATGTAGCTCTCTTTTCTAAAATGGTAAAGGGTATCTTTCCTTATTGAAGTGAGCCGCGGGTTCCTGGCTTGGGTTAGGATGACGCGAGCGCCTGGCCACTGCGGACCCGCAGACTCAGGAAGGGTCCCATTCCCCGCGCGACAGCTCTCTCCCTAAGTGTCTGACTAGGTGAGCAATTGCTTCTCCAACCATACACTGCTTTCTGCTTACACAGAGTGACAGTGATTTAGAGAAACCATCTTCAAAGTGCATTGATTTAATTCCAGTTCCCCCAGCACCTCCTGCCACCAGGGGGATTGGGAAGGTAAGAAAGGAGAGCCTAAGAATCTGTGTCCCTTGAAATATCCATGAAATATTAATATTTCACCACCCAAACTTTGGGGGGGGGATATATTTTGCTATAGTACATCTGACTCTAAGAGACAGTTTTCCCTCCTTTTCATTTCTTGAATTATTTTTTATAACAAAAGTTGCCAATTTTAAGAATATGATTTAATTATTTTTGGTAATTGTGTATAATCCTGTAACCATAACCATAACCCAGTTGTAAAACAGTTCCCACACTCTAAACAATGTCCTCATGATCTTTTGTGGTCCATTGCCTTCACCCCCCCCACCCCCGGCCCCAGCCCAGGAAACGACTGATCTGCTTTCTGAGAAGAGTGGTAGTTTTCAAACCTCTGTTCTCATTTGGTTTTAGCAATATTTTTCTCCATCGTTGCAAGCTTGTGTGAGTTACACCACTTTTCCTCCAAGCCCTATTCGCAGTCCTACACGACAGTTTCCAATGTAAGTTCATGTTGTATGAAAATACCAGATTGCTTATAAAATAAGAATTTGAGAAACTTAAAAGAAATTATAGCTCCAGGTTCTATGACAAACAAAGAAGTAACGTTTTTGGCTAAATTAAAATAAATGTCATTATTTTGGTTTATCATCTTGTATATTGAAAAGAATCAAGTGAGTTGGGAACACGTGAGAACACATGAACATTGGAAGCCTCAGTAACTCATCACCCTGCTCGAACAGAGTCTTCTTCTCCAAGCTTGTTGATAAGGATCAAAGCTAATTCTTGAGTTGGAAACAGCTGCCCTGGCTCATTTACACATGATTTTCCCCTTGATTCAACGCAAGTCACAACCAGAACAGTAGGTCTTTCTAGCTTTTTGCCTCCATAATTTAAAAAAATCCCGAGTCCTTCTAAATTGCAAGACAGTTTGCTACCCTGAGGCATTCCTGTTTCTAACTCAGATTTAGAGAAAAAGCAATAAAATGATGTAAATAGTACATAGTCCTTTTTTAGTGTATATCCTTAGATCTATTATAATGAAATAGTCATAGCTGGTTTTGTTCAAATTTTTTTCTGGTAATGATTGTGACAATTTTATTTTAGAAGAAGAAATCAAAGCCCCACCAACATTATTAGACCAAGTATATTTGGAGCATTAAAAAGAAAAGGTACTTTTATCTACTAGCAAAAATAAATATAGCTTTGAATTATTATTATTATAAGGTATTATATAAAATCAAGTGCTATAAAATTCATTTTAAAGGATTTATTTAAAATATATTTGATAAGTTACTAGAGTCCTTTCACTTTACTCAAACTCTGTAAAGAAAATTTTAAAAGCTATGAAGTGCTGAGGTGCCCGGGTGGCTCAGTCAGTAGAGCATGCAGCTAGGTCGTGGAGTTGTGAATACAGGCCCCACGGTGGGTGGAGAGCTTACTCAAAAATATAATCTTTAAAAAATTTTTTGAAGAGCTATAAAGTGCCATATGAATATGAATTGAGAAATTTAATTCCAGTCTATTACGATTTTTTGTTACATAAGTATAATTCCCCAGGCTATCTGCCCTAAGTGCTTGTGAAAACAATGCGGGGAATGAGGGAATGAACAGATCCAGTGAGTCACTCACCTTCCTATTCTGCTCAGTCCCGCCCCTGCCCCGCCTGCTGCCGCACCTCCTTGTTGACATCAGATGAATAAGTTGACACCAATCAGATGCACTTACTACACTAAAAATATATGTTAAGATGTATGTGTGTGCTCTGATGGTTCACTTCTTTATGGGGGTTAATTTTGGTTAAATATATGGAAAATAAGCCACTTACTTGATAATAAAAGGACAGTGGAAAAAACAGTAGTGTTTTTTTTTTCAATCCTACAACCCTGGGTCCCATTTCTCAATCCTGCCTCCCTAAGCTAGGTTAGTCTTCCTTTCTCATTAATACCACTACTGAGTTTTAAAGTTAATACAAAGTTTAACTATAATAGGGAGGGAAATGGATAAATAGGAAAGAAGGCTAAAAGTTTAAAATGTGTATTTGTGAAAAATCCATCAAGATAGGAAAGAAGAGGAGCACCTGGGTGGCTCAGTAGATTCAGTCTCCGACTCGATTTCCGCTCAGGTCCTGATCTCACGGTTCGTGAATTTGAGTCCTGCGTTGGGCCCTATGCTGACAGCACACAGCCTGCTTGGGATTCTCTCTCCCTCCCTCCCTCTCTGCCCCTCCTATAATCACTCTCTTTCTCTCTGTCTTTTTCAAAATAAGTAAAATAATCTTTTAAAAGGGTACCTTTATAAAAAGATAGGAAAGAAGGAGAAGAAGAAAAAGAGGAGGAAGAGGGAGAATAAAAGGGGAAGGGTAAGGGGAAGGAGAGCAAACTATAGGGAAAGAAATTGAAATGTACTTCAGTTTTCGATGTATTTTGGATAAGTTAATGGCAGTTGCCCTAATAACACATCTATGTCAGCATGTACTTATTATATTTTAAGACTAGGACTAGATCAGTTTTGGGAAACACTCTTTTAAACTCAGCACATTGTTTTATGATGATGGGTCAACAACCTAGCTTAGGGGTCTTTTGCCTGTACTGTGAAGTTGGGGGCTAGTGTTGACAAAGCATTTAAATATATTAATAGTTTAGGAGCTGTTAGAAAGTTGAGGTCATTTCAGTATTTCAAATAAAATATATTTGGGGCACCTGGCTGACTCAGTTGGTGGGGCATGTGACTCTTGATCTTAGTTAGGGTTGTGAGTTTGAGCTCCACGTTGAATGTAGGGATTACTTAAAAATAAAATCTTTAAAATAAATAAGTAAATAAAATACACTTAAATCAAAGACAGTGTTTTACTAAATTAAAATTCTCCTTTTAAGACATTTATTCATAAAATGTTTTTATAACATTGAAAATTCCTGGAATTTTCTTAGAATTTATTATTTATTTATTTATTCAAGTTTATTTATTTTGAGAGTGCACATGCATGCACAAGTGGGGTAGGGGTAGAGAGAGAGGGAGAGAGAAAGAGAATCCCAAGCAGACTCCACTCTGGCAGCACAGAGCCTGATGTGGAGCTTGATCTCAAGAACTATGATACCATGACCTGAGGCGAAATCAAGAACCAGACACTTAACCGAATGAGCCACCCAAGTGCCCCCAAATCTGACTCACAAAATTATTTTTATATTACAATTTTGACGTAATAGACTTGGTTTCTGCCCAGTGTCTTGGTGGGTGTAGCGTGTCTCACACAAGCCTCTTGTATCCGGTTTTCAGTTGCTCTGCAGGATGACTGCCTCACTCAGTTCTCTGAGGTCCCCGTCAGAACTCCAAAGCAAATTCCACATGTACTACATAGTCTGGAGTTTAATTCAGACCATATTCTGAATATAGCCTATATAAGTTTGGTAAGAATTCATCTGGCATTTTAGGTAGAGTGACAGATTAAACAAATTTAATTTTATTTATCTGTTTTAGAATATGAATATCCATTTGGGAAACACACAACGGTGTCCTGTTTGGAACCTATTAATGAAATATTGGGAAAGAGGGCATAAAAAAGAGGTTCTGGGTGGGAGAGGAAACACAATGAGGACTGTAAACAACGGCAGAGAGTATGAGATCGCTGTCAGAATCCCCCAAGCGTAGGAAGGCATGTTGTTTGGTGGTGAGCTACACTTACTCGCACTGGGTATAAGCCAGAGCAAATAAGGCTTCTGGTAGGAGGCCTGAGAAATCTGCAGAAATCGGACAGCTGTAAAGAGCATTTTATAAGGTAATAATGGTTTCAGCAAAGAGCGTTTCCATGTTCTTCTATGATGAATTTGTTTTGATTTGTCTTTTAATTTAAACCCCAAAGGAGAGGTGAGTAGTTTTTCCATAATGGTATAATGGTAATCTGGCATGGGACAGGATACCCAGACGTCTTTTGAGTTTAAGAGCCATGATTATACTACAAAAGTAGGTCTGTGGAATTTCTATTCGTAGAATATATTATCCTAGGGATAACTTTAATTTATTTTTAAGTAAACTTTGTGCCCAACATGGGGTTTGAACTAACAACTGAGAGTTGTGCGCTCCACTGACTGAGCCAGCCAAGAGCCCTATCCCTAGGGGCA
Source organism: Suricata suricatta (assembly GCF_006229205.1). Classification (NCBI taxonomy): domain Eukaryota; kingdom Metazoa; phylum Chordata; class Mammalia; order Carnivora; family Herpestidae; genus Suricata; species Suricata suricatta. The sequence continues at coordinate 95,845,174 of NC_043717.1, forward strand.
TTTTTTAATGAGTAGGTGGCCTTAGTGTTTCATCACTCATATATATTCCACCCTACGAGTTATGGGCTTGAACCTTAGTTTTCTCTCATCCATACGTGATTATCACATGATTATGTAACACTGTGTAGATTTTACCATTTACTTTGACTTAAGATGACAGCAGTACAGTTTTTTAACATTAGATGCTTCTCCTTATTCTTTAAAAATATATTTATTTTGTTGGTTGTATGCCATAAAAATAATTGTATATTTTTGGCAAAATAAATATAGCAATAATCTAAACATTTAAAATAAGGAATGAGATTAAATCATGATATGGCCTTACTACATAGCTCTATAAAATGACACTGCAGCATTTAGTTAATAATGTGAGAAAATTATACTCATTAACAACAAAAAAAATAGATAACCTATCAGTATTATATACAAATCCAATCTTGTTTATAAAGAATCCTGTATATACACACATATTTAGGAATTACTAGAAACTGGTGGTCTCTCGGTAATGAGGAAGTAAAACTCTTTGCTTTGTGTTTTTATGTATTTTCTAAATCATTTGTAATGAACAAGTTTTTATTTTAGCAATTAAAAGCAAAAGCAAATTAGATAAAACATATTCTGCCCTGATCTGCCTTTTTTTGTCACAGGTGAAATGCTAGCTGAAGATCAGCCTAAGAGAGTTTTCCAAGGCACAACTGACGTGCTTTCTTCCAATACTGACGTGAATGTTTGGTGAGTATTAGCATGAATTCTTAAACACTCATTGGCCAGTTTTCACTTGGCTTTTAAGTTTGTTTTTACTATTGTATGTATTCAGAAGTATGGTATATTATTAAATATTTTTAGAACTTGTCAAACTAATATTCCAAGTGGATGCTATTCACTTTAGTTCTTCTCCCTAACATTTATGTGTGACATTAATATATTAATACATATTTAGAAATGGGGCTTGGGCATTTGATTAAGAGGTATTAGAGAAATATATAAAAATGCAAGCTTGGAAAAAAATTATCTTCTGCCTATCTTTTCTACCTTGGATTTTTGTGTGCTTCATTATTGAAAAGTGGGCCAAGACAGCATGTTTTAATAATCAAAATGGGAAATACAGTGAATGGGTTTTTGTTTATTATCATTCTTGGTTTTATTTTACTGCTCTTAGGAAATTGCTCTTGTTGCTAGGGCCAGTTCTTTGCTTCACATATTTTGTATTTATTTGGAGACAAAGCAGAGTACATGGAGATCTTTTGAATTCTGTTATCACTGAATGGCATTTTCTTCCCCTAGTCTATCTTCAGATAGTCTTTTTTATTTTTTTTTTAATGTTTATTTGTTTTTGAGAGAGAGAGAACGCAAGCAGAAGCGGGGGAGGGGCAGAGAGAGGGAGATACAGAATCCAGAACAGGTTCCAGGCTCTGAGCTATCAGCACAGAGCCCGATAATGGGACTCAAACTTGAGAATGGTGGCAAGACCATGACCTGAGCTGAAGTCGGGACACTTAATCGGCTGAGCCACCCAGGCGCTCCTGTCTTCAGATGTCTTGACAGAAGCAGTAGCAGTGCAGGCTCTTCTTGTAATTCTCCAGTTAGAATCAGCGCTGTCGTAAACTGCCGTGTAGACTTCTGACTCTCTTTCTCCATTCATCGTTGTAGACGAACTTTCAAGTACATGCTTCATCCATCCCAAGAATTTCTCACCATTGGAGAAACACACATTTGCTTTTCTGTCTCCCCCTCCCTCTCCCTTTACACACACACACACACACACACACCTCTACATACATGTTAGAGCAATAACAGAATTGTACATTATAGGGGCACCTGGGTGGCTCAGTCAGTTAAGCATCTGACTTCGACTCAGGTAGTGATCTCATAGTTTGTGAGTTTGAGCCCCGCATTGGGCTCTGTGCTGGCAGCGTGAGCTTGCTTGGAATTCTGTGTCTCTTCCTTTCTGTTTGCCCCTCCCTGCTCATGCTCTGTCTCTCTCTCTCTAAATAAATAAATAAACTTAAATAATTGTATGATATAAACTATTTCCTATTACTTTATTTTTTCAGTTTCTTAAAATTCTGTTTATCTACAGAACTTGCATGTCTAATTCCTGTGTATGCCCTTAAAAGCAATGTGGTAATATTTTCAAAGATGTTTTCCAAGTAAGAGCTGTATTGAAGATACAGTCATACATCTTCAAACTGCTAATTTGTAGAAACATGTTGCACCTTGACTTTTTAAAAACATATTTCAGAGCTCTATTTTATGAATAAGTAGATAAAATTGTAAGTTGTAACAAAATATAATTGTCCCATTAATCAACAAGTAAAATAATTTTTAAAATTATGTACTGAATGGCCATGTTAGTTCTTGATATTTTCAATAATTGGAAAAATCACCTGTCTTACAACATATTCTGTTTAACTTTTTAAAAAATGTTTATTTAGAGAGAATGCACACGTGGGGGAGGGCCAACATGAAACCCAGATTGGGGCACCATGCGGGGCTCAATCTCACAAACATGAAATCATGACGTGAGCTAAAATCAGAGAGTCAGATGCTTAACCAGCTGAGCCGCCCCTGAGAGCAGGTTTGACAGCTAAGCTAGTTATACATGCTGGCGCAAGCATTGCCTCTTTTGCACACGAATCCTTAGGAATGGTTAGGGGAAACATGATGAAAAAAAGCTAATTGAGTAGCAGGAAAATAATATGTAATTGGGGCTTACTCAATTTGTACTTAACCTGATTATCCCTGATCAATTTTATATTCTAATTAAGTGTGGAAAAACAATGTTGATAAATTGTGGTCTTTTAGACTTCTATGAATTACTTTTTATTCATCATCATGACTACTGATTTGATTAAATAAGGCTTAATAAGTTAGGGTTTTTCTGCAAGAATCCTGTGCCTCCAGTTGTTCCCTACGGGCTATAAAGGTCTGTTTAAACCCTAATTTTGTATTTAAGGCTTAAGGGTTTTCTGAATAAGAAAATTATATGTTAAAAATGTAAAATGTGAGGGAAGTGCTCTAAGTAATTGAGGATAGCATTAGCATTTTGAAAAATAGAAATGTATCCTCATGAAATGAACTTGAGAATTAGTTTTCATTTCCTCAGCTAACAAAATAGGACTGATTATCTAAAATGTTTATAAAAAGTTTTCCCTTGTCATTAGAAATAATCAGAATGATGAAAATCTGATGTAGGTATGCCCCACATGGGAAAAAGACTTATACCAAGAAGTGTTTGACAGTGGCCCCAGTGGAATTAATGGCTAGATATGCGGGGGAAGATTCTGTTCACCTACGAATAAGTGAATATTTATGAGATGACTGGGATCGTGATGGTCTCCAGAAACTGGGACAGGATTCTACAAATTGGCCAAGGACAAGCGAACTGTCATATCGCCTCTGTTGCCCAGCTTCTATCCTTGCGTGACCCTGAGTGCGCCAACTGAGAACATACCCAGGGGCTCCCATGGGATGAGGTGTGGTGGCAGTGATGTTCCTTGCTGAAACTGTAGGTCGTTGACAGACCAAAAAGTGTGTCCTTACGTATTGTTGACACTTTAGCCAAAAGAAAAGTCTTGCAGGATAAAAAACTCTTGGAGTTTAAAACTTTAGAGTACAAAAACCAAGGATGAAGACAGTGAGCAGTGGGGACAGGACTGGCACTCAGTTGTACAAGGAACTTTCAATCAATAACTCTTGGTCATCTTGACAGTCTCAATAAACTTCTCTCAACTCAGACAATTCCATTAAACTCTGTTCAGTTAGTTTTTAGTTAGTTGTACTCTAGGATGCCACACTTACTATAATATGCTCAGAATCAAGAACTTTGTAGTCAACTTTCCAGTCCGTTGCCTTTTGAGGTTTTGTATTAGGAAGATCTGTTGAAATGATTTTCATTTCTTCATTTCTTATTTTTAATGCTTATTTATTTATTTTGAGAGAGAAAGAGAGCAGGGAAGGGACAGAGAGGGAGAGAGAGAATCCTAAGCAGACTCCACACTGTCAGCACAGAGCCTCACATGATGCTCAATCCTGTGAACTGTGAGACCATGATCTGAGCTGAGATCAAGAGGCACATGTACCCCAGTGTTCATAGCGGCACTTTCAACGATAAGCCAAATCATGGAAAGACCCTCAATGTCCATCCACTGATGAATGGATCAAGAAGATGTGATATATATATATATATATATATATATATACAATGGAGTACTACATGGCAATGAGAAAGAATGAAATCTGGCCATTTGTAGCAAAGTGAATGGACCTCGAGGGAGTCATGCTAAGCGAAATAAGTCAGGCAGAGGAGGACAGATACCATATGTTGTCACTCATAGGTCTAACAGGAGAGACCTAACGGGACCATGGGAAGGAAAAAGTGGGGGGGGAAAGAGTTGGGGAGACGGAGGGAGGCAAATCATGAGAGACCTTTGAATGCTGAGAACAAACTGGGGGCTGAGGAGGGAGGGGGGAAGGGGAAGGGGGATGATGGACGTGGAGGGGGGCACTTTCGGGGAAGAGCACTGGGTGTTATATGGAAACCAACTTGGTAATAAACTATTTTAAAAAAAAGTCAGACACTTAACTGACTAAGCCACTCCAGTGCCCCATTTCTTAAATGATTTTGAAACCAAAGGAGTACTAATTTTTACATGATGAGATTTTGTGGCTGATTTATTTTTATTTTTTTTTGTTTCATGTTTTTATTTAAATTCTAGTTAGCTAACAGAGTGTAATGTTTGTTTCAGAAGAATTTAGTGATTTCTCAATTGCATATAACACCCAGTACTCATCACAAATGCCCTTCTTATTGCCCGTCACCTTACCCACCTCCCTCCATCAGTCCTCAGCTTGTTCTCTGTAGTTACGGGTCTCTTATGGTTTTCCCCCTCCCCTGTCTCTCTGCTTCTCTGCTTCTCTGCTTCTCTCTCCTTCTCTCTGTCTTTTTTCCCTTATGTTCATCTGTTTTGTTTCTTAAATTCCACATGAGTGAAATCGTATGGGACTTGTCTTTTTCTGATTGACTTATTTCACTCAGTATAATACATTCTAGCTCCATCCACGTCATTGCAAATGACAAGATTTCATTCTTTTATATGGCTGAGTAATATTACATTGTGTATATATATCACATCTTCTTTACTTATTCATCACTTGATGGACATTTTGTCTCTTTCCATAATTTGCATATTGTTGATAGTGCGGCTATAAACTTCAGGGTGCATGTATCTCTTCGAATCAGTGTGTATCCTTTTGGTAAATACCTAGTAGTACAGTTGCTGGGCAGGGAAATACAAATTAAAACTACAGTGAGATATCACCTCATACCTGTCGGAGTGGTTGACTTTTTTAAATTACAGCAAGATTGTATTTTGTCATCCTAAACATGCCGAAGGATCATAATGTCAGTTTTCATAGTAAAAGGCACACATTTGTTTTCTAGGGCTGCCGTAACAAAGTTCCACAAACTGGGTAGCCTAGACAGTCAAAATAGCTTATATCCTAGTTCTGGAGGCTGAAAGTCCAAGATCAAGGTATCAACAGAATTGGTTCCTTCTGGAGGCTCTGAGAGAAAATTTGTGAATGTTTCTCGCCTGCTTTCTGGTAGTTGCCAGAAACCCTTGCCTTGCCGACATATCGCTCCAGTCTGTCTCTGTCGTCATGTGGGCTTCTCCCTGGGTCCCTGTGTTTTCATGTAGTTCTTATAGAGACACCAGTCATTGGATTTAGGGTCCAGGCCAATCCAGTCCGACTTCACCTTAGCTTGATTACATCCACAAAGAACTTAAGGTCACGTTCACAGGTACTGGGAGTTAAGGACTTTCACATTATCTTTTTGTATACACAGTTTAACCCGTAGCAGGATACTTTTAGAATTTTTATTTTGATTCATTTTTCTTGTTTTTAAAATCCTCTATTTTATAACCCATTTTTAAAAATATGAGAACAAGATGTGAATATATTGAACATAGCATTGGTATGTCTTCTTTCTTATTTTATTTTAGTGCCCACGTGAGCGGGGGAGAAACGCATAGTGAGTAAGAGAAAGACTCTTAAGCAGGCTCCACGCTCGGCCCAGAGCCCAATGCAGGGCTCAATCCCATGAACCTGGGATCATGACCTGAGCCGAAATCAAGAGTCAGATGCTCAACTGACTGAGCTGCCAAGGCTCCATTATCTCGTTCTTATATATGATAAATATATGGTTGTTTATAAGAAATCTTGTTTTTATATATCATAAATATATGCTTGTTTATAAATAATCTTGTTCTTATAAATGATAAATATATGCTTGTTTATAAATATATATATGTATGTGTATGTACATACACACTGGTTTTCACGTTGTCAATAAAAGGATAAATGAAAGTGGAAGTATGTTTCTAAAATATTTTCTTTTTTTTTAAATTTATTTTGAGAAGAGAGAAAATATGAATGGGGGAGGGACAGAGGGGGGGGCGGGGAGAGTGAGAATCCTAAGCAGGTTTCATGCCCAGGGTGGACCCCTATGTGGGGCTTGAACTCATAAACCTTGAAATTGTGACCTGAGCCAAAACTCAAGACTTGGATGCTTAACCAACTGAGCCACCCAAATGCCCCTGCTTTTAAAATATTTTCATGGTATCATTTTTAAACCTTAAATATGTATTCATGTTCAATCAAATGTTCCTACTTATAATGTTATAAAAGAGCAGCATTCCAGATTCATCCTGACAGAGGACCCACTGTATTAATAAGTTAGATTCTCAAGTCAGAGTAAAAAATACAGTTCTTAAGATTTATAATAACTAAACCAATCAAGCTGATGATTTCAAGTATATTCAACTAAGTATCTAATGAATACTTTCTGTTTGTAGGAATCGCTACTTAAAATTGTAGGATATATGAAGATGAGTGAAATGCCATCCCTATCTTCAAGCAGAATAACATAAGTACAAAAATAATAATGATACAAGGCAATCTAAGATGACTGCAGAGGCACAAATGAAAGGATGTCTGAACTGTAAATGTAGGAGAGGAAGATAATATTGGCATGCTAGGATTTTAGAAGCCTTTTAGTATACCTCTCAATGCAGAAATCCTGTTAAGAATTCTACTCAAATGATCTTTTAGCCTTAGTTTGAAATCTTGCAGTAATGAACTGACTCTCTCACACAATAGTTCATTCTGCTGTTGGACAACTCTCAGTATCAGAAAGCTCATAGGTTAAAACGGGGGAATGGGGTTAGAATTTGTATCCAGGTGGCCTGTTTCATGTGTTATTAAAAGCAGGCGAGTTAAGATTCTAATTCTGTATTAATCTTTATCCCTGCTCCTTGAATTATTATTACTTCCACTAAGCATATATTTAATCTCATCTCCTAAATGAATTTTTAAAATTCACCTAGAAGCAACTATATGTAAATATCCGTGATGAAAATGCACATACGATACTTTGGATATCTATGGAGAAAACTAATTACAATATGCCTCAAGTGTTTTTAAATATTTTCAATCTTAAAAGTTGAGCTTCTTGATTTTTTTTTTGAGGAACCTCCACACTGTTTTCCAGACTGGCTGCACCAGTTTACATTCCCACCAACAGTGTAGGAGGGTGCCCGTTTCTCCACGTCCTTGCCAGCATCTATGGTTTCCGGATTTGTTCATTTTAGCCACTCTGACTGGTGTGAGGTGGTATCTCAGTGTGGTTTTGATTTGTATTTCCCTTATGATGAGTGATGCTGAGCATCGTTTCATGTGCCTGTTGGCCATCTGGATGTCCTCTTTGGAGAAGTGTCTGTTCAGGTCTTCTGCCCATTTCTTCACTGGATTATTCATTTTTAGGGTATGGATTTTAGTGAGTTCCTTGTAGATTTTGGATACTAGCCCTTTATCTGATACGTCATTTGCATCTATCTTTTCCCATTCTGTCAGTTGCCTATTAGTTTTCTTTATTGTTTCCTTTGCAGTGCAGAAGCTTTTTATCTTGATGAGGTCCCAAGAGTTCAGTTTTGCTCTTGATTCCTTTGCCTTTGGGGATGTGTCGAGTAGGAAATTGCTGCAGTTGAGGTCAAGGATGCTGTTTCCTGCTTTCTCCTCTAGGGTTTTGATGGTTTCCTGTCTCACATTCAGGTCCTTCAGCCATTTTGAGTTTCTTTTTGTGTAAGATGTAAGAAAGTGGTCTAGTGTGTTGCTGTCCGGTTCTCCCAATATCACCTGTTAGAGAGGCTATCTTTTTTACATTCGATAAACTGGTACAACCGCTCTGGAAAACAGTGTGGAGGTTCCTCAAAAATTAACAGTGGAACTCTCCTATGACCCAGCAATAACACTGCTAGGAATTTACCCAAGGGATACAGGAGTGCTGAGGCATAGAGGCACGTGTACCCCAATGTTCATAGTGGCACTTTCAATGATGGCCAAATCATGGAAAGAGCCTAAATGTCCATCACCTGATGAATGGGTCAAGAAGATGTGGTTTATATATACAATGCAGTATTACATGGCAATGAGAAAGAATGAAATCTGGCTGTTTGCAGCAACATGGATATAACTTGAGGGTGTCATACTAAGTGAATTAAGTCAGGCAGAGAAGGACAGATACCATATATTTCACTCATAAGTGTAACAGGAGAAACTTAACAGAGGACCATGGTGGGGGGAAGGGGGAAAAAGAGTTAGGGAGAGGGAAGGAGGCAAATTGTGAAAGACTCTTAAATGCTGAAACAAACTGAGGACTGAAGGGGGAGGGTGAAGGGGGGTGATGGACATGGAGGAGGGCACTTGTGGGGAAGAGCACTGGGTGTTATATGGAAACCAACTTGACAATAAAGTATAAAAAAAAAGTTGAGCTTGAAAACTATGTAGGTAGACTTCACTGTCAGATTATTGAATCTATGCATTTAGAAAAGGCCCAAGAACAGTAAGTACTGTGGCAAAAAGGTAACTTTGTTTTCCTTCAATTCCATCATATCTACAGATTTCTTACACTATGGTAAATGAGATTGCTTTTTATAAATGTCTATAATGTATGGGTGGAAAGAGTCATGTATAGGAATCATGGAACCTTGCTCAACTTTCTTAATCGTGGGAGACTTAATGACCAAGGCCTCTCAGAAGAAATGCATTAAGTTAATACAGTTATTAACTGAATCCTACAAATTGACCAATAGGCGCACGCTGTCTCTCTCTCTGTCTCTCTCTCTCTCTCTCTCTCTCTGTGTGTATATATATATATATATATATATATATATATATATATATATACACATATATATATGAAATTGGAGATCTCCATGGCATCACTGACTTTAAGCTGGTAACATAACTGTTTATGTTAACCTTTTAGGAGAATTACCCAATTATATTATGAGTATAGGAGTCAGAAGACCTGGCTTTGGCTCCAACTGTGTCACTAGCTCCGTGTGACTTTCAGCAGGTTGCTTCACGAGTCAGGGCTTCAGATTTCCAATCTGTAAAATAAGGTCCTTTCTGTCACTTAAAATTTTATTGATTCTGTAAAAACACCTGCCTTCATCTTTGCTACTGTAACAGTGAAATTCATGATGGCATTAAGCTTCTGAAGGCTTTAAGAAAATATTTATGAAATTAAAGAGCTTTATTCCTAATATTTTGATTCTTTCTGGCAACAAGAACCTGATTTTCTTCAGCCTCTTGCATAGTTCGATGAATCACACATACTTTATGATGAAATGTGGAAAGCTCATTTTCCCCTGGTTTCTTGTTTTGTGTGGATAAATGGTCCTCTCAGGATTTCCATATTAATACAAGTTCCCACTCACCATAAAGCACTCAGCATAAAATATTCTTTCTAGTAACTACAGCTTGAGACAAAACAAAAATAAAGATACATTTGATGTGTTCCTTTCTGAGAAGCAAAGGAGACAGGGCAAAAAGCTACATCAACTATAAAAACCGTGTCACAATGCATATTCGGAAGTGCTCACCTAGTACTAAATAGACCACTAGCAAAATAGTTTTTATTTTTCCTTGATAATTAAGATATGGCTATAAGAAAAACCTTCTGTCTTCAGCTTAGTTGATTTCATGGCATGGCTCTTGTGCTTGGTAACTCTCCATTGAACACAAAAGAGGACACACTTGAAAGTCGCCAACAGCGAGTTTGTGACTTTGTGCTGAGGAAAGAAATATTTTGAAATCACATTATCCAGCAGAGGAACCTAATTATGCTTTCCATTTCTAGTCTCACTCTTCTGAAGTTTGCTTCCTTAACTAGACTAATATTAAACTCTGCAGTAGTTTACACTGAATCCTATTCTTAGATAATCTTTTCATAGGTGTGAAGTCTCTGGAAAGGAAGGTGCTGAGGCTAGTATGTTGGGACTGTCAAGGGAAGTTCAGCTAAAACTCTCTTAAACTTGACTTGGAATACGTTACCATGCCACATTGATTAGCAGATTTTTAAAATCTTTATTCATTTTTTGAGAGAGCAGGAACAGATTTATTTTTTTAATGTTTATTCATTTTCTGAGAGAGTGTGAGCACAAGTGCAGGAGGGGCAGAGAAAGAGGGAGACAATCCAAAGCAGACCCCAGGCTCTGAGCTGTCAGTACAGAGCCTGACACAGGGCTTGAACTCAGAAACCACGGGATCATGACCCGAGCTGAAGTGGGATGCTCAACCAAGTGAGTTGCCCCTCACTAGCAGAGATTTAAAATTTGTTTGTAGTTGACATGGCTGTTGAGATTATGGGGAAAGTGGTGTTTGAATTCACTGCAGTGAGTCCTTAATGTCCTTTGTGGAGGACGTTTGCTGGTATGTATCAGAAGCCTTCAAAATGTGCACATCTTTTGATACAGCGATTCTTCTAAACATTTTTCTTAGGGAAAAGTATGGGACAGGTTGAAAAGGATGTTTGATGTTGTGAAAAACACAATGTTTTTTTAAAAAATGTAATATTTTCAACAAGTGGTGCTGAGGCAACTGAATATCCACATGCCAAATAGTAAAGTTGGATTCCTACCTCACACCATATATAAAAATTGGCCAAAATGGATCAAGGACCTAAATATTAAGATCTGAAACCATTACATTCTTAGGGAAAAAACAGGGGTAAATCTTCATTACTTCGGGTTTGGAAGTGGATTCTTAGATATCTCACTAAAAACATGAGCAACTAAAGAAAAAAATACATCAGTTGAACTTTACCAAATTAAGAACTTTTGTACCTCAAAGGACATTTAACAAGACAGTGAAAATACAACAAAAAATTTGTAAATCATATCTGATGAGTTTAATCCAGAATATGTAAAGAAGTCTTATAACTCAGCCACAAAAATGAACAACCCAATTAAAATATGGGCAAAGGACTATGAATAGACATTTCTCCCAAGAAGTTATACATCTGGCCAATAAGCATATGAAAAGATGTTAAATATCATTAGTCATTAAAGAAATGCAAATCAAAACCACAAAGCAGTATCACTTCATACCCACTGGGTGGCTATAATAAAAAAGATAATAACAAGTGTTGGTGAGGAGGTGGAGAAATAGAGGGCCCATGTACACCGCAGGATCAAACGGAAAATAGTGTGGTGACTGTGGAAAACATTTTGGCAGCTCCTCAAAATATTCAATATAGAATTATCGTAAGATCCTTGATCTTACAGTCCACTCCTTGAAAACAAGGACTGAAATAGACACTTGTATGCTATTCTTCCCTGTGGCATTATTCACAATAGCCAAAAGATGGCAACAACCCCAGTGTTCATCACCAGATGGATGGGTCAATATTTATTACATACATACAGTGGGATGTTGTTCAGCTATGAAAAGGAATGAAGTTCTGGTACATACTACAACATGGATGCAACTTGAAAACGTGATGCTAAGTGAAATAAGCCAGACACCAAAGGAGAAACATTGCACGACTCCACGCACGTAAGATATTTAAAATAGATAAATTCATAGAGACAGAAAGTAGATTACAGGTTACTAGGGGCTGGAGGGAGGGAGGAGGGGGAGTTATTCATAATGGGTATAGAGTTTCTGCTTGGGATGATGAAAAAGTTTTGGAAATAGATAATGGGAATGGCTGTGTATTGTGAGTGTAATCAATGCCACAGAATTGCATACTTAAAAGTAGTTAAAATGGCAAGTTCTATGTAAAAAATGAGAAACCTAGTATTTAACACTAACAGATTGGTTAAGCTATCATTTCTTAGGGTGTTTTATAAAATATGAGTAGGTTAAGTGTCCTGAAGAATGAAAGATGGTGAAGGCCATGGGGAGTCTATGGTTAAGTAAGTTTAGGAAAACCCATTGAAATAGTTTCTTTAACATCATGAAAGCCCAGCAAAAGAGTTATAGTATGAAGCATTTTTAAACTGTTTAAGTTCTTGTTTTTAGGGTCATCTTGTGGGATTTATGTTATGTACACCCTTTGGAAAACACCAGGTTAAACAAATTCCATTCACTCCATGGAAATCTGTGTACCCATTAAGAATGGTCGTATATCACTTGACGTGGAAAAGATGTTTACACTATATTGCAAAGTAAAAAAGCAATGTGATTAATGGGATTTCATTTTTGTTTTAAACAAGTATATATATATTTAAAAGGATATATAACAGAAAAAACTTTGTAAGACTATATGCCAAAATGTTTAAGTCTCTGGGTGGTAGGAAGAGGGACGATTTTGTTTTCATTTGTTTTTCTCTTTGCTTATCTGTATCTTCATATTTTTCCACATGGAATAGTTGTATAATCAAGAAATAGTAGAAGTTAAATGTATTTTAGAAAGTTATCTGCAGTTATTACTTATGTGAGGGAGGGATGAGAAGGACCCCCTTACTCTTCTTGAACTGTACTTACTTTTACTTGAACTTTCATCAAAGGAGAGTCAAAGGGCCTTTCAACTATTAGAAAGTTCTGCTCATTCAAAAATTCTCCCTGATATTGAACTGAAATCTACCTTCCATCGTTTGAACTAATTTGCCCTGACGAATGCCACAAAACAAGCAAAATCCATCTCCTCCTAATAACGAGTATTAGTGACTATGTGAAGAAACAAAACCCTTGGACATTGCTGACCAGAAGGTAGTGACTGTGGAAAATATTTTAGCAGTCCCTCAAAATAGTAAACAGAGAATTATGATATGATCCAAGAATTCCACTCCTTGAAAACCAGGACCCAAACGGATACTTGTATGCTAATGTTCCTTGCGACAGCCAAAAGGTGGCAACAACCCAGGGGCCCATCACCAGATATTTGGCAACAGCAGCCATGTCCCCATGAATCTATTCTCCTCTATGTTTCCATTCTAGTCTTTATGAGATGGTTTCCAGACCTTGTTACCATCTTAGCCATTGGCCCTAAACATTTTCCAGTTCCTCAGCATCCTTCAAATGTGGTGCCCAGAAATGACCCCAACACACTACACCTTTTTTTTTTTTTTGGCATCTCATTGTCTGTTCCTTTAAAAAAATGTGATATTAGATTTCTCTAATTGAAAAAGGCAATTTCAGGGACGCCTGGGTGGCTCAGTCAGTAAGCGACCAACTTTGACCGACAGTTCGTGGGTTCGAGCCCTGCGTCAGGCTCTGGGGGACAGCTCAGAGCCTAGAGCCTGCTTCTAATTCTGTGTCTCCCTCTCTTTCTGCCCCTCCCCCACTCATGCTCTTTCTGACTCAATAATAAATAAATATTAAAAATTTAAAAAAAATAAATAAAAATAAAAAGGCAATTTCAGAATACTTCCCAGTTCAGTGTGACTACTCTGAATCCTATTGTAAGATTATATATGGCAGAGACTCAATTAGCTGCCTTCCCGTCTTTTAATTTCTGAAGCTACGTTGGAAAAATAAAATATTCCAGATCAGTTCCTTATTCAATCTCCTGTATTTGCTAAAACCTTAGTAGAATTTTTTGTCAAACACTGAAAGGAGAGTGAGAGGGCTTTCATGCTGATGGGAAGGGTGAAGAGAGTCCCTCCAGCCTGGCCAGGAAATCTGAAGAACCTCTTGTCCTATATCATTTTCTACTCTTTCTTTGTCCCAGTCATTGTACCAGTTTTTAGACAAGGTCAAGCTGCATCCAGATTTACCAGCCTCTCTATTGAGAGGTACTTAACAAGATGACAGTGACAAGCCAGGGTTCATGGTGATGTAGAATACCATTTCTTGTCCTTGATCTGATCCCAGTTCTCCTGACCAACCTAATCTATATGTTGGTCTTCTTTCCAGCCTAACAAATCCTTTGCATTTTATCCCTTTTGCCAGGCCTCCCACATGGTAGGCACTATTTAAAGATCCTGGTAAACTGTATGTACCAGCTCCAAATAGCATGAGCCCAGTGCCTTCTACCATGCATATGTGCCTTGTGTGCTTAATTTTTTGGTTTGTTGGGGGTTTTGGGGGGGGTTTGTTTTGTTTTGTTTTGTTTTGTTTTACTGCTCTAGTCAGCAGAAGGGAAACTTTATTGAGGCCACAGGGCCTTGGGACTTGGGCAGGAGGCTGCCCTACAGGCAAGGTAATAGCCGGTAGAGGGGCCTTATTTGACCTTCTTGGGGTGCTGGTTGTTGGTATAGCCTCACTTTTTCTTGGCGGCAGTTGACAGTGCTGGGGAGCAGATGAGAATAACACTTGCGGCAGATGACCTCGCCACAGTTGTATTTCTGGGCCAGCTGGCAGGGGGAAAGCCCGGGGATGCCACCCCACAGGCAAAGCACCAAGCGTGGGCGGATTCTTTCTAGATATCCTAGCCTCAGAGAACGAGACCATCCTCCTGCTGTTTGCCCGCAAGAATCAGACACTGCCAGGGAGGGGGGATGCCCTCCTTGCCTTGAGTTTTGGTTTTGACATTCTCAGTGGTGTCACTGGGCTCGATCTTGAGGGCGCTGATCTTACTCATTGGTCTTCACAAAGATCTGCATCTCTGCGTCCACACGGCTGCCACCGCCACCCTGCTCAGCTACCTTGTTCTGGGAACTGCGTCTTGGTGCCTAGTTTGCACAGGATGCTTAATACTTACACTTGGTAAGCAGAAGTAACTTTAAATCTTCAACTTTGGGGGGCACTTCACTGGCTCACTTCGGTAGAGCTTGTGACTCTTGACCTTGGTGTCGTTGAGTTCGAGCCCTGCATTGGGCATAGAGATAACGTAAAAAAACAAAAAGTCAATTAAAAACATAAACATGTTTTTAAAAATCTTCACCTTTTGACGAGTTTTCCATGAATACTATCCTTAAAATCAACTTTACGGAGATAGAAGTTACATTCTTACCACAACGTGCATCCATTTAAGCTTGCAGTTGAGATACAGACCGCTTCCATTGCCACAGAAAATGCCCCCTTGAGTTCATTTCCACACCCGCTGCTGGTTTCAGGTTATCACTGATCTCCTTTTCTTTATCACTATAGATTAGATTCTCTTTTATAATATTTCATATACATGTATAATCACGTAGTAGGTAGTCTTTTGTGTCCAGCTGGTTTTGCTTAGAATATCCTTGAGATCCATCCACGTTGCTTTCTGTATCGATGGTTCATTACTTTTTATTGTGAGTCATATTTCATTGTATACACATGGCACAATTTGTCCATTTGCCTTTTCTTAATGTTTATTATTTATTTTTGAGAGAGAGAGTGAGACAGAGTGTGAACGGGAAAGGGGCAGAGAGAGAGGGAGACACAGAATCCAAAGCAGGCTCCAGGCTCTGAGCTGTCAGCACAGAGCCTGATGCGGGGCTCGAACCCACAGACCATGAGATCATAACCTGAGCTGAAGTTGGACACTTAACCAACAGAGACACCCAGGCATCCCCTGTCCATTCACATTTTCATGGACATTTGGGCTGTTTCCAGTTGGGGGGCGTTAATAAGGCTGCTATGAATATTTGTGTTTTAACTTTTATGTGGATGTATATTTTAATTTCTCTTGAGTAAATATCTAGTAGAATTGCTATATTATAATGGTGAGTGCATGTTTAACTTTATTCAGAAACTGCCAGCCTGTTCTCCAAAGTGATTTCACCATTTTGTATTCCCATCTGCAATGTATATTCATTTGAGTACTTCATGTGTGGTTCATTTAAACAGTGTTTTCATATTGAGATCTTGCTTTTCTAAAGGATTTGTTGTGTTAAATGTTCCTTGAGATAAGAAACCATCAGTGAGAGTAAGGAAATATGTTAAAATGTGTTTACTTAAAATATGTTCTTCAGATTTTATGTGTTTTCAAAGAATTTACCTTGTATATCTTGGGTTTTGTTATTTGGCCAAATACAGTTATCCATCACTGTTTAAAGTGATCAACTAAAGGACATACTTCCTTTAAAAGATAATCCTAGTTGCTTTAGAAAATAAACTTACCTGATTTTCTCCAGAGTCTTCCAAAATTCTTAGGAGTAGCTTCATATGACTTCCCACTTCTTTTTAGTTAACTTCAAGATAAATTCATAGATAAATCATTCTCAAAGAGAAGCTACGGCTTGCTAAACTCCCAGTGACATAGTAATTGTGTATATAGCCTCTCATACTTCCTCCTTATTGGCAGGTGTCTGTAAGAGTCCGACATTATAGATATTTGCCAGTGTCCTGTTGGTTAGGGCCTGTGAGCATCTGGAAAGCTATGAAGCATGGTTTCAGCCTTTAGATCTTGGTGACAAGAAAGAAATTCTTTTTAAATGAAACAAAACAGGGGCTCCTGGGTGGCTCAGTTGGGTAAGCAGTTGACTTTAGCTCAGGTCACAATCTCACGGTTCGTGAGCTTGAGCCCCACGTCGGGCTCTGTACTGATGAGTCAGAGCCTGGAGCCTGCTTTGGATTCTGTGTCTCCCTCTCTCTCTACTCCTCCCCCACTCATGCTTTGTCTCTCTGTCTCTCAAAAGTAAACATTAAAAAAATTAAATGGATCAAAACACTAGATGTACTTTGTCTATTTCACCATACCCAAGATCCGAGGGTTTGTAGAACCTGTTACCAAGCAACAAGCTTTGCTAATATCACTTTAGCATATAGGAACTCTAGTGTAAATTCCAGGATTGTTTGAGTCTTGTTTGGGATTCCTCAAATGCTGGGCACGATAATGAAGCCATTTGTATACTACAAAACCACATTCACCGGGCTCTCAACTAAAGGATTTTGATATCTCCTTTTCTACATTGTAAAATCAGGAGTAGTGTGCTTCCCTCTAGGATTTCTATTCCATCATAGATGGTCTGCACAAAACAGACTAGTACTGTTTTCGTCTGTGATATAGGACCCACAGTAACACTTCACATTTGTGGGCTATTTGGGGTCATTTGGCAATGCCTGCTCTTCACAAGAGAAGTAACCCCTTCTGCTCTTAGCTTTTTTTGTTTCTATAAGAAGCTTTTCTTTAGTCTCCAATTTTTTTAATGTTTATTTATTTTGAGAGAGAGAGAGAGACAAAGCGTGAACAGGGGAGGAGCAGAGAGACAGGGAGACACAGAATCCAAAGCAGGCTCCAGGCTCTGAGCTGTCAGCACAGAGTCCGACGCGTGGCTCGAACCCACAAACTGTGAGATCATGACCTGAGCCAAAGTCGGACGCTTAACCTACTGAGCCACCCAGGAGCCCTAGTCTCCAATTTTCTTGAGGCTATTTAAAAATATTATTTAGTCTATACAAGAGCTGATCTTTTCTTTATAAATCAAATACATTCCAGGTTTACTACATTATATTGAACTTTTCTTGGTTGTAAGCCTTTCGAGGAACCTGGATTCATCTCTGACTCTGTGGAATTATTTTTCAGTGCTAACTGCACCAGACATTTGTCTGGTTCAAATTCTTTGAGTGGTTCAGAGTCCCATATTGTTTCATATGAACGAAATGGCTCTTTTTAATTAGCAATAATCGCGCTTTGGATAAACCTCATTGGCCAGGATACTGCCATTGCGCAAAGTTACTGAAATGGCTCTTTTTAGACACGAAGCACACATCTCGGGAAGTTGGACAGCAGGAGCACACTTTGAGAGATGAAGCAGATTAAGAGAACCTAGGCACCGTGTACCTACTGATGTATTATTTATTGTATTTAGATTCTGCTTCTTTCCCCAAAGGACTTGAAGCAGAGACAATTGAAGCTGATACAGCTTGTCTTTGTTTCTTCCCACCCAGCTTTCTGCTGCCTGGTTCCCTCCAGCTGCCCAGGTGCCAGCCTCCCTCCTCCTCCCCTAGTATCTGCCTAGGTCTGTTCTCTTCCAGAAGTGCCAGCGCCAATGCACCAGAGCCACATCTTCTTCCCTCTTCTAATCAAAAACCCCACCGTATGTGGAGAAAAGGGAACACTCTTGCACTGTTAGTGGGAATGCAAACGGGTGCGTTGCGTGTGGAAAACAGTGTGGTTCCTCAAAAAATTAAAAATAGAACTACCCTATGATCCAGTAATTCTACTACTGGATGTTTACCCATAGAATAACAAAAACACTAATTCACAGGGATACATGCACCCCTATGTTTATAGCAGCATTATTTACAATAGCCGAATTATGGGAGCAAACAGCATCCATGGATAGATGAATGAGCAAAGAAGAGGTGGTATATATACAATGGAGTATTACTCAATCAAAAAAAAGAGAATTGAAATCTCACCATTGGCAACAACATGGATGGATCTAAAAGGTATTATACTAAGTGAAATAAATCAGTGAGAGAAAGATAAATACCGTATGATTTCACTCATACATGGAACCCAAGAAGCAAAACAAACGAACATAGAGAATGGGACAAACCAAACAACTATAGAGAACAAGCTGGTGGTTAGCAGAGAGGAGGTGGATAGGAGGGGAGGATGGGTGAAATAGGCAAAGGCGATTAAGGGTACACTGATCTTGATGAGCACCCAGTAATGCACAGAAGTGTTGAGTCACTATATCGCGAGCCTCAAGCTCATGGAACACTGTATGTTAACTCTACTGCAAAGAAAACCTCCAACCCTATCAAGTCTGCATCAATTTGGACATCCTGATGAAAGTTCTTCACAGGACATTTGAAGTGGCCAGTACATTTAACCCTGGGGCATAGTGGCCAGGAGATGATGTAGCTGGAAGCTTCCATCCCCTTCCTGCCCTCTCTCAGGCAGAACAAAGAGCGGGTAGAAGCCATGGGCCTTCTCTCCTCTATCCTCATTTTTGTCCCCGTTTGTTTAGGAACAAACAGACTTTGGAGGGTTACTCAGTGCCCAAGTTGCTCCCTGGGTACAATAATGGCACCTACAGCAGGGAGTTATTGTGAAGACAAAATTATCTGCAATATGCAAAACGCTAAGCCGCCTAGCACATCATAAGCACACAATTTTCTAAGTGCTTGTTATGATTGCTCTTCTTTGTCAGCTGGTCTCTCAAAGGAAAGGAAGAGGCCAACCCTAGGTACCTTCCAATCTCCCTTTCTAGACATTCGTGGTATGCTGCACTGGGTTTCCATTTCTGCATGGGTTATAAAGCTTCCTTTAATATAAGTTTAAGGGATGGGGCGCCTGGGTGGCTCAGTTGGTTAAGCCTCCGACTTCGGCTCAGGTCAGATCTCACATTCGTGGGTTTGAGTCCCGCATCAGGCTCTGTGCTGACAGCTAGCTCAGAGCCTGGAGCCTGCTTCCGGTTCTGTGTCTCCTTCTCTCTCTGCCCCTCCCCCTCTCATGCTCTGTCTCTCTCTATATCAAAAATAAATAAAACATTAAAAAAAATTAAAAAATATATATATGTTTAAGGGATGTCTGCGTAGCTCAGTCAGTTAAGCATCTGATGCTTAATCTAAGGTCAGATCTTGATCTCAAGGTCGAGAGTTCAAGCTCCTCATTGGGTTCTGCACTGGGTGTGAGGCCTACTTAAAAAAGAAAGAAAGAAATCCAAGTAGGGAAAAGTAAGTTGATTTAAGCAGAATCGTGGGGTATCAAGTGGTATGTGGATGTGGCAAAGATATTGATGAATATAAGTAAATGCTTCCTTCAGTGACTCCCCATCACTAGAATAAGGTCAAACCATAGTGGAGTGGCCACTCGATTTAATATTGTACCATGAAATATTAGTATAAATTATTAATATTGCTATCCCTCCAGCCTCCCAGCACTCCTGATCCCCTCTAGCTTGCTCTGCTTTTTATTTTTGCTCTAGGATTTATCACCCTCTAACATTTTCTTTTTTTTTATGTCCTTGATCCTCAGTTTTCTTTTTTTTGTAGTTTTACTATTTATTTTTTTCTTTTATAGTTTATTGTCAAGTTGCTTTTTATATAACACCCAGTGCTCATCCCAACAAGTGCCCTCCTCCTTGCCCATCACCCTTCTTTCCCCTTTCCTCTCCCCCATCAGCCCTCAGTTTGTTCTCAGCATTCAGGAGTCTCTCATGGTTTGCCTCCCTCCCTCTCCTTACCTATTTTTCCCCTTCCCCTCCCCCATGGTCCGCTGTTTTCTCCTGTTCCGCTTATAAGTAAAAATATATGGTGTCTGTCCTTCTCTACCTGACTTATTTCACTTAGCATGACATCCTCGAGGTCCATCCGCTTTGCTACAAATGGCCAGATTTCATTCTTTCTCATTGCCATGTAGTACTCCATTGTGTATATATACCACGTCTTCTTGATCCACTCATCAGGTGATGGACATTTAGGCTCTTTCCATGTTTTGGATATTGTTGACAGTGCTGCTATGAACATTGGGGTACATGTGCCCCTATGCATTAGCACTTCTGTATCCCTTGGGTAAATCCCTAGCAGTGCTATTGCTGGGTCATAGGGGAGTTCTATGGATAGCTTTTTGAGGAGCCTCCACTGTTTTCCAGAGCGGCTGCACCAGTTTACATTGCCACCAACAGTGTAGGAGGGTGCCCGTCTCTCCACATCCCCACCAGCATCTATAGTCTCTTGATTTGTTCATTTTAGACAGTCTGACTGGCGTGAGGTGGTATCTCAGTGTGGTTTTGATTTGTGTTTCCCTGATGATGAGTGATGTTGAGCATCGTTTCGTATCACCCTCTAACATTGTCTATAGGTTACTTACTGTTTGTCTCTCTTCATTGGAATGTAAGCCCCTCCAGGGCAGGAACCTTTTTCTGGTTCTCTTCATTAAGTGAAAACAGTGCCTAAGACAGTGCATGGCCTGTTGGAGATGCTCACTAAGTATCTGACCAGGGACTGAATGAATGACAACAGTATTATAATCAGGTCCCACTCTATTTTCCAGCCTCCCCTCTTGTCCTTCTCTTCTGTGCATGTCACTGACATGAGCAGTTTCCTGTGCACACCATTTGCTCTGCTATCTCTGTGCATTCACCTACACTCTTACCTCTGCCCTGAATAAATACTCACGGATCTATACAAAGATGTGGTTACAAAATTGTTCATCACCGTCTGAGTTTGTAGCAGTGAAAACTCTTGAAACAGACTCAATAGCCATCAATCAGAGTTCAGTTGGAGAACTCATGGTAACCCTCACTGGAGGAAAGACAACTTGGCACTATCAAAATTAGAAATGCACATAGCCTTTGAATGAGCATTTCTCCTTTGAGGAGTTTATCCCACAGATATCTTGCTCATGTACCAAACAAGTGTGTCTTGGTGACTCACTGCAGTGCGCTGGTCACTCCTATTAGACACAGCAGTGACAGAACTCATTACATTATTATGTGGGGCTATATTTATTGATGTGGGACGATCATAATAGCTAACATTAATTCAGTGTGCCACGTGCCAGGCACTGTGATAAGTGTTTTTATATATTTGTATCTCATTTAATCCTCATAACAGCCCTGTGAGGTCGTTCCTATAATAGTCCTCATTCTACACAGGAGGAAATGGATTCAGGGAGGTTAATTTTCTTGCTCAAGGTCAGACAACTAATAAGTAGCAATGGTGAGATGTCTGAAATGTATTATGACAAAACAGTACATATACTATGATCCACTTTTCTGAGAAAAAAATACACGTAGATATGTAAATGTATAGATGTGCCCAGAAAAAGCTCGGAAAGAAATATGTCAACATATTAACCGTAGGCTGATGCAGTTGTGGGTGGGTTGTCTTTTCTTCCTCTTGCTTATAATTTTCTGATTTTCTGGTCTAATTTGGGAGCTGACTTGGAGGGAGGAAGTGCGGCCAGGAGGCGTGAATTACTTGTGGAATTTTAAAGATGGGTACATTTTTAAAAGCTCGGTGGTGGTGTGGAATAGTGACACAGATTTGTGGGAAGTGTTTCTAGGCTGAGAAGAAAGAAACACTAGCAAGGAGGGAGAGCTTGCCCAAAAGGAAAGAGGATGGCTCCAGAGGCAAGTGCAGTAGAAGGCGGGAGAACCTAGCGTCAAGGGCACTGGTGGGAGAGGCAACCTTGAGGAGAAAGCCCCTCGTTTCCATGACGCTGAGGGGTGGAGGACAAGCAGATGGGGGGGGGGGAAAGGCAGGGAACTGGGGCAGGATGAGGGGGCGAGGGAGAGAGTCCCTGCCCAGTGACCTGAGTCCTATCATTGAAATCCAAAGCTGGCCCTCGACTGAGGGGTCGGGTGGAGGGGGTTGGGCAGGGGATCTGAGGAGAGGGAGAGGATTTGGAACAATCACTGAGAGAAATTTGATATAGATATATAAAAGGACTGCCTCGCAGCCCTTGGGGCCCCGCTGAGGCTGGCTGGCCTGGCTTTGTAGCGGAGCCAACTTCATGACCTTCTCCAGCAATAGCCAGCAGCCTGGGGGTGGGGGGTTGGGGGTGGAGAGAATGGGTGGTGGGGTTTTCATAGGGCTGGGGATTGGCAGAGCAGGTGCTGCAGAAGGACACGAGGAGAGGGAGTCCAGGGGTCAGTGCTAGCATGGCTAAATGGCTGGTCATGGGGCTGACCTGGAAGGAGGAGAAGATGCCAGCAGGCTTACCGATGGCGTCTGGGAAAGGAAAAGGGAGGAAGGACAGGCTGGTGGCCATGTGGGCCAGAGAGTATAGAGGGAGACCAATTAGAAGCTGACATCAGAGGGGTGTTTCTGAGTTTGAGATGTTGAACGGTCTCCAATGGAGGCCTGGGGGGAAGTGGGAGGCGCGGCAAGAAACTGTGCGGATAGAGGGGGGAAGACAGCGTTGAAATAACGCCGACCTGACAGAGGACCGTTTGGCAATATCTGTCAAAATTACAAAGTCACATTCCCTTTCATCCAGCCATTCAGCTTTGAGGAGTTTCTCGTCCAGATATACGTACTTGCTTTTGTGCACAATGAATGCGGAAGGTGAGTCTTTACAGCCCTGTCTGTAACGGCTACAGATTGGAAGCAATCTGAAAGTCCATCAATAGTGATTTCGTTCGTTAAACAAATCGTGGTTCATAAAATGGAATGCTAGGCAGCAGGAGAGAGGAGGACGTTTCTCTTGCTGAGTGGGAGAGGCCAGGCGCCGATCCGTGGGAATAGTTCACAGCCTATTTGCTGACACATGCATAAAACCTCTCCAGACGATACATAAAAACTGCTCATATGGGTTATCTCTGAGGAGGGAGAGCTGTTGGCTGGGTGACAGGGTTTGTTCGGAAAGGAACTTCTCATTTGTCCTTTTGTTTTACAGATTTCCCCCCCCCTTTTTTTTTTGCCTTATGGAAGTATAATTGACAAAAGTTGTATATATTCGAGGTATACAATGTGATGTACCTTTTGAATTTTAGTCATGTGAATATATTACACAGTGAGGGAATAAAATAATTAACGAATAATGTTATATATAGACTAATAACATGTATCTATACGTAATTTGGATCTCTTTTATAGATATTAAGTCATTAAAATAAAAGCACAACAAAAACTCACACCAGAGAGTTTGCCTCAAACCAGTTTGCCTCGGTAATGGGTGGGAATTTGGATGCCATGAAATTGACCATGTGTCAATAATTGCTGAGGCTGAGTGATGGGTATGTGGGGTTCGTTTTCATCTGAAATGTGAAATCCGCACTTTTGTAGGGCAAAAATGTTCATATTGCAGCAATGTCATGCAATTTAAGCTAATGCTGTTCTCATTATTTTTTGTAAATTTTCCATAACATAGAAGTTTTCAGAGACAGGAAAACAAGTGAGCTCCCACCATGCTCTTGCTAGGAATATTCATGTTCTTTCTCATCCCAGCTCTAGTATCTTATAATTGCATGGAAATTCCCATTCCCCCGTCAACTTCTGAAACAACAGTACTATCTCTCTGATTCCCTTTATTCTGGGACCCGGTACTATTTTCAGGATCTTTCCTGTGAACAGCAACCTTCTCCCCACCCTGTCGTGTGTTAATTGGGTACCACCTTATCCTTCTTGCTGGTAAAGTTCATCCTGTTCTCAAAAAAAATCACATCTTTAGTTTTTTATGATCACTTGACGTTTTCTCTTCCTGCCTCGCAGTCTATTATTAACAATCCTAACTAATTTGGGGCCATGCATTTGTCCAGGTTGCGTATATCAGTCTGGGGGCTGAGGTCGCTAGGACATTCAGTATACAGCACTGCCAAGTTCATCCTGTGCCATCAGTAAGCACACTTACGGTCAACCTTTCAGCTTCAAGTTGTTTTGCTTATGTGCATGCTTCTGCTAATCCATGCCTGTTGTCTGTCCTCGAGAGGCGGGTGGCTTTCCCTTGCTGCCTACAGGCCCGGGCTGCTTCCCTGTGTCCCACAGTCTGTCGGTCAGCTCTGTTTGTGGATGCCCTTAGTACCCCAAACTTAATTAGTTACCCCAATTTGAAGCCTCCCCTTTACCTCCTCTGGAAACAGCCGCCTGAGATCCCCTTCCCCAGGCAGCCTGGGTCTGGCATGCCTTGTCTGTACTCTCACAACCTCCTTTATCATACCAAAATGTGTTGGCCTTTCTTTTTCCTATTCATCCTAGACTACGAACTCTTGGGGTTGTGATCCTTGAGGATCAAGCCTGTGTCTTGTTCTCCCTTGAATATCTCACACTGAGCCCAGCATCAGGCACATGGTTAAATGCTCGAAATAATACATTTTTACAATTTGAATTTAAAATACTTCTGACATATAGAAAATTGTCTGCAAAAATCGCAGAAAGAACTTTCACATGCCCTTTATCAAGATTCATCTGTTGTTAGCATATTGTTACACTGACCATTCTACACACACACACACACACACACACACACACGCACACACACCACCGCACATTTTTGTGTGTGAAACACTGGGGAGTAAATCACAGACATCATATCCGTTTGCCCTCAATACATCAATATGTGTTCCCTAAGAACAAGGACATTCTGTTAGATAAACATGGTAAAGTTGGCAAATTCAAGAAACATAACGTTAGATACAGCATACTCCAAATCTGCTAATTGTACCAAGAATGTCCTTCGCAGCTATTTTTTTTTCCTGGTCCATGATGCAATCTAGGATCACACATTCTATTTAGCTGTCATTTCTCCTGGTTCTCTCAAGTGTCCTTCCATCTGGAACAGCCCTCAACCTTTGTCTTTCATGACATCAGCGTTTTGGAAGAGTATGGGCCAGTTATTTTGTAGAATGTTTTCCAGTTGGAGTTTGCCTAATGTGTCCTCATGATGAGAGGTCATGCATTTCTAGCATGAGTAAAACATTAGACGGGATCCAATGAGGGTTGGTGATGTTAACTTTGATTAACTGGTTAAGATGACGTCTGCCATGTTTTTCCAGTGTAAGGATACAACTGTTCTTTTTTGTACTTGATAACTAATGGACGGGGAGATACTTTGAGACGATTAAATAACATGTTTCTCATAAAACTTTCACTCACTAGTTTTAGGATCCATTGATGACTCTTGCCTAAATAAGTTTTTACTATGGTGGTTGTCAAATAGGAATTTTCAAAATAACACCTATGCATTGAGTAAATGAATCGCTCGTTTGTCCTACAGAAGGAATGCCTCCTTTGCTAGGACAGCAGCCTCTGGCTGGCTGCAAGAGTGAAGTGTAGGTGGAGACAAGCTGGCAGTGCTTGGAAGGCTTAAATGAGGTCACTTCTGCTCTAAGCCCTGCTTGCATGTACCAGGACCCCAAATGGACTCTGTGGCCTTCCCAAGATGGTGAGATGGTCTGCACGCTGAGGGCCAGCAGCAGCAACTTGCTTAGTCAGCCCCATGCCTGGGGGACCCATGCCTGCCTACTCTTACTGTTTTCCATCAAACTTGAGAGCAGAAAGGATAGAGATGGGGAGCACTCTTACCTTCCATTTTGACTTATTTGAGAAACATAAAGCAGAATTCAGGATTCCACCCAATTTTTTCGGCCATTCTGGAGACCCACATTTCTAGGCAGTGGGATTGAGGCGTTGTTGTTGTTGTTTTAATTTTGTTACACAAATTCATTTATAATAAGCTAGCAATGTTTTAAATGGTGGACCTTCTACTGGTCTTTCAACTCCTTCAGTCTTCTGACGACCGACTTTACTGTGAGAGCAGAAATGGTGTTATAGGTCCAGACACTACCTGCTACAGTTTTCATACAGGAACCACAAGGCCAGATCCCCACACTCATCTTTTCATGTTAGTTTTGCCACAGAAGGAGCAACTGTACTTGGTGTGCTAGGTTATTTCAATCTTCTTCACCATTTTCCACAGGGAGGCACCACAATGGGTCTTGTATTTACTGATGATTCCAATCTTCGTTCTGCATTTAGCCATGTCACTGCAAACTAGATCTGAGCCCAGAGGGTCAAAGCATCATTTTCATGTGGGTTCCTGTATAGAAAAGGAAAGTCATCATGACTACATGGAGGGCAGAGGGAAGTACATGGTGGAGCTACTTCTGTTTGGGGACTGTATTAGTTTCCTAGAACTGTTGTATCAAATTACCACAAACAAGGAGGCCTAAAACAATAGAAATTTATTCTCTCACAGTTCCAGAAGCTAGAGTTTGAGATCAAGGTGTGGCAGGGGCATGCCCCCTCTGAAGCCTCTAGGGCAGGATCCTTTCTTGCATCTTCCGGCTTCCAGTGGCCCCTGGTGGGCGTTTCCTGGCTGCACATCTTCATTCTCTGCCTCTGTCTCCCTCTGGCCATTTTCCCTGTGTGTCTGCATTTGTCTTCACGTGGCATCCTCTCCGTGTCTGTGTCTCTGTTCAAAGTTCCTTCTTCTTATAAGGGAATTGGTTAAATTGGATTAGGGCCGACCATAATAACCACATCTGAGCTTGGTTACATCTGCCAAGACTCTAATCCAAATAAGGTCACATTAACAGGTACCCAGGGTTAGGGCTTCAGCCTATTTTGCGGGGGAGGGGGACTGATTTAACCCATAATAGAAACCATGTCTGAAATCTACCTCTTCTGGGAACACAAAGTCCTACACATGCTGGTCTTGCCTGGCTTGCAAACATGTAAGGAAGGAAAATGAGCCAGGCAGACATCCTCAGCCCCCTTGACATAGGCTTTGGACATAATTTTCAAATGACCACAAGCTGTTCGCATAGCCATACATAGAGAACAATAGTAGAGAACAGGAATAGTCTACAAGGCCCTGGCCCCTGCATTCCTTCATAGAATTCTCATAATTATGATATAAATATTTGTTACCATTTGACAGATGGGGAGCATGAGACCCAGAAAGATGAAGTGACTTCACAAGAGTCACACAGCTACTGATACCAAATTTCATGCCCAGCAGGGTGATGTCCATGAAGCGGAGAGCCTACCCCATGGCAGGCCATCAGTAAATATTTGTTGCCTGGATGAGTGAATGAAACACTAATTCTGGGACGTTATCTCTGGCCTCCATTTCCTGATCCATTACTCTTTCCACTGTACCTCACAAATGACTGAAGACTGAGGTGTGGTCCCAAGACAATGACGTATAGATGTGACTGGGTCAATTCCGGATGTTACTGCTATATTCAATAACCTGAATTGTGTGGTAATGAGCATGTCAGTCTAATTGATTTCTTTTCCTGCTCCTCTTCTGATAAACCAATCAAGAGGCCATTTTGCCAAGATGCTTAGGCATTGATTTTAATTTTACTTGAGCTACATAATTATCTAAAATTATATTGGCACCTAAAGGCAGGCCTTATCACAGGGACCATTTTACTGTAACAATATATCAAGGAAGTAAAGAATTCAGGATGGTACCTTCATATTTGGAAATGGAATATTGATATTCCCTCATGCCCATTTCTGGGTCTCCATCAGCATCACTGA
Source organism: Suricata suricatta (assembly GCF_006229205.1). Taxonomy (NCBI): domain Eukaryota; kingdom Metazoa; phylum Chordata; class Mammalia; order Carnivora; family Herpestidae; genus Suricata; species Suricata suricatta. The sequence continues at coordinate 95,873,275 of NC_043717.1, forward strand.
GGTTGCCGGAAAAACTCCACCCAACAAAGACTCATTAACAATGTGCTATGTGTCCAACCACATGCAGGTGCTGGAATGGAGGTGGGGGAAGAAGAGAAGGGAGCTCTCTTCACTTAGACGGATCTTCCAGTCTAAGTGAACTATGTGGGCATCCACATGGGAAACAGTAACCAAAGAGATGTTGACACTTGCTAAGCACCTACTAGGTGCCAGCCACGTGACAAACCCTGTAAGGCATATACTACCCCTATATAACAGATGAGCAAAAACTGAGGAACAGAGAGGTTGGGACAACTTGCCCAAGATCGCATGACTAGTAAGTGGCAGAACTAGGATTCAAACCCAGCAGGCCTGTGACTCAACAAAAGAGAATAATATGAGATGGCTTAGAGGCAAGTACTTGCTTGCATAGGCCAGATGAGATGCACTCAAGAAGCTTCCGTGAGATGCATGGAATCTAGAAAGCCAGGATGGGGCCTCTGGGAGATAAGACCGTGTCAGGAAGTTGACAGCTTGCAGCAGGTGCTCCCATACCAAATCCCTTTATAACTTGCCCATTACAGCCACCTGTTCCCACTGTGGGCTCAGGCTCTGTCCATCTCGCCTGGTGTACTTGGGAAGGTGGTGAGGAGAAGCCAGTACACATTTCTACCTTCAACTCAAACTGTCCCCTCTCCAAGGCTAGCCAAACTGTTACTCTTCCAAGTGCGTGACCTTGTGGGGCAATTTCTTCACATTTCTCAACCCAGAAGCACAGCCCCCTTGAGCTGAGAGGAGCCTCTTTTGAGACCCACAAGACCCCACACTCTCGTGGCCTGCGCTCTCCGTCCTTTCCTACCCTTATGCTTCTGTTCACATAGAAGGCATGGGAGGAATTTAATGTGTTTTTGCTTTTTTTTTTCCCCGTGGCAGGGAGAAGAGCTGGCTTAGTCAGATATAGAATCTTCCCAGTCTGCTCAAGGCATTGCCAATCAAAAAGCCTTCATCTGAAACATCAGATCTGTAGATTAAAATAAAAGAAGGGCATACACATTCTTGGACTTTTTTTTTCACCCGGTGAAGAAAAGAAAAAGTTTCTTAAGTCTGTAGTTCTAATTCTCAAGCGTCAAGGGGTGTGGGGAGGCAGGGTAGGGTTCTCTCAAAAGAAACATGGACTAAATGAAAGGTTTTGTAGGTTACTTAAAAGAAACGCAGAGTTGTGCTCAGATTTTTTAAAACTTTTTAAAAAAATGTATTTATTTTTGAGAGACAGAGAGAGAGACAGAGGACGAGCAGGGGAGGGGCAGAGAGAGGGAGATACAGAATCCAAAGAAGGCTCCAGGCTCTGAGCTGTCAGCACAGAGCCTGACACGGGGCTCGAACTCGAACTGTGAGATCATGGCCGTGAGCTGAAGTTGGATGCCTAATTGAGCCACCCACGCACCCCTTTAACTTTTGATTTTGAAGTAAGTATGGAGTCACAGGAAGTTGCCCTTCACCCACTCTCCCCCAATGATTACATCACACATAATTATAGTGCCCTGTAAAACCCAGAAAATGGACATAGGTACAGTGTGTATGTACAGTTGTATGCCATTTCATTACATGTGTAGATTTGTGTGACCGCCATCACAATCAAGATAAAAAACAAAGATCTCCCTGGCGCACCCCTTTGTTATCACACTCACCCTGCTCCCTACCCCCCATCACCATCCCTAATCTCTAGTAACCATTCATTTATTCTCCCATCTCTGTAATCTTGTACTTTAAAGGAGCACCTGGGTGGCTCAGTTAGCTAAGCATCTGACTCTTGATTTCAGCTCAGGTCATGATCTCATGGTTCATGGGATTGAGCCCAGTAATCGGCTCTGGGCTGACAGTGCAGAGACTGCTCCAGATTCTCTCTCTACCTCTCTCTCTGCCCTTCCCCCATTTGTGCATGCACACATGTGCTTTTTCTCTCAAAATAAATAAACCTTAAAAAAAGATTTCGTGGGGTGCTTGGGTGGCTCAGTTGGTTAAGCATCCCACTTCGGCTCAGATCATGATCTCATAGTTTGGTTCGTGAGTTTGAGCCCAACATGAGCTTGCTGCTGTCGGTGTGAAGCCTGCTTCGTATCTTCTGTCCCTCTCTCTCTCTGCCCCTCCCCCACTTGTGCTCTCTCTTTCAAAAAGAAATAAAACATTTAAAAAAAGATCTTGTATTTTAAAAAGTACAGTTCCCTTAAGAAAATGAATTGGCACCTCCAGTTTCACAAACTCTCAGGCTTAGAGGAGTGACTTCTCCAGCCCATTTCCCACTGCATGTCCAAATCGCCTCTCCAGGTCTTTCAAGTGTCTGTCCAGGTGCTACAACACACAAACCAGAACCTTCTTTAGGATCTTAGGAGTATTACGGTATGTGATATAAATATTTAGAGCAAGGACATTGTTTCCTCCTATAAACGTATTTAATAATTGTCAAAACTTTTTCCCTTAGATTAAATATTACAAAAGGCTCTCTCCTGTGCTGATTTTCCCATCACACCCTGTTCTGTCGCAAACAGGCATCTCCGTTTTCCACTCTTTTACCTGGTGAGAGGGATGAGATGCAGGAGGCTTGGAAGGCTCACAGATAATGCCAGAAATCCCTTCCTTAACTATAGATTAAATAGTCTGGCCTCCAGCAGTTAGGGGCCTTTCAAATGTAAGTGGTGCATGTGTGGAATTTATGTCCTTGGCTGTGTTATTTATATGATATCTACAAGTCATTCTGGGAAGATAATCCGTGGAGCCCAAGTGCCCGGGTGTCCAGTTGCTCAGGACTCACTTGTGGTGGATAAGAGAATTTCGCAAGGCACTCCATAGCCCATAACATCAGAAAATAATGACTCAAAATTGTGCTAAGACCAGAAGGGGTTAGCACAAGTCAAGCCATAGGGGTTCCATGGGTGGGATTCATTTGGATCCCTACCTCATCTCCGCTGCACTGTTTTGAAATCTTTCCACTTTGCCCAAACTGAACTTGCCCTTCACAAAGAGCAGCTTGTTCTCCTCAACTGAACAGCAGCACTTACACAAATGCGGACTCAGACCCATTACGAGGTGCCCTTTAGAAGAAATTATTTCAAGGGGTACTGGTGGGGAGAGCATCTGACTTTGGGCCAGGAGACACTGCAAGCTAATGCATACCCTCCTCCTTCTTGAACTGTAGCCAGCAGTACCCTAGCTCACCACTTTCAGAGTGGGGGCTCCTGCCTTCCAGAACACCCACTACCTGTAGGTGAAGAGAGTAGGAGCAGTGAGGGAGGAGAGGACACACTGCAGCCAGCTGTGTGTCCCACCCCAAGTGCCACTACTCTTGGTCCACAGCACAGCTTTCAACCCAAAGGCTAAAAGGCCTGAAATACGCATGGTGAATGTAGCTACTCCTTCAGTGTTTCCCCCTAACTGAATAACCTGTGTGTGTAATCTGTAGTTTCCAAAGTGAAAAGGTATCTTCAACTGCTTTAATAATCCCGGCAGGGACTTAGCTGCTTTGGTTTTTCAAGGGGGTAATTTTTGTGGCTACTTTTGGGGTTTTTCTTCAGCCTGTGGTAAGTGGACAGAAGACAGGACCACTTCGTGGTCTGGAAGCTGATCATGGCTCTGACCGTTGCTCACTGGGAGGCCTTCTTGTGGAGGGCAAGTAACTTCAACTCTCCCAGCCTCAGTTTCCTCATCTGCGATGGAGGGATAAATAATGACTGTCCTCCTAACCTAACAAAGGAGGTCATTTAGATAAAAACATTAGCAACATCTTTTTGAAAGTTTCAGAGGGAAAACATCGTGATCAAGACATTCAAATATAGTATTAAAAATAATTTTAAAATGTTCTTCCATGTTTAGAAAAAAATTATTTTTTTGGAATTCGAATGGTTACTTTTACCTATTGTTTATTAAGTTTTTAAAATATTTAACTCCAGTATAGTTAACATACAGTGTTAGTTTCAAGTGTATATTATAGTGATTCAATGGGGCACCTGAGTGGCTCAGTCGGTGAGCGTCCGACTTCAGCTCAGGTCATGATCTCATGGTTCGTGAATTCCAGCCCTGCTTTGGGCTCTGTGCTGTCAGCTCACAGAGAGCCTGGAGCCTGCTTCAGATTCTGTGTCTCCCTCTCTCTCTGCTGCTCCCCCCTCTCAAAAATAAACATTAAACATTTTTTTAAAGTATAGTGATTCAACAAGTCTACTTTACTCAGTGCCCATCATGATCAGGGTACTCTTTAGTCCCCATCAACTATTGCACCCATCCCCTCACCCACCTCCCCTCAGCTAAACGTCAATTTGTTCTTTATAGGTAAGAGTCTGTTTCTTGTTTTTTCTCTTTTTTTTCCTTTGCTCATTTTTCTGTTTCTTAGATTCCACTATGAGTGAAATCGTATGGTATTTGTTTTCCTCTGACTGACTTATTTCTCTTAGCTTATACTCTGTAGCTCCATCCATGTTGTTACAAATGGCAAGATTTCATTATTTTTGTGGCTGAATAATAGTACACACACACACACACACACACACACACACACACACACACACACACATATATTCCGCATCTTCTCTATCCATTCATCTGTCAGGGGGCACTTGGGCTGCTTCTATAATGGGGCTATTGTAAGTAATGCTACTGAAAACATAGGAGTGCCTGTATCCCTTGGAATTAGTATTTTTATATTTTGGGGGGAAATACCCAGTAGTGCAACCACTGGATCATAGGGTAGCTCTATTTTTAATCTTTTGAGGAAACTCCATACTGTCTTCTAGAGTGGCTGCACCAGTTTGCATTCCCAACAACAGTGCACAAAAGTTCCTTTTTCTCCACATCCTCGCCAATACTTACTGTTTCTTGTGCTGTTCATTTTAGCCATTCTGACCCCCATGTGAGGTGATATCGCTTTGGGGTTTTGATTTGCATTTCCCTGATGATGAGTCACATTGAGTATCTTTTCATGTGTCTGTTGGCCATCTGGATGTCTTCTTTGGAGAAATGTTTGTTCATATCTTTTGCCCATTTTTAATTCAATTATTTGTTTTTGGGGGTGTTAAGTTGTGTAAGTTCTTTATATATTTTGGATACTAATCCCTTATTAGATATGTCATTTGCAACTATCTTGTCCCATTCAGTGGGTCGTCTTTTAGCTTTGTTGATTGTTTCCTTTGCTGAGCAGTAGCTTTTTATTTTGATGCAGTTCCCATAGTTTATAGTCATTTTTATGTCCCTTGCCTCAAGGAGACATATCTAGAAAGATGTTACTATAACCAATGTCAGAGAAATTACTGCTTGTGCTCTTCTAGGATTTTTATGATTTTGTATCTCAACATTTAGGTCCTTAATCAAATATATTTTTGTGTATTATATGTTAGTATAGTGTAAGAGAGTGGTCCAGTTTCATTCTTTTGCATGTAGGTGTCCAGTTTTCCCAGCACCATTTGTCGATGAGACTGTCTTTTTCTCATTGCATATTCTTTCCTCCTTTGTTAAAGATTAGTTAACCATATAATTATGGGTTTATTTCTGGGTTTTCTATTCTTTTTTTTTTTTTTTTGAGAGAGAGAAAACAGGGAAGACAGGGAGAGAGAATCCCAAGCAGGCTCCAGCTAAGCATGGAGCCCAACTCAGGGCTCAATCCCACAACCCTGGAATCATGGCCCAAGCTAGAATCAAAAGTCAGATGTTCAACCGACTGAGCCACTCAGGCGCTCATGCGTTTTCTATTCTTTTTTATTAATGTGTTTATTTTTGTGTACCATACTATTTTGATTAATATAGCCTTGTAATATAACTTGAAGTCTGGAATTGTGAGGCCTCCAGTTTTTTCTTTTTCAAGATTGCTTTGGCTATCCAAGGTCTTTTGTGAAAGCTTTTCCCCTAAGATCAAGAACAAGACAAGGATGTCCACTTCCACCACTTTTATTCAACATAGCACTGAAAGTCCTAGCCACAGCAAACAAAAAGAAATAAAACGCATCCAAATTGCTAAGGAAGAATTAAATCTTTAACTCTTTGCCAATGATCTGATACTCTATATAGAAAACCCGAAAGACTCCACCAAAAAACTACTAGTGCTGATAAATGAATTCAGTAAAGTTACAGGATACAAAATCAATGTACAGAAATCTGTTACATTTCTATACACTAATAATGAAGCAGCAGAAAGAGAAATTAAGAAAACAAACCCATTTACAATTGCACCAAAAATAATAAAATACCTAAGAATAAACTTAACCAAAGAGGAGAAAGACCTGTACTCTGAAAAGTATAAAACATTGATGAAAGAAAATGGTGACACAATGAAATGGGAAGACACTGCATGCTCCTGGATTGAAAGAACAAATATCATTAAAATGTCTTTACTACCCAAAGCAATCTACAGATTTAATGCAATCCCTATCAAAATTCTAACAGCATTTTTCACAGAACTAGAACAAACAGTCCTAAATTTCGTATGGAGTCACGAAAGACCCTGAATAGCCAAAGCAATCTTGAAATAGAAAAACATTCTTAGACTAAGTCAGTCTTATCTATTTTACCTTAGGCTGGGTTTTTTTAGCCTATTATGACTTCATTCTTATTATTCATTATATTTTTTTAGCATGAGGGTGAGTTTGGCCATAAAATATTATTAAATCATTAGAGTGCAGAGTTAAAAAAAAAAGTGTGGGATAAAGTCATCCAAATACTAGGAATTTGATCTCAGGAATAAAGACAATTAGCTTTGTTGAGCCAGTAGGTTTGCTACTTTTCAGTAGGATTCCTGTTTCACAACAGCGAGTTGTGTCCCGGTAATTTGGTTGTAAAGTGGAGAGTCAATCAGAATAACCCCGTGGTGCCTAACAGCAGGCCAGTTTGTGTGCCTCTTCACCTGATATTTTTTTGTGAGGACAGAGTGCCCTGAACTGGATCCCTGGGGCTTTGAGCTGAGAACTTCATCAGTTTCCTGCTACTGGCTAATTAATCATCAAATCAGCTCATTGCAGAACCAAGCTGCCATGCTGACCCATTAATACAGGTCCCTGGGGTCATTAGGACAGCATAAAGAGAAGGATATGGCCTAATCTCCCAGGATTACAGGGGAGATGTTCTTGAGATCTGATGAGTAGCAGATGAGTAGGATCCAGAAATTATGCTGTTTCTACCTTTTCCTGTAATATTCTTTCAGAAAAGCTACTCAGAAAACAAAAGGACCTATTGCCTGGCCCAGAAATACTCATCCATTTAGGGGCCCCTTTTCCATGGAAGCAATTCTCTTGCACAGGTCTGATAAGCTCAGACCCATCCGCTGATTTTTAAAACTGCATTGCCCAGCTATGCGGGTCTATAATATATCTTCCCATTGTTCTGGGAGACTTTGTGTTTGCAGTTTCGTTCCTTTATGGGTCAACAGCCACTGTCAAGGGGGAGTGATGTTGATCATTGCTCCCATTTGTTTTTTTCTGACCACTCTAAAATATTGAGCTGTCTACATGATTCCAAAATAATGGATTGGAAAACGAGACGGTCTTTCGGTGGAGGAAGCGATTGCTTAAGTAACAGCAAACGGTGTGGTTTTCTGTTGCCATTGTTGTCAGCAAGATGCCTCGCCGTTTTGTGGGGGGGGTAAACACGTACTATTATCTTTTCTTTTTTTATGGAGTTGCCCCAGAAGTAAACTCCCTAGTGGGGAGGCTGCATGCTATAAGTGGTGAAATCAAAAACTGTGAAGCCAGACAGATCTAAATGTATTATCTGTGAGCTCTTGGGAAGGCTGAATAATCTATCTGAGCCTCAGTTATCTCATCTGTAAATTGGGCAAGATAACATCTGCCTTGAAGTATTGTTGTAGGATTGTTAAGAGGCTATTTTAAGTGTCTGGCCTAAGGCAGTCAGTATTTCTTAACTTTACTTGTTCTTAACTTGTTCAACTGCTGACTCTGACTCAGTCGGTCTGGGGCTGGTGGGAGATTCTGCATTGCCAATAAGCCCCCCGGTGCTGTCCATGCTGCTGGTCCACGAACCATACCTGGAGTGGCAAGTAGGTCATTTGCAAAGCGGCCAGCACAGCCAGCACCTGAATATACGATCCCCCCAAAATACTTAAATCACTCACTTAAACATTACTGAGAAGAAACCCTTTTTCCTCAAACATAATACCAATCTGCCTATAGCTCTGATCCCATAGCCTTTGCAAAATGGCTCTTTGAGATTGGCCATTGTTGGCCATCTCTGAAGGCAGGTAATAGGTCTGTGGGAGGGGTTCCTTATACTCTTCTCTCTGCTTCTGTACCTGTGGGACATTTCCCAAGATAATTTTGTTAAGTTAAAAAAGAAAACCCCAACAGAAGAGTTTTAGGGCAGCGATGGAATACTTTCTGTAGGATACTATAATGGTAGATGCACGGCATTATACATTTGTCCAAAACCCACTGAATGTACACCAAGAGGAACCGTAATAGAAGCTGTGGACTTTGAGTGATGACAGCTCACTGTAGGTCCAGCCTTTGAAAAAAATGCACAACTGGGGGATATGGATAGTGGGGTGGCTGCACATGTGGGGAGGGGGGATATGGGTTTCTGGGAACTCTCGGTACTTTCGGTCAGGTTGCTGTGAACCCAGAATTGTCCTAAATGATGAAGTCTATTAAGAAAAAACCCACAGGGGCGCCTGGGTGGTTCAGTTGGTTGGGTGTCCAATTTTGGCTCAGGTCATGATCTCACAGTTCGTGAGTTCAGGCCCCGCATTGGGCTCTGTGCTGATAGCAAGGAGCCTGGAGCCTGCTTCAGATTCTGTGTCTCCTCTCTGTGCTCCTCCCCTACTCGTGCTCGCTCTCTCTCTCTCTCTCTCTCTCTCTTTCTATCTCTCTCTCAAAAATAAATAAACATTAAAAAAATTTTTTTTAAAAAAAGAAAAACCCCACAGACAAAAAGATACCTGTTTCCTAACAGCCTGAGAGCAGCAAGAGATACAGGTTGCCCAGTACCATGATCACCTCCAAAAACATGTTCATTAGAAGACAGAAAGCTTTCATTCCAATTCTGCAAATAAATCCATTCATAGCCTTGCCTTCTGTGACCTATGATTGTACAAAAGTAATTTCCCCATCCACCCCAGGATTTAGCACATTTTTTCCCTTACTATTAGCACGACTCACACTTCATTTTCTGACAGTGTTTTTTTGCATTGTTTTTCTCTATCTCAGTGGACTAAAATCTGTCCACCTCCTCATAACATCATTTCTTCTTTTCACTTTATTGACTCAGGGCTCTCCTCCACCTACCTGGCTCACATCCTGAATGGCCCACCTTGTGCATTCATTAAGTCTGTGATTCACAAAGCAATTGCCATGCTAAATTGGAAAAGGCACAGAGTGAGCTAGACAAGCGTCATCATCATCTTCCTTGACGTGGGCCCGGTTCTTATTAGGGACTGAGATGATCCAACTCAGGATAGATGTCACTAAATTTTTGGACATCTTTTGATTGAGCGACTGGGGCAAATCAGAAAGAAACTAAATGAACAAAATCAGGAAGCAGCCAGCTTGAGCTGAGTCTATTTGCATTTCTTTTTCCTCTTGTTTATATAAAGCGTCTCCAAACCAGTATCCTAATTGATTCCTCTTTTTTTTCTGGTTATGGCAGGGTCTTTGATGTGGTAACTGGACAAGGCCTCATCCCAATAACCCGTGGCCTGGTCAACTCTTTGTTATTTTGTTTGGTATTTCATCCTGGAAAGTAATGTTCTGCTCTGGTATGTTGTTTATCACTTCCAGATTATAGGTGTAGCAAATACTTTCCTAATGAAATAATCACGAACTTGGCATTCTCCCACTGGGCCAACACAGCTAGGCTCTGTGGGGCTCTCAGTCTGGATCTTCTAGTGCCAACCCACTCCCTCCAATTTCCTCTGGGTCCATTTTAAATTGTCCCTTTTAAGCATGTTCTCTCAAAATGTCAGGGCTTTGGGTGCTACTGGAAATGTTCAATCTTTTTCATAATAACAAAGTTTTGAAATATCAGCACAGTTTCCGTGTTCATGTTGAAACCCCCAAGGTGTCTTCTCGGTGGTCGCTGTGCTGTCTTTCTACTCATGTGTTCGCAAATGAAAATATCTCACAAAGACGCTCATTTCCAGGATCCCCTCTAGAAACCTGAACTTTACATGCTGACTCTGTACAACTCCTTTTGAAGTTAACTTGGGTGGCAGACTTGTGCAGGCCTAACGACTTTGAGGTGACAAACACCTGCATTTCCTGTTTGCTGGCTGCTTCCAGGATGAATCATCTTTGTTTTCACGATGACAACTCTTTCTTTACCTTGTTCCTGATTAAACTTTGTAATACCTGTGGCCCCTTGCTGAGTTTGGGTCTTCTTTCACGGGCCCACCCTCAGGCCCTTTCATCAGGGCGGGGACAAGTGTCCTTGCCTTTTCTTGTGAACCCAACTCCTCTCTATGGATTGAGCCCACCCTTTAAGAGTCAGCTCAGAGCCTTCCAATTTCTGCAACATTCGTGGGGTGTGCCGCACGCTTGAGCACGGAACCGGGTCCACAGCTGTTTGGGGTGCATTTTGTTCCTCCCATGCCCCATGCCACCACACTCCAACACACTGTAAATCCCGGCAGCGCAGACACGCAGTGTGTGGTCACTTGCCAGTCACTCAGTTCTTGGTGATTACAGCCTGTCCCAATGTGACAGCTTTCAAATTAAAGGGAAGGACTTGAGACTTAAGTAAATTCAATTAATCTCTAACAGGGAAGATCCAACTGCTTTATGATTCTGGGAATCTACTTTGGAAACTCATGGCTGGGGGGGTTCCTTTTACAAAACTGGGAAATGGCACACTAAAGAGAGGAGGAAAGCTGCCTAGGAGACACATAGGTTACAGATTTAGTCTTTGATATGAAATACCGCTATTGAGTCATCAAAAATAAATGCCTTCCAAGATGATAAATACATTCCCCTGTATGGTTATCTAGGATCTTTATGGGATTTTTTACACTCAAATGTTTGATCCACTTAGAGTTTATCCTGGTAGAATGCATCAATCCAACTTGTTTTTCTAGATGACTATCAAGTTGTTTTCATGCCATTTGTTGAGCAGTATATTGTTTTTCCGTTTTGAGATGACACTTCTAGCATATTCTATATTCCTAGATATATTTGAGTCTATTTCCGTACTTCCAGTTCTTTCCAATTGCTGTCTTCATGGTCCAGTCAGTGCCAGTTAGAATTATGGGGGTTATATAAATGTTTTTAATTTCTTGGAGAATTTCTCCCATTCATCTTCTTTCAAAGGGTTTCCCCAGCTGTGCCTATTTCTCCATATGAATCTAGAATCTACTTGTCTGGATACAAAAGAGATACCAAAACATCTTGGTATTCTTATTGGAATCATGTTAAACTTAGGTAGCTTATAAACAAGGGATATTTTGATGTGAACACGGTATGTCCTAGAACAAAGAAAATGTCTTTCCCCTTGTTCTAGTTTTGGGTTTCCAAAGGAGCGTCTTTTAGTTTTACTTATAAGAGATTTAAACCTAGGGTTTTTGAATTTTGAATTTAAATTTTGGCTACAGTAAATGGATTTTTCTCTTCATTAGATCTTCACACTGGTGTCCGTGTGCATTCATCTATCTATGATTTGTAACCTTGGAATGGTCTGGGGTTTTCTATGATTCAAAATCCAGAAGACATAAAAGATTCATAAATTCAACTACCCTAGGATAAGGTTTACATGGTAAAAATACTATAAGCAAAGTCAGAAGAACCATGATAAGCTAGAAGGAAACCTTTACTTCGTATCACAGAATTCTATAAGCCAGTAGGCTTTCTGCCACCCATCAGCAAGCAGGGGACAGAGGAACAGAGATGAATAAATAGGTCTATGAAAAGGTGGTCAGGGTGCCTGGGTGGCTCAGTCAGTTGAGCATTTGACTTCGGCTCAGGTCATGATCTCACAGTTCGTGAGTTTGAGCCTTACATCGCTCACTGTTGTCAGCATAGAGCCTGCTTCGGATCTTCTGTCCCCCTCCCCATCTCTCTGCCCCTACCCTGCTCATTCTGTCTCTCAAAAATTAAAAAAAAAAGTTTTTTAAAAAGGTGGTCAATCTCACTTTTAAGTTAATAAAAAAAAAGTATACAGAGATGCCATTTCTCAACTATCAGATTGGCAAGACACGTGGCTCATGAGGCTGGAACTGGCACTCTGATGAAATTCTGGCAAAACTGGTCAGGAAGGAACTGTCTACGTGAATTATGCTATAACCCACACAAGAAACGTATTTGAACAAAGAAACCGTGGAGGCATATTGAAGCCAACAACAGTAGTCACTTGAAAGGGGCTGAGTGGACAATGAATGAGGTGGATGGCGATGACAAGTAGTAATCTCTGTACTCCACATGGGGCTTGAACTCACAACCCCAAGATTAAGAGTCACATGCTCCACTGACTGACCCAGCCAGGTAACCCGGTATACCTTTTGATAGTTGATTTTTGAAGCATGTGACTCTTACCTATTCAAAAATCTAGACAAATTCCCTTGGTAAATTAAGAAACACTCCTTATTTCTCCTATTTAACTCACAGGAGTAGGAGACAGATTTAGGAAACAGGAGAGTAAAACTTGAGTTCCTCAGAGGTCACTCAAATAAAATGTGTAAGTCAATGTGAAACTCGGAAGGTCTCCATTTTATTTTTTAAAAGTAATTTCTGTCCTTTACAATGGGTTATCTCACACACACGTGCGCTTGCACAGACACACGTGTGCACAGATGCACACGCGCACACACACACACACACACACACACACACATACACACACAGAGGACTTGAAAGGGACAGAGAAACAAGGATAGCCTCCAAACATAATTTTTTTTTACAAAGTTCAAAATAGATTACATTTATGTGCTTTTCAGTCATTACACAATGTACAGACATGATCCATTTAATGATTTATCTTCCGCAAATGGTTAAACAATTAAGATTTTCTATGAAAGAGTAAACATAAAAGCTTTTACTTTAGAAGCAAAGTACTATTTCCTGCAAAAACCAACCTCAGGCATATATGTTGTGTTTGTTCCTCGAGAACACTACAGTAGCAGTGCTGAAGTTTGTTCTGTAAAAAGATCTGAAAGATGATTTTCAAGAGACTCAAGGCATTGTGCTTGCAGAGAAAAATCCTAAGTCAAGGGGTGCCTGGGAAGCTCAGTTGATTAAGTGTCTGACTCTTGATTTCTGCTCCAGTCTTGATTTCAGCTCCGGTCATGATCTCACAGTTCGTGGGTTCAAGCCCTGCGTCGGGCTCTGCACTAACAGCACGGAGCCTGCTTGGGATTCTCTTTTCTCCCTCTTTCCGCCCTGCCACTGCTCATGTGCACACACTCTCTCTCTCGCAATAAATAAATAAATTTAAAAAAAAATTCTAAGTCAGAAGATCAGTTATTATGATAACAACAGTTAAAATTGCATATGTATGTTCAAGATCAGAGACGCTATAAAGAAATGTAAATAGTTGTGCTTTAGGGACTTTTTTTTGGTAAAGTTGTTTTAATAAATACAAACTTAAAAAATATCTCCATGATTGATATAAAATAGACACATATCAAGGATTTTCTACACTTGGCTTGGAGTTTAAAGGTGAAAAACATCTCCACATAAACCCCCAGCACCTGGTCATCCCAGTCTGGGCAAGTGGCTTACGGTCAGGCAAAGGGCTAGGAAGAAATGATAAAGTGATTTTCTTCCTCCTGTTAACGTAAAGCATTATCCAGAGGTAAAGCCAGGGTGAACCAAATAACTAAATAAATGCCTACCTTCCTTTTGAATTCTTGGACCAAACAGAGAAGCATCCTAATTCCGAGGGTTAAGAAAAAAACCCACATGCTGTGTGTCTGGACCACAACCTATTGTGTAGTTCACCTGATGAATTAAATATGGCTGGTCTTCTGGGAGATCTGAGGATAGGACACGCATGATCCCTCAGCATTTTATTATGCTTTTTCTTTGTGTATCTTCCATGCATTAACTGTAAAACTTAATTTTAGAAACACCATGGCAACTGTTGGTAACAACAGAGGACAAGGTATAATTTACATAGGAACACTGATGTTTGTAGTCAAGAAAGAAAGGCCATTTTATGTTTCACGCCTGTAACTGAAGGACATAGGACCTTCATGTTCAAAATGAATTAGAAAAAAAAAAGGAGACAATAACAGATGCTTGAAGTCTTTTGCATAATAGGTTTAGATATAAAAAGAATTTTTTCAAATGATCTCCTAGGTGTCACTCAGAAGCATCCTTGCTGTCTGTATCACGATGTGCTAGAGTCCTTCAAATAAAATTATAGACTAATTTAAAATATATATTATACATCTGCAATTATTGTAAATCACTCAACAGTTGGTAGCATGTTAATGGAGTGAAAGAGATCAAAGGCAGTCCACATTCATATTTGCAAGATAAATTTACTTCAGAGGTCAACTGAATTCCTTGTTCATGTTCTAAGTATGGCCATTGTGATAAGACCTGAAAGAAGAAAAATTGAACAGTTAAAGCCACGCATTTTACAAAATCTTCCATGCAGTAAGTAACTGTTTAGACCTGAATGAGCAAATAAGATACAGCACATGGACAGGCACTCTACTGAGAATTCAAAGTCAGTTTGAATAGCTGATATTATATAAAAGAAATCCAATTTATACCAATGGGCAGTCACTGGATAGATTTTAATTAAATCACTACTGTCTGGCCACAGCTAATTTTTTAACCATCGAATATACCTCCCACTTTATCCAGTCACATCAGCCATAATAATAGCAGACGTGGCATTTTAAAGTGTCAGTAAAGCCAGCCAACCTCATCGACAAACACATTTCGAGCCTGTTTGTATCCCAGGGCTCTAGGGCCACAAAGAGACAGAAGCACAGTATTCCTGTTCGCTGTGTCTCTTTCGAAGAGACTCCATACAAAAAAAAAAAAAACAACCATAAAAATTTAATGATGTAAGAATACACTCAGTCCTAAATAAGTGGTAAAAGAAAAAAAAGGTGAGTGATAAATTACAGAGACGGCATTTCAGGTGAGGCAATGGCAAGAGCAAGGGCAAGGACGTTGAGCGGCCTCTCGATGAGATTTTCGGGGATCAATAAATAGTCTAACAGGCTCTGCTCAGGATTTATACCAGGAATCAGCTAGACAAGATTAGCTCAAAGAGGTCACAGAGTGTGGAGAGCCTCAGATGCCAAACTGTGGACTCATACTTCTTCCTATGGACTGAAGGCTCCCACGTAGGGAGTGGTGGCAGCAATGTGATGGAGCATTTGGGAGAAAGTAAAGGGCACGGGGGACGGGGGGGAACAGGAAGGGAAGGGACACAGACAGAAGGTAGGGTGGTGTATTTAGAAGACAATTCTTCAATTTAAAAAGAGAGAGAAGGGACATCCGGGTGACTCGGTCGGTTGAGCGTCCATCCGACTCTTGATTTCAGCTCAGGTCATGATCCCAGGGTTGTAGGATCAAGCCCCACACTGGGTTCCATGCTGAGCATGGAGTCTGCTTAAGATTCTCTCTCTCCTCCCATACCCTACCCCCTCCTTACCTGTGCTCTCTCTCTAAACATTAAAAGTAAAAGAGCATACCAAGAAATACTGAGAGAATACTGAAGACTTGGCATCTCAGACAGGAGACTATGAAGACAGAGTCTGTCATCACCAGAATCCTGATCCCTGACGCACGGCAGGTACTGAGTACCTGTGTTCAGTTAAGGTAATAGATTTTAAGCTAGGATGGCTGAAAGAGTAATTTAACAGGAAATACAGGAACTGGCTTAAAAAGAAAGGTTCACGATGTTAAACAAGGCACTTTGCCAAAGCGTTTCCCTACGATCAATTCCTAGAAGTAAAAATGCTGGATTGTGGAACATATGCATTTTACATCTTTTACTTGCTTTATACCATTGAAAATCAGCAAAATGAAAATAACTGAATACACTATTAGGTACTAGATCAATAGGCTACAAAGAACTAATTGTAGGGGCACCTGGCTGGCTCCTTCAGAAGAGTGTGCAACTCTTCATCTTGGGGTCATGAGTTCAAGCCCCACATTGGGTGTAAAGATTCCTTAAATAAATGAACTTTAAAAAAAAAAAACTAAATGTAAGCCAAAACTTCAATCTATTTTTGAGAGGAAGAAACAGAAAAAAAAAATGTATAACCATCTATCATTCTATCATCTATATCTGGACACCTTAACACATGCTTTTGAAACAATGTTACCTGTTTTTCTGGAAAAAAAAATACACAAGTGTCAGCACCACCGCCACTATTACCCCAAAAGCATGGGACACCACCTCTGAGCCTAAAACACTTACCTAAGATATAAGCGGCCACTAATTTTTGATTCACACTTAAGTGGAGGTAGAGAGGCACCAGCGATTCCACATCCCCCAGCGTAGGAAGCATCAAAGCTGCAATGCACACCACTCCCAGGAAGACGGTCAGTAAACTAGGTCCTGAGGAGACAGTTCTGTTTTCTGTAAAAAGACAAAAATCTCTGAGCTTGCTTTTTTTTTTATTAAAAAAATTTTTTTAATGGTTTTTTGTTTATTTTTGAGAGACAGAGAGAGACAGTACGAGCAGGGGAGGGTCAGAGAGAGAAGGAGACACAGAATCTGAAGCGGGCTCCAGGCTCTGAGCTAGCTGTCAGCACAGAGCCCAATGCAGGGCTCAAACCCACAAACTGTGAGATCATGACCTGAGCCAAAGCTGGACGCTCAACCGACTGAGCCACCCAAGCGCCCCTGAGCTTGCTTTGTAAAATGACTTAAGACTAAAGTTGGTTCACATATACTGTCCACCACTCACCAGGATTCTGGTTTCATCTGACTTCTCTGACCCTTTCCCTAATATTTCCATTCCATGGAGACTTATCTAGAAGCCCATAACTTCTGAGTCAGTACAGAATGGAATGGTGAAGTGGCATGATGAGGTAGCAAGTTCCTACTGAAAGGTCACCATTCTAACCCCCACACCCCCAACCTCACCCTAATCAGTAAAAGTATTTAAGCATGCATCATCTGTATATATGTATAAAATATACAAATAGAATTTTTAACGAATGGGCTAGAAATAGACAGAAATCGAAGTTCTGATATTTTCTTCCTGTACCCCAATGTATTGCTTGTGTCTACTCCATTTTGGAGCGCACTGCCTTCTCGGAGTACCTTAGGTAGGTTTCCAGACAGCTTTGGTCCTAATAACTGTAGCATCCTGCTACCATTTTTAAAAATGTTAAAGTAGAAGAAAGGCACTACCTGAGTGTTTTAAAGCTACCTGTGAAAATCCTTGTCCTCTGCTCTGCTCCGTTTACAGCCAAGAAGAAAGCAAAAGCAACATCCTATCAGCAGGTATCACGCTAAATGAAATAAACCAGTTACAGAAGGACAAATACTGCATGATTCCACTTACATGAAGCATCTAAGAGAGTCAAACTCAGAGAGTAGAATGGTGCTTGCCAGGGACTGGGGGTGTGTTTAAAATGGAAGATACTAATCATGGGCATAAAGTCTCAATGAGGTAAAACGAGTAAGTTCTAGCAATCTGCTGTACAACATCATACCCATAGTTAATGTTATCATATTGGACACTTAAACGTTTGTGCGTTGGGCAGATCCCATGTTAAGTGTTTTTACCACAATCAAAGAAAATTAAAAAACAACATGATCAGGCCTGCTATTCTACTGTTCTGGCTGTATGTGTACAATATTCATACCCATATTTTTAAGAAACCCAATAATAGTACATTCTGTCATCTAGCTTTTCCCACTACACTTCTTTCCTTAAAAGGAATAGGCAACAGCAACACAATCTTGTGTTTTATTAATGACATAACACTGTTCATTTTATTATTAAATGCAGCTTTTCTAAATTATTAAAACCTTAGCTGTTGCATGAAGTTTAACTGAGCCTTGCCAAAGCCACGTAGGTGAAAACAAATTCAAATTTTAGAGTGATTATTGCTTGAGATGAAACCATAGCACAAATACCTAAAAACAAGTCTTATTTTGGTTAATAAATGAAGTTATCTTTATATTTGCTGCAGAGATGAGCTTTCAAGGAAAACATTTGTTTATGAAAACTACACTGCTGGCTACCAATCCACAATAAAGATCATTTCAAGGAATTTTTAGTATTTAGAAAAATTCTAAACACATTTGCTCATATGCTTGAAATCTTTCAAAATGGAAATAGCTTTTTTTTTTTTTTTTTTTGCTGAAACTACAAGATTGTTGTGAAGATTTCATAGAGATGGAGGAAACGACGCTTCCTGGTCAGTCTCCTCCTCCTCCAGGGAGCACTGTTAAGGCCTGATATAGGTCCTTTCAGGTTTTATAAATACCCATATAAACATGTAAAAACTTTTTTTAACATAAATGAGACCATAATATACATACTGTTCTATAACTGTTTTCGTCTCAGAAATAGATTTGAGCCTCTCACTAGGTCAAACCTAGCAGTTTGTTAGTAATATAATTAAGACAAACTCACTAAGATGCACCTGCATCTCTTCAGAACATCTTCTTAATAAACCTGGGCTGTGGTATTTTG
The DNA here is from genome assembly GCF_006229205.1 of Suricata suricatta. Lineage (NCBI taxonomy): Eukaryota > Metazoa > Chordata > Mammalia > Carnivora > Herpestidae > Suricata > Suricata suricatta. The sequence goes on from NC_043717.1 coordinate 95,891,849, forward strand.
TAAAGGTATGCTTTGTGGGTTTGTCTTAAATTTCTGTTAAGTGAAAAATATATATATCAATGTATTTATGCACACAGACAAGGTCTGGAAAGTAACACGGAACACTTACATAAGCAGATCTGTTAAGTGTGTGGGACTGTAGGTACCGTTTTCCTTTTTGAATCTGTTACTGCTGTGTCTTTTCTCGTACAATCAACTCAAGAAGAAACGTCTCATTTTAACTGCCTTTCAATACATGTATAAAATCTGGATCTTTCATGATCTAGCCTTTGACCATTTTCTGGTTACTTCATGGAGGCTCACAACATTGTTACACTTGTAATTTGTCTAATAGACATCTTTCTGAGCTAAAGAGATGCAAAACTAATGACAGTTCAAAACCTCCCCCCCAGACGATCTCAATTTGTTTCAACATTTCAATTTAGAGAAACCTAATGAAAATCTGTGGAATCCTGCAACTGGAAACCAGACATAATGTACTATTAATTTAATAAACAGGAGAAGTGAAAAATACCACTTTGTCAACATAGACTCAGTCACCATTATACTCTATTAAAGAAGAAAACTTTACTCAGTTTCCTGCAACGTTAGAAACACTGGGGTAACTGCTTACTACCTGAACAGGTCGGTGAGGACTTCATATGAGGCTCAACTGCGGTGTCCCCCTTGCTCTGAAGGCTGGCATGAGCCATGGACTTTGAAAGACAAAGAAAACCAATCCAACAGACTCTGCCAGATGAGAAGTCCAGTTGTCCCAGTGAAGGCCGTGTACACACTTCCTGGGTAACTGCCCTGTGCCGGGCGCTGTGCTAGGTGCCAAGGACCTGCCGGTCAACAAGACGAATAAGGTGCTTGCCTTCAGGGAGCTTCCTGACACGAATGGCTTAGAGAGACTTTTTTTTTTTTTTCCAAAACAGAAATCACCTCATTCATTTACCTACTTTGATTTTACACTTAGAATTTTCTAATATACCTCAGATACCAAAGGATCATAATCAGAGTAAAATAAGAATAAAATGCTCAATTAATACACACTGTAATTATCGCTTCTCAGCCTTTTGGCTAAGATCAAGTGTAGTATCTGTTCTTATCAGTTTAATACACACTGTAATTATTTAACCTTTTAGCATGATTTTCACCAGAATTCTAATAAATTTTAAACTAAAGGAAAAAAGGATATAGATAATTGAATGTTTAACTTTTATGTTTTTTGGCTATTAAACTGGGCTACTGTGACACCTGCATGGCTCAGTTGGTTGAGCTTCTGACTTTGGCCCAGGTCAAAATCTCAATGGTTTGTGAGTTCAAGACTCAGGGCAGGCTGTGTGCTGACAGTTCAGAGCCTGGAGCCTGCTTTGGATTCTGTCTTCCTCTCTCTCTGCCCCTCCCCTGCTTGTGTTCTGTCTCTCTGTCTGTCTCTCTCTCAAAAATAAACAAATATTAAACAAAATTTTTTCAAAATAAAATACACTGGTCTGTTAAAAACAGGAATGAACCAACTATGCATTTATGAATTTAACACCAAAAAAACAAATACTCGTACTCATCATATGATGTTTCATACTCTAGAGAAGGCATTTTAAAGGGGGAATCTTGCATTTCATAAATAATTATGAGTCAACTTCACAGTACTGATCGGAGATCAAAGTGACATTTACCAGAGGTCCTCTTTCAGCTTCAAAAGCTGAAACTCTGGTCCTGTGAGTCAACAGTTGCTGGGACAAGCCCTGGGCTTGGTGTCACCAGCAAATCTGGGCACTCCCTGCGTGGACAGAGAGGACGCTTGCCCTTGACCGCAGTAAATCAAAGCGGCATTACTCCCTTCGTTATCCAAATAAACACTCTAGGACGAACAAACTGATAAGGATCTGTGAATTAATGTAACAAGTAGATTTGTTTTTCATTCCTCATAAATAATGTTGCAATTTCAAGGGCAGCTGCTATCACATTCATCTATCACTATCAAAAAGTTTCCATGTTTTTCTATGGAAAATTTTATCTTCCTCCTCTTGTAATAGGGTTGGAAGGAGATAATGAGAAGTTAAGAGGGAGGCGGACTGACGTCCAAAGAGTTGAATGTGAGGATAGTGTCAATGTTGAGAGAATATATCATAACACTTCTGAATATCTAAGCTGGAAGGAAATGAGGAATGGAGAGGGATTCAATTAATAGCCCACAGGGGATATTATAATCTACTTAGTTTAATTAACTTCAACTTTAATGAGATTTTTTTTTCAAAATAATATGAACAGCGTACCAAGCTTGGCCTATTGCCAAACACCATCTCTCTCTCCTTCTTCGAACTAATTAAATGAGAAAGGATACAGGAAAGTCACAGAAACAAAAGTATATAATTGCCAAATTGTGCTAGCCCAACGAAGCGGGTAGCCGGGTCCTCAGGGCGCGCACACACTGAAGAGGCTAGAGCAGCCGTCTCCTTACGGCCTTGGCTGCCCAGACGCTTCCTGCCCGGTTCACGGCTAGCTCGAGGCCTCTTGCTTGAGGTTAGGTACCAGACCTCTAGCTTCAGTTTAGAAGTAGTTAATTAGGTTTAAAGGGGCAGATCACTTTTCTAGTAATTATTCTCAGCTCCCTATTTTCAAATTAGAAATGCCTAAGACCTCTGGAGGGCTTTAAAACAAACCAAAGACTACCTGGTTGAAAGGACTGCTCAAAAAATAAACTTTCGGTTAAATGTTCCTTTATCCTTTTTTCCTCTTCTTCCTTTTGTTGTTCTTTTGCAGACGGGAGAAGAGTAGCCACAACCTCTTTCCTTCCTAAAGCCTTCCTCTGGCTTTGCTCGGAAACTTGAAGACGGAATTTGTCCGTTACACCATAGTGGCAGGATCGAACATCTCTATGACGAATCACACTGAAAACATTAAACAAATAAATGCTGTTTAGGTTTCGGGGGGCCTGTCAAACAGAATTCAGCAAGACATTTCATACAGGAGAACATTAACTGACTATAACCAATCACTCAAATGCAGAAATTTGTTAATGATGGTTTAAAAAAGATAAAAGAAGCACAGCATAGACCAAAAGGAAATGGGTGATTCTAAAATATTTGATGAAAGCATGGGGTACCTGGGTGGCTTGGTCGGTTAAGGGTCCAACTCTTGGTTTTGGCTCAGGTCATGATCTCATAGTCATGATTTTGACCCCGTGTTGGGCTCTGTGTGCTGACAGCATGGAGCCTGCTTGGGATTCTCTCCCCTTCTCTCTGCCCCTCCCCCTCTAATGCTGCACAATCTCTCACTCTCTTAAAATGAATAAACTTAAAAAATGTTTTAATAAAATATTTGATGCAAACACATACTCTGCAACATAGAATAAAACTCCTCAGTGAGGCGCCTGGGTGGCTCAGTTGGTTAAGCATCAGACTCTTGATTTTGGCTCAGGTCCTGATCTCATGGTTTGTGAGTTCGAGCCCCGCATCAGGCTCTGCGCTGAAGACGCTGCTTGAGAGTCTCTCTCTCCCCTCTCTCTGCCCCTACCCCACTTGCTCTCTCAAAATAAACTTTAAAAACATTTTTGAAGTCTGAAGTAAAAGAATACATAGGTGAAGAAAATTCCTTTTTAGCAATGGCATTTCTTCCCTTGATACCTGTGGGCAGCAATCCTTAGTAAATAGGACGTGTATGTAAAATGCTTTCTTCCTCACAAAAGTCTCATAGATTTCTATTGACACTTATCATTCAAGTAACAAACCTCACCTAGACTTAAAATTGCAAGTCTATGCACAGGAGCAGGTAAAAACAAGCCATTGAATAAGCAAATAGCCCAGTATGAGCAGCGCCAACAGAAGGCTGACAACGCACTTCCATATCCCTCTGCAGAGAGTCTAAAGCACTTCAATTTTTATGAGACTTGTCTACAGTTCTATTTATTTTGCTCCGTTCTTAATGGAGAACACAAACCAATTAGGTCAAAAATAATACATTTATTTGGCAAGAGTCTACATTTCTTTGGGGGTAGTCCTTGCTTATTGTGTAGTGAATGAAAATAAAAAAAAAAAACCATGCAAAAACACGTCCTCTAAAGATACATCATTTCACAGGTAGGAGATGATGAAAATGTGTTCAGACAAAAAAAATTTGTGCTTCTCATTCTCATGGAAGATTTAAATGAATACAGTTTACTTGGTAGCTTAAATTAAGAGCTGGTCAGTTGATTCATTTGGTCACCACTAGCTCTAACGTGAAAATTAAAATATGAACAGCTTGAACAAACAATCATTCATCTGACACTCTTATGACGGAATTATCTGGAAGAACTCAGATAATCTTTTACAGATGAGTCGTTATACACTGGCTTCCTGTGTGTATAGATAAACGTCCAGGCTTATTAGCTGAATCATTTCAGATGAACTTCTATTACTATCATTCTGTGAATGTGCCATTATTAGTTTTGCAAATGTCACTATAATAGGATGTTCCAAAGGAAGCTAAATTCCCTATTATAGCTAGAGAAATTTAAAGGAATAAGTTAGAAGTTTACCTTCATAAATGACTCTGTTCTGACTAAAGAGCATAACAATGAGGAAATGTTCGTGGAGATGTTAACCCAACTATGAGCCACAACATCGTGAAATAGTCTTAAGTATTTGGCCGACCTGTTTGGAATCTTAGGGACTTCTGAAGAATTTGGAGACTAAAAGCTCCAGCAAAAATTCAAAATATAATAAATGCCTATGTGGGAACAGCTTTAAGATGAGATCCTTTTCGAGTTAAATACATGAATATTAACACTTAAAACATGTTACCAGGAAGTGACTCTGACTTACATATCCACACAGCACTGCGGCTTCACTGCACCTGCAGCATCCACAACAACATACTTATTTGGAGTCGTACACAAAACTGAAAGAAAAAGTCACAGTGGCCGTTAGTGTGTTTTAAAAATTAGTTTCTACAAGTAGAAAATTAGTAGGGACGAGTGAAAACCCATGAAACAGACCTGGGAGACTCACCTTTGAACTTTAAGGCAAACTCATAGGGATTATACAGAGTCAACACTTGCTTATGTGTTGACTGGTCATCTGCATAAAATATTAGCTCCGTAGGAAACACAAAAACAGGAAGATTTCCTTCCACTAACTCTGGCTGTCTTTTTTGTTGATGCATTGGCACTGAATCCCCCTCCTGCAGCCTCTGTGTTGGGTCTCAAATCTATTTTGGACTTTTCTCAAGTCAGTTACTTAAAAACTCCAAAGCATTTTGGCAATCTGGAAAGAGAAGAGACAAGGAATTCGAATGTTACCTGTTTTCATTTGTTGTCCCTCCACAAAAAGCATGTTCAGCTTGCATTAAAATACGTCCCCAAATCACTTAAAGATACCTTTGGGCTTTTCCTCTGGGCCTACTTATAGAGCTCGTACCAAAGTATGCAAGGAAATTTACCCACACTCCTTTCACATTCAAGATTTCAACCCATGATGAATTATATATAAATCCTAGACTAAAGAAGTGTTTCTACCTCAATTGAATCACCCTTTTTCAAAGAGGTGAGATCAAAAGGACATCACTCTTTTAAAACCTCGGATTTCTTACAAAGCAGAATAAATCAGGGGTGCCTGAGTGGCTCAGTTGGTTGAGCATCTGACTCTTGATTTTGGCTCAGGTCCTGATCCCAGGGTCATGGGATTGCTGAGCATGGAGCCTGTTTGAAATTTTCTCTCTCTCTCTCTCTCTCTCTCTCTCTCTCCCCTCCCTCCTTCCCTCTCTCTGCCCCTCCACTGCTCATACTCTCTCTTAAAGAACTTTTTTTTAAAAAAAAGGAGAATAATAAATTAAGTATTGTCATAACTGACTTTATATGAGCTAACCAGAATTCCTAAAGACTGAAAGAATAGAAAACAAAGTCAGTTTCCATGATTTATGGGAGAAAAACATGAGACTCACTTTTACATTCATTTCAACAATGCTTTAGTTAGTGCTTTCTGGCAGCATTGGGTAGGAGAGTGCTTTTCATCTTTTTTCTGCCGAAAACCCAAGACAAGCAAAAATGTCTTGAAAGGAAGCTGAATATCCAGACTTGTTAAGGAGTCCTTGGGAGTCTTCTGTGAAGATTCAAAGTCAGTAAATAGGCTGTGGCATGCAAGTGGCACAGTGCCTCCCCTCCTACGTCAAGTGCACAGGCTTCGTGAGAGCTATTTGCTTCCAACTTAGAGACCTTTTGGACTCCTTCTGGGGTTCTTGAGTATGTTCTGAATGGTTGTAGCTGGCAGAAATCTGACTGTCTGATGTGTGTTATGTTTCTGTGTTTATTTCCCAGGCTAATTTTAATCAACAACATTCCTATTTAGCTACCATCCTAAGAATGTGGCTTTTGAAAATGCAGAAGCTAAAACAATACGATCACAGAAAGTGTCTGAGTTTCACTCGGTAGATTCATACCTTTAACAAAGGCCACAAACCACTTAATACTTTGTGTTCAGGTTCCCACACATTCAAAGAGAAATAGAACAGAAGATTAAGCTGTTTGGTTTTTTACCGGCTATCAGGGGTTGGTGTGCAGATTCTGCCTGAGGCCTTTCTAACTTTTATCAAATAAGATACTGTGCAATCATGAATTCACATTTTCCTTCTTTCCTTTCAGCTGCACACCTGTTACAAGCCAGCCACTCTGTCAGGAGCTGTGCAGAGATACGGAGGGCTCTGCCCTGAAAAGACTCAGGTCTAACTGATGGGACATTTAAGCTACCTGTTACAAGGCAGACCCCTATATATAAAGTGCTAGGCAATCAGAAGACTACACGAATAATTCTACTTGGAAGAGGGGCCAGGAAATAACAATTGAGGCAGCTTGAAAAGAAAAAGAGATATATTTCGGGGCTGGGGGGGGCGGGGCAGCACACAGGTAGGAAGGGCTTTCTGACCTAGGGAATGGCATATGCCAAGTCACAGAAATGCGCAGGCGAAGGACAACACTGGGAAGGTCATCCTCTCCCAGCTCTCCCAGATCATCGCCCTACTTCCTATCCTTATACTTTGTAGCGTACATGTGGCTCATGACAGCCTGGGTTGCTTTTTGTGTTGGTTTGGTCTGACCAAGACATTTTTATTAGTAATAATACTTAATATGGGTATAATTCACAATAGAGTATAAGCTTTTTATTAATTACATATACTGAATTAATTAATACATGCAATGCTTTTACCACTGACTGTAGGCTAGGCAATGTTCTAAAGGTTTGCTGTTGTTATTCAATTAGGAAGAGACTGACAGAGACCGTAATGTCCGCAGGACTCCTGCCCCTACCTAGCCCAGCGTCTCTACTCCACCAGATTGTCCGTTAGAATACAAGAAAAACAGACCATTCTGAAGAGCATCTGATGAAATCATTCTAATTTTGGGTTTGTATTTGCCACGAATTTCTTTCTTTCGCTAAGAGCCATACACATTTCTATTTGGATAATGTGCTCTCAGAAGTCTGGCATATTTTTCTCAACAGGAAATAATTAGCTCTATTACTTTCTTAGTAAGCTTGGCTATCAGAAACAGAACAAACACGTTTGCCATCACTAAATTATATTCAACATCTCATTCTGAAACTCTGTTAGGATGAGAATTTAGCTTATGAGAAATGGTGGGATGGCATCTTTGATTTATGGAAAACAGTTTTGTCGATACATGTTGGTAAAACCAGGTATCCATCTAGGAGGAAAAATATGAATTCATCCCTTACTCCTTGTAAAATTCTAAAATTTATTATTAGGGTAAGTTCCAAATGGATCCAAGTTTTAAATGTAGGGGGAAAAAACCATAAAACACTAGAAACCATGGGACTTTTTTAAAAAAATGTAATCTGAGGCTTTCTAACAACCAGACACCAAAACATATTGATAAATTCAACTATATAAAAACTCTCAAAATGCTGCAAGACAAAAAACGTTTACACAAAGCCAAAAGAACATTTCAATCGTAGGCCATGTCTAACTTCCCTACTATATGTAGAGGAAATATAAAATCACTATATAAAAGCATTCAATATAAAAATGAGCAAATGCTATGATATTTTATAGAAATAAACCATATGGGGTGCCTGGGTGGCTTAGTCTGCTAAGCATCTGATTTCATCTCAGGTCATGATCTCATAATTCATGAGTTTGAGTCCTGTACCAGGTGAACATGAGCCCCGCTTTGGGGGTGAGCCCTGCCTCTCTCTCTCTCTCTCTCTCTTCCTTACTCTCTCTGCCCCTCACTTACTTGAGCCCTCTCTCTCAAAAGAAAAAAAAAAAAAAGAAGAAAAGGACATACAGATTGTTTTTAAACTTACCAAAGGATCTGTAACTTCACTCACAAGAGAAATACAAACTAAAGCTACACTGAAATACATGTTATTACCTGTCAGATTGGCAAAAATCAAAAAGTTTGAGGGGCACCTGGGTGGCTAAGTCAGTTAAGCATCTGACTCGATTCCTGCTCAGGTCCTGATATCGCGATCCCCAGTGCGGGGCTCGATCCCAGGGCTGCTGACAGTATAGAGCCTGGTTTGGATCCTCTCTCCCTCTCTGCCCCTCCCCTGCTTGTCTGTGCATGCTCTCTGGCTCTCTCTGTCTTTCAAAATAAACAAACATTTAAAAAATATTTTTAAAACGTTTGATAGCACATGGCGGGAGCAACCAGGCATGTCCTTAACCTTGCTGAGAGGGCCATACATGGGCTCACTGATGACACATGGTGAAAGGAAAGGCGTGTGTCCTCGGTGCTAAAAGATGCTACTTCTAGGAATTTATCCACCACAAATATTCCTCTTGCGTGAAATCTTGCTTGTGGAGGTTTGTTAATCCTCAGTACTGAGGGTTAAATAATTTACGTGAAGTACACAGAACAAAGCCTGGCACTCGGTAAGGGTCAGCTGTTGTCAATAGGAAAAGATTGGAAACAGCCCAGCTGTCCATCAAAGGGGATTCCTGAAATAAAGTATGATATGGCCGTTCTCTGGGATACCAGGCGTCTGTCAAGAAGAGGAACCTCTTTTGTGTAGTGTGGATATGGTCTGATCTTCAAGGGTAGTGTTAAGTGAGAAAAGCAAGATGCGATGCCAAGGATAGAGTATGCTGCCCTTCGTGTGGTAGGGGGACTTCTTGGCTGTGGGTGAAGTAGCTGCGGAAGGAGAGCCAGGGCTGCCCCTGGAGGGACACGCTGAGTGGCTGGGGACAGGGTTGGGGGGGGGGAGTTTTCTCTGGATAACTTTATCTTCTGAATTCTGAACTCTTGAATACCTATTCAAAAGTTTAAAACAAAAATTTGAGAGGGCACCTGAGTGGTTCAGTCAGTTAAGCATCCGACTCTTGATTTCAGCTCAGGTCACGATCCCAGGGTCGTGGGATCGAGCCCCACATTAGGATCTGCACCAAGCATACAACCTGCTTGAGATTCATTCTCTCTCTCTCTTTCCCTCCCTCCCTACACCCCTATCCCCCTAAGTGTGCTCACTCTCTAAGATAAAAAAATAAATAAAATTAGGTTCGATTAAATGTCTAATTAAACCACTCTACCAGGGTCTAATTTGAAAAAGGCACCAGTTTGGAAACTCAAGAAGGAATTTATAAACAATGTGTGACAAATCTCCTAGTTAATTGCATTTTCTATTTCGTGATCCATTAATACCATTGAAAACTTCAAACTGTTAAATACAATGGTTGCAATTCTTTAAAATTATTTTATATGCGACAGAAACACATTACAGTGAGAAAAACAAAGGTTTAAGAGGACTTGCAAACTGAGGAAAACGTGCAAACTTCCGTAACCCAGGAGTAGGACACGCTTTATAAATCTGACGGGAAAGTCAAAGTTAACCACACAGAACAAGCACTAAACTCTTCATTCAAACCCTAAAGGGACGTTAGTTGGCATCTGTCAGAGTGGAAGTTTTGCTAGCTCTATGTAATGGTTTAGTAGAATTCGTTTTTTTTTCTTTTCATTTTGAAGCTTTCTCTTTCCAAGTTGGATATGTCCACCTTTCCCCATTAATTTTGAATAGGCTGTCTATCCCCCAATCACCATTAAATAAGTATTTCATTGGCTCTTAGCAGTTTATTATTTCTTTTTTGTAGCCCTGTTCCCATGTCTCACTTATCTTGGCGAAGATATAAATTGCCTCCTGAACTCCAACCAATGGAAATTGGAGAGGAATTAGCACCAGGTCACCAAGAGCAAGAGTAGAGACTCTGCCAACAAACATAATGAAGCATCACACCTGCCTCTAATTAATGGTTTTCTGGAGACTAACGCTTTCTCTTTGCTTCTGTCTGTGTTGCAAAATGATGAGGTGCAAAAATTCTGGGGAGAGATTATATACTAAGCCGGTAAAACCTTACTACAAATCGGTTTAGGAGGTTGCTTTGACCAAGTCAAACACACACAGAGTCAAAGAACGGTATTGGCTCCCAGCCCAACTCATCTGCCCTCAGAGGAAAACAAGCCAGGATAGTTAAGGGACTTACCAGGGTCGCACAAGGTGCAGATCTCTGGTCTCCAGACTCACATTTCCCTACACAGTGACTGTCTCCTCTGGGTCTCCTTTCCAAAGTCCTGTCCCTGGGGCGCTCACTGTCATACACGCCCTCATGGCTACAAAATTTCCCTGCTTTTCCAGAAGAGAGGCTTTCTCAAAGGAGGGTCCAAAATTCAAGTCTTGATGCATGGGTTTCCTCTTCAATTTTATAAGGAAATGGAGAGACAATTTCATGGACTAAGTTGAGCACACTTTCTTTTCCTGGTTATGAAAGGACAGCTTCGGCTCTCCGAAACTATTCACTGTGGCAGGAATACCCAAGGCGTATTTTATTCTTCCTCTCTAGACACCAGTGTTATGCTTTCTTCAAAGCCCAGTTCAAAGTTCCCCCTTTGTGGTCTTCCTCTACTTCTCTGATCTGCAGAGATCACTAATTTTTATGACATTATCTTTTACTGTATTGGCTGTATTGATTACATATCCTGACATTTGCTCTGGGTGGATGCATTTCGACTCCCTCCCTGCCCCCCACCCCGCGCCCCCCCCCCTTCAAGCATAATGCCATATTGTTTTTCTGTTTCGTACACAGACCCAACCTCAGGGTTACGCACTTAGCAGACACTGAACTTATCAGTTTGCCTATGGGTGTCTACTAATGGCAGTCTCCTCCATCAAGGAACATTCCTCTTCCTCATAGCTGAGCACATATAGGCCATAAAGGACAAGGAAAGGATCCCAGTTAAAGGGGCAGTAAACCTACAGTAGCTACTTGCTGCGGGTGCAGGTAAGAGAACAGGGAATGTACACTCCCCGCTGCGTCTCCCCACACCTCCCACCCTCTCTCCTTCCCATTTCCCCTATCATCAACCCTGGCACCTCAGTGCCCACCTAGGTTCCCCCATAGCCCCAACCTTATGGGGAGACACTGCAGCTGGCGATGCAGGAACGACCTTGTCCTTTTCCTCTGTGCAAAGGCACAGGAACACAATCATGAATGAAATTGGAAAGAAAATCTGATGTGTGTACACCACCTTGTGACCAGTTTGCAAACTACTCTCTGTCTTACACACACAAAAGCCTAAACACATAAAGTCTTCGCGCACTTTCTACTATCCGTCCAGGGAGACCGGCACCCCAAAGTGTGATTACTTTCTGTTTTCCTCACTTCAGATTGACCAGAAGGAAAAGGGAAGACTCAGAGATAAGTGGGAACTTCCCAACCTTTGCCCTCTACAGATTTCAAAATGGAGCTTTCCAACAGAAACCACTTTGAAAGCATGTTGTCATTTGCCCCCCCCCCCCGGCTTTTTGGAAACAGGAGGGCTGCAAGAAAAATCAAATTAAACTAGTTTCTGGAGAAGTCTGTGCTTCAAATTATCCCTAACCGTTTCAAACTTTAAAGCACTTCCGCACAAGAATCCGCCAGGACCACTCATTTCAAAGCAGCTACTGACGCCCGTTCTCTGGCTCCTGTGTTTACCCTGATTAGGCTTCCAACTCCACCTCTGGGCCAGCTCCCTTTTATCTGGACACAGGATATCTGCTTCCTCCATATTTGGTGCCATCTGCCAGTGGCCAGCTAAATACTGAATAGTTAAGTGCAATAAGTTCTTTTGCTTTAGTCTCGCTAGTGTTAAAACCTCACTTTCCTTCCCATTTCATCAACTCGGCTCTCTTCCTCTTTAAATTTCCAGTACTGTCTATTAGGATTTTTAAGGGCCAGTATATTCCTGAAGTCTTTCACAAGCAGTGTTCTGATGTTTATAGGCTAAATAGTTCATTGTACAAATATTAGGCTATTTGGTTTTTTACACATTTTCTAGGTTTTCTATGTACTTTGATGGCTTACCAAAGTCAAAGACTTCATAGCAGTCTATACACTGTAAACATTGGGTAGTGTATAAGATTAAAAAAATAATAATAAAGATGCGATCCAGTAGCATCATTTAAAAAAAACATTTTTCTTAGGGGTGCCTGGGTGGCTCAGTCAGTTGAGCGTCCAGCTTCAGCTCAGGTCATGGTTTCAGGGTTCGTGAGTACAAGCCCCACATCTCACTGCTGGCAGCACAGACCTGGCTTCAGATTCTCAGTCCCCCTACCCCAGCCCCTGTCATGCTCACACTCTCTCAAAAATGAATAAACATTTTTTAAACCACATTTTTCATAAACTAGTTATTTCCAACCTTTGTTTTACAAGATCTCAAGGTCTTCAGTTATTTCAAGATGTATGTGCAATTCTCAAAGCGAAATCCATATTAATCCATGTTAATTACTTCATTATATGAAACACAGACGTTGCTACCTATGGCACTCTGCAGAGTTTTCGAATCACAAATTCATTCAAGGAACACTAACTGAGCACTTACTATATGCTCAGCGCTGTACTAGGGAAGATGGAGCAAAGACGAAAACATGGTCTCAGCCCTCCAAAAACTCCGTCTAGCATGAAAACCACATATACATACTAATTAGGATATCATGTGACCATGTTAAAATGCTGGTGGATGAAAAAGCTCTAGCATAAAGAAAGTGATGGTCTGCCTTAAATAGGAGTTTGCAGTAGGAGTGGAGAGGGGGGTGAATTCCAGGAAGAATATGTGTAGAAGCACGAAAGAGACTCTTAAACGAGCTCTGGCACTGCGTGTGGTTAAAAAATAGCATGTATGGGGGGGTGGCAAGGGATGGTGAAAAGTCCTCGAAGCCAAGTTCGGGGGTGTCGGCTGGATCCTGGAAGCCAGTGGTTCTCAGCATGTGGTACTGGACCAGCAGCAGCTTCACCCGGATGTTGTTAACGAGGCAAATCCTTGGGTCCCAAGCTAGACCTACTGACCCAGAAGTTCTGGGGTGGGGCCGGGTCATCTGTGCTTTAACAAGCCCTCCAAATGATTGTAACACACCACACTTTGAGAACCACTGCTGCGGGCAATGAGAAAAATCTCCGAAGGGTTTTGAGCAGAGAACTGCTGAGGTAAGATCTCAAGTAGAATCACCGGTTGCCGCTGCGCAGTCAGGCAAAGCACCTAACTCCAGAGTAGTTACAGTAAAAAAAAATACCAAGTGACTCTTCATGAAATGTGACATGAAGACAGGGCGGAGATGAAGGCAGTGGGAATGGGGAGGAAACAGTTTAGAGATATTTTACAGGTGGCCCAGATTCAATCAGGTGCCGAGGATATATCCAAAAGGTGTGACCGAAGTGGTTTTTAGGTTTTAAGATAAAACTAGCGACCTTGCCGGAGGCATCAACCACTAGGTGTTTGCTGAAAGAAGTGTTCCACATGTTCCCTAGGAAAAGGGGGAGATGGAGCAAGGTCTGTGTTTCCACAGTGTCAAAAGCAAACGGTGCCCTGGCTTCCCAGCGAGTATTCTGGCCAGCTGGGCAGTTCGACTTCTCACTAGAAGTTAGTAAGCCGGCGTTCATACTAACATAAAAATCCGTTTGTTGAGTTTGGTTAGTGAGAATCAATCCTTGAGACTGACAATTTTTGGATGTGCTGGCAAAATTAAATTTCAAATGCTGAGAAGCTGAAAATAGGCATCGGTTCTGGTGTCCCAACCAAGGCACTGACAAGGTGAGACCCTGCAGAGAGCCTTCTTTTCATCCTAACATTATCACTGATCACACAGTCCATGTAATTCTGGAAGAAGCTGGAATGAAGGAAAGAATCACTTTGTACTATGCCCTGACGGTCAAGAAAGTCGGGGGTACCCGTTATTTCTAACTTTGGGGGCAGGATTTAGCTGTGGCAATCTTCAATTTCCTGACTGAGAGGTGAGAGACACAACCCATATGGCTAATTTACCTAATGAGAATTTGCCAAGCACAATTCATATTTCTACTGGGACTCTGGTTACCTCTCATTATGTACCATAAGCTTTCCACCTGATACCACTATCTTGGCTTATTTGACCAACTTATTTTCTCCAAGAATAGTTCCCGATTAAAAACTGCACTGTTTTATGGAAGTTGAGAGCTATCAAGCACCCTGGAGATTAAAACAAAACTTTCAAACTACAGATGAGGAGACAGAGGGCCTCAAAGAGTAAATCACCTCATCTATTTATTGTAGGACAAGCTTTTCCAGAATATTACAAGGTGGCAAAACACGATTCAGAGCAACACGGATAATCAGTTCACTTAAATTTTAGACAAGATTTTAAATTCCTCTATTTTCCATCTTAAACATTTTACAAACAGAAAAAGAATAGTAGCAAATTACTTACTTCATTGGGCTATTAGAAGATGGGGAAGCTTTTCTTTTAGTTTCTTGTTTTCAGAAATGAATTAAATATCAAAACTTCAGGAGAAAAAAATTAAAAAATAAAAAATTGGAAAAGAAAACGTGCATGAACAATTCGAGGGGAGAAACATGCATTCTTGTATAAGATATCTGTTCTGTTTTCCGTCTTTGCCTACAAAGGCATACCTTTACACTGAAGATTGTCCATTACATCTAATTATATATTACATGTAAAGGAAATCTATCACCACTAGCCCTTACAGATTTGAGAAACTCCAGATTTTCCAACATCCTGGTATTTGAGTAAACTTTGTATTTTTCAGAGTTCTAGAAACACTTCAGAAACTAGTTTGATCTTGTAGGCTGTTTGGGTGTGTAGACGTGAACTACTTGAAAGGCATATTCGGCCCCGTTTCCTGTTTTCCAAACTTCCCATTGCTTTCTACCAAATATATATGTAATCTAAAAGTTGGTGTTCACTCTCTGGTCAAGCACTTAAAGGAAATGTGGACAAGGTTTTCATCATCAAGAATATATTAAATTCCAGGTGTGCCCTGGCTGAAAAAGTAGACTTTTCCTCTTCCGTCTGGAATTCCCATTAAGAACGCAATGCATTCCGACAAAACAGGACTGCTTTTTAGGCAAGATCCAAAGGATCCCCATTTTCCAGGTCTGCGTCCATCTCGGATTTCCCTCAAAGGTCCAAAATCGGGACGTTTTTACTTATTATTTGCCCTCTGGCTCCCCAATGTGAGGTCTCTTAGATTCTACTGGGGCAGAAATGCAACTTCAGTCCAGAGAGGGCAGATGTCAGTTACTTTGAAACCGCAGAACATTGATTAAGGGCTGGAGGGCAGGAGAGGGGGTATCAAACGGTCCGTTCTAGGACTTCAGCTCCACCTGACGGGCCCAGCCTTTCCAGCCGTCGTCCCCACACCGGGCCGGCTCCATGTGAAACCGGTCATGTGAGCCTGTTTACAGCCGAGCAGCTGGTGCAACCGTCAGGATCCGTGCGGAGGTCCAGGAAGGGGGACGGATGCAGGCCACGTACCCCTTCCACCCTCACCCCCCGTCACTATTCCACGAAGGCGTTCGCTCGCCCTCCCTGCCTGGCCACCCCACTTTCACCTCCCTCCGGCCATCCCGGGACGCCTCGCTCCGGCCCCAGGGATTTCCTTCCAGTTGCTCGCCGGGGGGTACCCGCTGGGTGGGAGGAAGGAGGAGTTAGGGCGAGGACGGTGTCACCCCGAATGGGAAGTCCACCTCCCTCCCGCAGCCCTCCTCGAAACATCCGCCAAAGAGTTGTCCCTGGAGTCACATCCCCGGGGCAACCGAACTCTGCCTGGCAGGCGCCGGGAGGATCCCGACCCTGCTGCCTCCGCCCGGGCACCAGAAAGGCACGCACGGGCCGACCCGACCCTGGAGCCGCGATCCGCCGGCAGCCGGGCAACTGACCGTGAGAGATGGGGCAGAAAGGACCCCATCTACCCGCTCCCACCTCCCACCCGCATCCCGGAGCCGCGGAGCCCCGCCGTCAGTCACAGAGCCAAGCTCGGAGGTTGGGTTCGGCTCATTCTTTGCGCGGGGTCTCGCGGCAACGTAACTTCCACGTCTTCCCGAAGTCGGAGGAAGTGGGTGACGGGACGGCGGGGGAGCGGGGGGGGGGGGTGGAGAACTCTCACCTCGGCAACACCGGCTCCTCGGAAAGCAGCTGCGACTGCTCCTCCGGTCCTTTGTCAGCGTCTCTAGGCTGCACTGCCTGCTGGGATACCGGAGGACTCAAATACCACCTCTCTCCGCCCTCGAGGATGAGCTGCGGTTGGGGGTGGGTGGGAAGAGGGAGAAGAGGTGGAGCCGGGGGCGGGACCGGAGCCGGGGGCGGAGCCTCCTTACTGCCACCTGGCCTCTAGAGTTTATGAGTTTCTTCCTAATCTGCGCCCCAGACCTCTTCCTGCTGCCTAGGAGCAGTCAGGCCCTCCTCTTCCCTCCCCTCCCCTCCTCTCTCCGCCTGCTGCCCCTTGAGGAGACCTGAGACTTACCGAAGGTCATCTTTCTTTGCACTTGTCGGGCAGTCACCCTTGATTCCCTCCCCTTTCCCCTCCCAAATCTAGTGAGTACCCGAGGCTAATGGATTCTACCTCTGAGACACATCTCATTGACCACCTTTCTCCACTTCGTGCTCAGTGCTAGGGGCTCTGTGTGGCCCCCTGTGACTTCTTGCTTGGAGCTCTACAGGAGCCTCCTGGTTGGGCGCTCTCCTGCCCCTCTTGTCTCTGCCCACACCATCTCCCAGAAGGCAACCAAAGGGGTTTATCTTATCTAAGATGTATAGGTGACCTGTTACTTAACTGTTTAAAACCTTTCAATGTCTGGCAAGTCCCTACAACCCCTCAGCATGGTATAGAAGGTCTTCTGTAATCCTTTCCTGATGCACCCAATGCTCTAATCCAATAAACCAGGCATTCCTGGAAGACAGTGGGGCCTGGGACAACGCTGCCTGCCCAAAACACTCCCTCTTGAAAAGAAGCCACACTGTACTTTTCATAGGCCCCTTGAAATATCCTTAAAGATGGAACACTCAGAATTAAAGGTTAAAGCTGTTGGGGCGACTTCAGCACAGGTCACAATCTTGCCATCCGTGAGTTCAAGCCCCTGCATCAGGCTCTGTGCTGACAGCTCAGAGCTGGGAGGCTGCTTCAGATTCTGTGTCTCCCTCTGTCTCTGCCCCTCCCCCACTCATGCTCTGTCTCTCTCTGCCTCTCAAAAATGAATAAACATTTTTTTAAAAAGTTAAAGCTGCTCAGAAAGGAAGGGTAAGGTGCAACTGCCCCTGGTCCCCTGCCCACATGTATAGGACCCAAAGAATTCCCCCCCAGTTGCCCCACCTGTGCAATGGGCTGCCAGTAGATCTTTTGGGCCCAGGTCTCTGATGGCTTTGCTTCTGGATTTCCTTCTCACTCTTCGGAATACCTACCTATCTTTCAAGGTCCAGCGGAAATACCACTTCCTCCAATAAGCCTTCCAGGATCTTCCATGAGCACTATTAACTCCTGCTCCTTCACCGTAGAACATTGCTTATTGTGCTTTGCAATTCTTCCTGACTTAGGCAATCACTAGTTGTGTTTTATGTCTTCCTTTCTCTCCTCCCTAGAGCATGAATTCCTCAGAGTGACCACGGCTGCCAGCACAAGGCCTAATCCAGAAAACACATTAGTAAAATTGGATGAAATGATATCCTTCGACTCCACTGTATCCACTGGGCCCAAAGTAGGCCCAGAAGGAAGCCTAGGCCAGGCCTCACTGGGACATCTTCATCCTGACCCAGCCACATGTCATTTTGCAAAAACAAACTGGTTAGACAGCAGAGCATTGCAATTGCAAAAGGACCAAAGCTTGTACTTCCCTTGCAGGTCAGACTGGTTTGTGGTATAATACGTGGTTGTGGAAAATGTAACTGGTACGGTTCACATGAGAATTCAGTGTAGACAAATTTCGTGATGACATAGAAAATAACAGTTTCCAGATGCAGAAATCTCTCCCCCTTTGGGAAGCTTTGGACTCCTATTTGCTTCAGGCTATCCTAGGGCTCTATATCCCTTCAGACCTTGAATTCTGTGTTATAAAGAATGCTTTTGCAAAGGTAGGCATCTGGCTTTGTGTCATTCTTGCATCACTTAATGCATATTTGTTTTTGCTCCAATTAAATTACAAGTGACACTCTGGCAGGTTTCCTCATCCCTAAAATGGGGACAGGAATCCTTGGCCCACCCAGTTTACTAGGCTCTTTGGAGATTCTAATGTGGTAATATTTATAGCAGGTGTGATAATGTAACTTAGGATGCTCTTCAAATGTAAGGTCTGTTTTATTATTAAAAACCTTTACACTCTACTACTTAGGTATGTGTGTTTGAGATTCCACATTAGGAATCAAAGCCTTCATTGCAAATTCCTGAGGATAATGCTTTACTTCATGGTTTCCAAAATTTGCCTGAAGGGAAGATTCATCACCTGGAGCCCCTGTTAAAAGCATTCCTAGAACCGGGGCACCTGGGTGGCTTAGTCTGTTGAGCATCAGACTCCTGATTTCAGCTCAGGGCATGATCTCGCTGTTTGTGAGTTCAAGCCCCACATCGGGCTCTGCACTGACTGTGTAGAACCTGCTTGGGATTCTCTCTCTCACCCTCTCTCTCTCTGCCCCTCCCCTTCTCTCTCTCTTTCTCTCTCTCTTTGAAAAAAAAAAAAAGTTCCCAGAACCTACCCCCAGACCTACTGAATAAAAATTTCCAGGTAATATTCTGCTCCGATAATTCTAAAGTGGGGGTTATTTCTACCTCACCAAAGCAATTCTCTGACACCAGCTGGGTGTCCTGCCATACCTCTCAATTCTGACACTTGTGAAAATTATTACAGGGAAACGTCACTGAGACGGAGTGGGGAGGTTTGGCAAGGACAGCTCTCACACCCTACCGCTGTTGGTCAATTGCCGATTCAACATGAAGAGGTGGTCCTTGCTCTGCGGATGGTACTTTACTCTTGGGGCAGGAGGAAGAAAAGCTTCCTCCTTGCCCTGCCCAGCAACAGCCCAGCCAATGAGAGACTGTTACAACACAGTCAATGAGAAGCCACTATACTTCCAACTCCCAGTTGACTCCAATGGGCTTCGTGTTTACAACCGCCCTCCCAACTGCCCCTTTTCCTCTATAAAAGAGCTTTCCTCTGCTTAGTTTTCTAGACTGGCTTGCCTATGGTTTTTGTCATAGCTTGTTTACTCCAGGTTGCAATCCTCTGCTATTCTTAAGTAAGCCCACTTTGTGCTAGCAAAGTAATGGACAGTTTTATTTTTTAAGGGTAGCACTATCCACCTGGAGACAGCCACAGATCCCACAGGGTAAGGGCTCAGTCCTACAAGACCACACTCCACTTCAGATGCCAACAGCAAGTCCACGTTGTTACCTACACACCTTACCTACTGGTTATAAATCAAAGGTTCCTGGGATGACCTCCCACCTTGGGTTCAGTTAATTTGCTGGAGCAGCTCACAGGACTCAGGAAACGAGTTTACTCACTAGATTACCAGTTTATTACAAAGGATATGAGAGGATATGTAAGGTGAGGTCCCGAGCAAAGGAGCCTTTCTGTACTGGTGGAGTTTGGGGCCCAGCATGGTGACATGTGGAAATGTTGCAGTTCCCGAACCAGGAAGCCCTCTGAACACTGTCCTTGGGGGATTTCATGGAGGCTTCATTACATAGACATGGTTGATTAAGTCACTGGCTTATTGGTGGCCAATGGTGAGTGATTCAACCTCCAGCCTCTCACCCATCCGGAGAGGTGAGCAGGGTGGGACTGAAAGCGTCAACCTTCCAGTCACATGGTTCGTTCCCCGTCCTTAGTGCTTTCCAAAAATTACCTCATTAATGTATGCTCACGGGTGGTTGAAGGGAGTTGTCATATGTATCAAGACACCTTTATCACTCTCATCACTCAGGAAACTCCAAGGCTTTTAGGAGCTCTGTGCCAGAATTGGTGAGGAAGACCAAATATCTACTTCTTATTATAACTTGCAATATCACACCAGGAGAAAAACAAGGTCAACAGTAGGATCAGGAGTGACACCAGGTGACTGGCTTATCCTCAGGCAAGTCTGGGAGACACAGCCATTACCAGTTGTCCACCTATCAGAATGAATTAGTTTAGGATTCTTTCTGGGACAGGCCTTTCCAGGCAGGGAGAAATCACAACTCTGAGCAGAACTTTGGAGGAGGCTCAAGTTTCAGGAGCACAAATTTCAGTCTGCATCACAGTTGTGCCTGCAATTGAGTATAGGCAAAACCTTCCCCTTGAAGTTCCTTGTCCTTGCCCAGAGCTCTGAGAAACTGGCTTGAGGCTATAGAGCTTTCAGCTCATCGAATTTCCCAGCCAGAGACAAAGTCTTAAGCCTTTCACTTTGAGGTCTTTGTTGCCTCGGTCCAATTGGTGGTTTCCCAGAACTTTCTCAGTGCTACAGTGGTTTTGTGAACAACACTCCCTTTAGATCCCTCTTCAGACTTCCCCCAGTTCCTAAGCTGCGCTCTTCCATGGCAGTTGAACGCTGTTATTGTCATTGTTTTCCTGTTTGTCTCTGGGATGAAGACATGGCCTTGTCCATCCTTGCATCCGAAGGACGTGGCGCTGTGCCTGATGTATTGTAGGTACTTATGTTGGGCTGATCTGTGAAATTGTTTACTGCTTCACCTTCTTGACTGGGAGCTCATTGAGGTAACCTGCAAGTCAGCTTTGTATCCTCATGTCCTCACCTCACGCCACCCAGAGTCATCGGTCAGCGGCTCTTTGTTGAAGAGGGAACGGTCTCCCTTTTGGTAGAGCCTAAGCTAACTTATTCGGGAGAGAGGCAGTCTGCTTGCTAGGCCTTGGCACTGGCAGTCTTGGGATTAGGACTCAGGGGAAACTGATTGCTCATAGCCTTTTGAGGTCTCAGAAAGGCCTTCTGAGAGGATTGGGGATATTGCTTGGCTCTCCTGTTACCTTGAGACAGGGGCTGGGACTGGAAGATGTTGCTAAACGGGGCTGAACATCAACAAGGCTTCACTGCATTCTCACCTGTGGACAGTCCACACATGGCAAACCCAGGCATACAAAGCCATTAAAGGCCATGCCTTTAATTCTAGACTGTTCGGACATAGTGGGTTGCTATTCCTTTTGGAAGCCTTTGCCCAGAGCTCCTCTCCTATTCATTCTAGCCATAGCTCATTTTGGAAAAAAAATAGGAATCATCATAGCAGGCATTTGGTGGCAGGGAAGAGACAGTTTGAATTACCTAGAGTACTTTTTGCAAAAGAAGGAACTGATTTCCATTGTCCCACTAATTCGCTGTATGACTTTCTTTAGCTGTATAAATCCCTTTCTTTATCCTGGGCCTTGAAATTCACCCATCTGTACAATGAGGTTTTTGGACTACAATGAGTCTATGACAGGCCTGGCCAGAAATATCTGTTCAATGTCCTGGAAATAGACTTTCTCCTGCCCTGATTCCTCACCCAAATGTATACAATCAAACACAGAAACATGTATTTCACATCCTCATCACCCAGTGACCCATATTATAAAATTACTAAATTGCCAATGAGTCAAGAACATTGATTGACTTGCCTGCTAGATGTCAATGCTATGTATGAATGATTTTGTTTTTTTAAAATAATTTTTTATTTATTTTTGAGAGACAGAGAGAGGCAGCACGAGCAGGGGAGGGTCAGAGAGAGAGGGAGACACAATGTGAGGCAGGCTCCAGGCTCCGAGCTAGCTGTCAGCACAGAGCCCAACGCGGGGCTCGAACCCACGAACCGCGAGATCACGACCTGAGCCGAAGCCGGACGCCCAACCGACTGAGCCACCCAGGCACCCCATGAATGATTTTGTTTTTTATTCTTGAAATGGTAGGAGCATTTTCATGCTCCAGGAGCTTGACGTGGCCTCAATGACACCAAGAGGAGCCTGTGACTTAGTGAGCCTGTGGGCAGAGCTAAAGATGGTTTTTCCCTTCTGTTGTAGCAACCTGTACTCTATGCACCTGTCAGGTTACGACACTCTTACACAAAGTGCTCTGTTTACCACACTAGAGAAAATCGATCAAGACAAGGAGATGGTCTTAGGCATCGTGTTCAGGGGAAAGATACAAAGTTCAGGAGTTCCTTTCAACTATAGAAGACAAACTGAGGGATGAGGCATGTGAGGTGGTATCGTTTACAGGAAGAAGCATGGAGTCACAAGCTATGGAAACTGGGGTACGTTGCTTAACTTCCCTGGTCTCAGATCCTTCATCTGTAAAACTTCTGTTAAGATGATGGCCTGAAGAGAGGAAATAATGCACGCTTGTAAAGAGACTACAACATCGAAGGCGCTCAGGACATGTTAGTTATTATAATGGAGAATCTGAGAGATGATGAAGGAAGAAATAAAAACCATGGGCCACTGACACTGGGCAACTTGATAACAAAAACTCAAGGGGAGTTCAAACTATCTAACAGTGGGGTAGCCCAAACACCGGCTTGGGTCACCACCAATTCGCCTTATACCTCGGGATTCCGTGCTTTTACATCCTCATGCTTCAGCGCCTCTGTGCTCTCTGGCATTTGTGTGTGCCAGTTTGGTTCTCCTAGAATCAAGCACAGAAACCTGATTCCCGCATCAAACCCAGATGAGTCTCACCATTTCCCACAAGAAATCCTGACACACTCAGCATTTTCTAAATTCAGTGGCTTTGCTGAAAATGTTACGGGTTGTCAGGAAGATGCCACATTGTACAAAGTAGCTTCCTGCTATCCTGCTGTCTTCGTCTTTTCACTCTGCTCCTTTCCAAAGCCTGCACTCCATGTCACCCAGCCCTTCGTGCTTAACTCCTTGGCTTCTCTCATAAACGGCAGGCCAACCTGGGACTTTTCTATCTAGTAATCTGGCAGGTGCTCCATAAAAGATATTCGTATTTTTTTTCAAACTGCACTTAGACTTTTGGGACACCCTGTTGGAGGAGCGTGCCAAAGGGCGGCACCTAAAATTCCATTAAGCATCCCAGATGCTTTAACTTGTCACACTCACCTACTCGGCTACTCCCTTCATGGGCAAACTTGGAAGGCAGACTGAACTCATATACCTGAAAACACTGTTTTTAAGGTAAGCGTGCACGCCACGGCACATCTGGGAACATTTCCTCACACAGGCACAGATGACGTTACTGACTGGGATGAGTAAACCACAGCAAGGAGATCCTGCAACACATACTTAAGATGTAGCTTGTATATAATTATACTTCGCTTCAGACCATGTGATTTTGTACTTCAAAAGTGACAGCCCTATCATCCAGTTTTAAGTATTTTTCCAAAGGTCCACTACTGAGGGCAGGTACACCGAACTGCAGCGCAGTGGTTAGGAGCAGTGACGAGAAGCGTGCAGATCTGGGTTAAAACCTCATCCTTGGCACCGGCGAGCTGTGTGTGACCTTGGGCAAGTTTCCCTCTTATAGCCTTGGTTTTCTTACCTGTAAAATGAGAGTGATTATATAAATGTTGAGGTTCTCTATATAACACTGCAAAAGCCATTTTTAATGTTGGCATTTGGAGTAAAATCAGAGTTAGAGATATATTTAGATTAGTAACTTTACTAAATAAATGAACTCCAACATTTAAGACACCTAAACTCCATGTTTAAGAAGCCAATTGTGGTTTGGGGTGGCCAGGTGACTCAGTCAGTTAAGTGTCTGACTTCAGCTCAGGTCATGATCTCTGGGTTCTTGAGGTCGAGCCCCACATCAGGCTCTGTGCTGTCAGTGACGAGCCTGCTTCAGATCCTCTGTTTCCTTCTCTGCCTCCATTTCAACTCTCATATGTACTCTGTCTCTCAGAAATAAATGAATATTAAAAAAAAAGAAGCCAATTCTGGTTTAATCTGGTTACACATACCCAAAAAAGGTCCTAGTCTATGAAGCAAAACCTCCAAATAAAACTATGTTCAACCCATAAAAACTAAATTACAAATGATTATATCATCAAAATACACTTTGATCGGCCAGTGGTATTCAAGCTTCCGTAACTGTATACTCTTGGCAGTGATGCAGAGCCCATGATTGCCTGTCCGGTTCTGATTGCAAAGGACCAAGGAGTTTTGGGTTCTTTGCTACTCATCTGTGGCCACATTAGCAAGCCTCTGAAAATAAGCAAGAAAACACTGCCATGGTAATTTGCCCATCAGGAGCTCAAACCACTTCCTTGCCTTTAGTCATCTACCAGTGCAACATCGTTTTAGGTAAAACTGACCACTAGGGAAGTAATGAGTTGTAGTCATATTACCTTAAAGCATCATGACAAACCAAGTGACTTTATTCAGGCTAAAACTGTAGAGATGATTTAGAAATAAGTAACAAATCCTTTTTGTTTATTTGATTGCACCACTATCTTAAAATGTTTAAAACAAGAAAAGTGCTGAATCTTTGTGGTCCCATTGATGATAATAATCTCAGTCTTTTTTTTTTTTAATGTATAGCACTTAGTGGTGATTTGTTGTAACTGAATAGGTGCTCTGGCAGAAAGCCCCTACCATTTTATTTAATTTTTTTTATGTTTCACTTATTTCTAAGAGAGAGACAGTGTGAACAGGGGAAGGTCAGAGAGAGGGAGATACAGAATCTGAAGACAGGCTCCAGGCTCTGAGTTGGCAGCACAGAGCCTGACTAGGGGCTCGAACCCATGAACCGTGAGATCATGACCTGAGCCAAGCTGGACGCTCAACTGACTGAGCCACCCAGGCGCCCCGACCCTACCATTTTAAATAACTTGAATGAGATGGTTAGAAACTGGAGAAGTTAATTTCAAAACTGGAAGCATTTCCATCCCTTAAGCGATATGATTTGTATACTTCCCTGAGGCAGATATTCCTTGGTTCTGAAAAAACAACTGAAGGGTCCTTTAGTCTAACAAAATACAAGAACTGTCAGTTTCCATCCTTCCCACTCCATCCCATGCCAATATCCTCAGGACTTGAGAACCTCATGGCCTTTTTCTCCAAACCTAGGGTGAATTCTGGACGTCTGTCTTGTTAAACTTAAAAAGTTAACTGCCAGTTATTTTACCAGCAAAGAAAAAAAAGTGTTTATTCAGGAACAGCAGAGAGTTGCACTCTGGGACAAGCAAGCTACAGCAAAACCATAGGCAACTCCAGGAAACAAAGCAGAGGAAGGCTCCTTTATAGAGGAAAGGGGGCTGGTGCGAGGGAGGTTGTAAACAAGAAGTCCATTGGAGTCAACTGGGAGTTGGAAACATAGTGGCTTCTCATTGGTTGAACCATGACTGACTCTCATTAGTTGGGCTGTTGGGGTGGGGAGGGGAAGCCTTCCTCCTGCTGGGGTAGTAAAGCAGTATCCGTGTGCAAGATCCTTCTCTTCCTGTTGAGTCTGTAATTGAGAGGAATGGTAGGGTGTGAGAGCCTTCCACCCCCACTGGGTCAAACCTCCTGACCCCAGTTTAGTGAGATTTCCCTTTATTAATTTTTATAGTCTAGTCCTCTCAGAGGCTGTCAGGCCTAAATCTAGGGTAGTTTACAGGCTTATTTTCAAAGGTGTTTTCCCAAATCGAAGTCTCTCTAGTCACATATTCCCTCTCCCCTATCTCCCAAGTATACTTCTCACCATACTACTGTTTCTTCTCTTGTTACCCAAAGGTCTACTCTTTTCTCAGCAGCCAAAAACTCCTGTCATGCCTATTCTGGAATGGCTGCTACATAACTATCACTCTTTATGTATTCAACACCTTTTCTGAGCAATTTTTTCCACCTCCTTACGTTAATGGAAACCTGACTTTCCTCTGAGGACACCATTTCCTTTGCAGCCTTCTCAACACACCACATTCCATAGGCTGGGAAGCGGGGTTAGTGTCCTCCACACTGGGGAACACTGCTTTCAAACATCGCTCCCTCCTTTGAAGTCCATTCTGTTCAGCTATACTAATGCGTCCTCATCTTGGTTCCCTGACTTAACTTCCGGCCACTCTTCTATATCCACTGTAGACTTTGACAACCGGTTCTTAGTCTTCCTTATGACTCTAAGCCCCACTGCCATTATCCTGGGGGACTCCAATGTCCACATGGCCAACCCACCAATTACCTTTGATCTCCTTGTTTCCAAAGACCCCTCTCCACCACTCAGCCACTCATGCCAACTGTTATACTTTAGATTACTCTTGTAATCAGCAAAAAATTTGTTTTAATTCAAATATCTCACTATGCCATTTTCTCCTTAATTATCCCACAATACCTGTTTTGTTTTGTTTTGTTTCACAATGAAGGGACGTTTGATTGGCTATTGTTAGAAAGAAACAAAAGCCCAAATTTCCAAAATGAAGTCACTGATGTTAAGTCCCACCAGGACTTAACACCTAATTGCAGTTTCCACCTCTCCCAGGAGTGGAGTTTTAAACCAGTTTGGAATGTCCTGATCAACACTAGGAGGCAACCTGTACAATAAGAGTGACTTTGCTTGGAATAATTCTTTTCTTCTTTTGCTAATAACTTCCTTGTCCCACCCCATTTATGCCCATAAAAGCCTTCCACTTTGTATAACTATTCAGAACATGCTTCTGTTTGCTAGAAAGGATGAGTTTACTCAGTTGAATTTTTGTTATTTAACACTAATCAACACCACCCTGTTCCTCTTCCATGTTAACAGAACGCACTTTTGTCCACTATCCACCTCTCAGGGAATGTGATTCATCAGTTTAGGGGTAAACCTTGATAAATCTAAAAGAATGACTTTCAAATTGTTGTGCCCAAGAGGTGTCTTTCCAAAGTCTCACAAAGCCAAAACTATTTGCATAATAGTCTTTTTTTTTTGTTCCTGTGGGGACATTTCCACTGATGGTGTGAAAGCAATGGTGGGTAAAGCCGCTGGTGCAATGACATGAATCAAGGCAGTGGCACTGGGCTATACTAACAGTCCTTCTACATTTCATCACCAAGTACTTGAAGAAAAAAGAAAAATTTACTTTTACCTGAAGAAGCAGTGAGGCAGGGTGCCTGGCTGGCTCAGTCAGTAGAACATGCAGCTCATGATCTTGGGATTGTAAGTTTGACCCCCACGGTGGGTAGAGATTAATTTAAAACAACTTAAAAATCTTAAAAAAAAAAAGAAAGAGTGAGAAGTATTAATCTTATTAAATTTCAATCCTTGAGTACAGGTCTTTTTAATATTCTGTGTTACAAAGGTGCATGAAGCCCTTCTGCATAAAAAAATGTATGATGGTAGAGGCACCTGACTGGCTCAGTCGGTGGAGTGTGCGACTCTTGATCTCAGGGTTGTAAATTCCGGCCCCACATTGGGTACCGAGATTACTTAAAAATAAAACCTTTTAAAAATAAAAAGTATGATGGTAGTCTCAAAAAAGCAGAACTTGCTCAGTGGAGTTACAAACTCCACTAGCTCTTTTCTCATGGAACTCCACTTTCACCTGAAAGAATGACAAACTATGGTAATTTAGACTTGAGTATTTGTCAGATACTTTTTTTCATAAATTAATGGTGTGAGCCTGGTACTTTAAGAGAATAATCTTTGTTCTTAACTGCTACTGACTTTTTAAAGTTTTATTTATTTGTAATCTCTACACACAACATGGGGCATGAACTCACAATCTTGAGAACAAGAGTTACATGCTCTTCCAACTGAGCAAGCCAGGCACCCCCAGACCCACATATCTAATTGGCAATTGGATATCTCCACTTGGGATATCCAAATACAGGCATTTTACTCACCGCATCCACAATCATGATCCTCTCTCCCAAACCATGTCCTCTTTTGGTCTTCCTGATCCCAGTGAGTGACACCATCATCCAGCTTCTTATAGAAGACACAATTCTAGGATTCATCCTTGTTTTGTCCCTTTCCCTCACCCTCCACAGTCAATCAATCACCAAATCCTTTTGGTTCAATTTTCTTAACATATCTTAAATCTATTCACATCATTCCATCCCCTACTACCACTCGAATTCAGGGCAGTATGACCTTGAATCTGGATTATTGCCATATTCTCCTACCTGCCTCCCCAATTCTTCATTCCATTTTCCATGAGCAGAATGATCTTTTTCAAAAAACAAATATCATGTCACACTGCTGTGTAAAACCCTTCAACAGCTTTCCATTTTCCTCCAGGATAAAAAACAAAATTTGTAACTCTCCTTTATTTCCCTCCCCCCTCCACCTTCTGTTACACAGCTCATATTCCCAATCTCTCATCCTGCTGCCCTACTTTTTTCCCGCATAGTACTTATCAGTTTCCAACAGTCTGTATACTTTGACTGCTGTTTATTCTGTCCCCACTTGTAGAATGAGACCCCTCCATGAGACCCTGCATCTTTGTTCTATACACAGCTATATCCCTGTTATGATCTGAAGTGTGCCATGCCTAAAATTCATGTGTTGAAATCCTAACCCCCAGTACCAGGGAATGTGACTGTATTGGAGAGAGGGCCTTTAAAGAGGTAATTAAAGTAAAATGAGGTCACATTTGTGGGCCCTAATCCAATATGACAAGTACCCTTACAAGAAGAGGAAGTTAGGACACAGATGTGTACAGAGGAAGACCATGTGAGGACACAGGGAGAAGACAGCTATCTACAAGCTAAGGAGAGAGGCCTCAGAAGCAGCTAACCCTGTTGATGCCCTGACACCCCATTTCTCTCTTCAGAAACCTGAGAAATTAAGTTTCTGTGGTCTAAGCCCCCTAGTCTGGGGCACTTTGTTATGGCAGCCCTGGCAAAAGAAAACGGTCTCTTTCAGAAGGGCTCCTGGCCCACAGAAAGCATTCAGCAAATATTTGCTAAAAGAATAGGTGAATGTGAGGCCTTCCATGATCCAGCCTCTGCTGGCCTCTCTAACCTCATCTCCTGCCACTTTCCCCTTGGATCTCTCAACTCCTTCCAAACAGGACTCTTCTGAACTCCTCAAATGTGTCATCCCATTCCCCCCACTCAGAAACTTTGCATATCCTTCCCCTTACCTGAGTGCTCTCTTCCCCACGCCACCCTGTGCTCCATATCAGCACCATGACTCACACTATTCATCCTTTCGGTATCAAATTCGACTTAAAGACAGTATTCTCCAAATAAATCAATTAAAGTATAATGGATATGCAATAAACTGCCCTTATTTAAAGTGTACAGTTTGAGAAGTTTTGACATAGGCACACAGTCATGAAACCATCACCCCAATCAAGAAAATGAACATCTATATCAGCCTCCAAAACTTCCTCATGACCTTGTTTAGCCCCTGCCATCCTTCCCATGTACCCCACTCTCCAATGAACCACTGATCTGCTTTTTGTCACTGTAGATTAGTTTGCATTATAGGAAAATGACTTTGGGGTGCTTGGGTGGCTCAGTCGGTTGAGCATCTAACTCTTGATTTCAGCTCAGATCATGATCTCAGGTTCACAGGATCAAGACCTGAATTAGGCTCCATGTTGAGCATGGAGTCTGCTTAAGTTTTTCTCTACCTCTGCCCCCTCCCCTGCTCACTCTTTCTTTCTCTAAAAGAAGAGAAAAAGAAAAATGACTTTACTGAAACTAAGATAACACGTATGCGAACTCTACTGGAATTAATTTTTTTTCTAAATGATTTTATTGAGGTGTAATTGACATACAAAAGTGTACATATTTAATATACATAGTTTGCCTTTTTTAGAGACTTATATAAATGGGATCATGTAGTATGTTGGTTTTATTTTGGTCTGGCTTCTTTGACAGCATAATTATTTTGACATTTGCCTGTGTTGTTGTGTGTATCAATAGTTCATTCCCTTTTATTGCTGAGTAGTATTTCATCATATGTACTTACCACACCTTGTTTATTACAGTTGATGGACATTTCTGCAGTTTATAGTTTGCAGCTATTACAAATAAAGCTGCCATGAACACTTGTGTACAATTAGCTTTAATCCTATTACTTTCTTGGAAATGTGTTCTGTCTTCCAGATTAAGTGAGGTCCTCCTGTTCTGCTCTCTCATTTATTCATGTCTTCCCTTTCTGTAAATGTGTGTTTGCTTAGGAGGACTCTGTTGGTTTGGAAGAATGACTTTGATAAATCATTCATGAGATAAATTACCACAATGAGACAAGAAAAATTAATTTTTTTCTTGAGCAAGATGAGGATAAGAGGAAGCAGAGAACAAAATCTTAGGATCTGTTATAATTTGACAAGCATGCAGTATTTGGACAACTTCAGTGTATTGGCCTTTTTATTTGGGAGATTAGTAAAAGACAATAAGATCAATTTTAACTGTACTTTTTAAAACTTTATTAAGTTTTCTTTAGAGAGAAAGAGCATAAGTGGGGAAGGAGCAGAGAGAGAGAGAGAGAGAGAGAGAGAGAGAGAGAGAGAGAATCCCAAACAGGCTCCACTCCATCAGCACAAAGCCCAGCACAGAGCTCTAACTCACAAACCATGAGATCATGACCTGAGCAGAGATCAAGAGTTGGACAGTTAACTGACTGAGCCACCCAGGCACCCCTAACTATACTTTTTTTTTTTTTAAAACAAATAAAGTGTCTAGTGCTATGCATTTTGTTTGTCATGGGGTCCTACCCTTTACAAAATCTTCCTACATCCTTTATCCAAATACCTACCAGCTAAGGGCTCCTACTCACCCTCTTCTCCCTGTGTTTACCCCACTAACACGGACAAACCTCACCTCTTCTCAGAGCTCCCTCTCCTCTGTGGCTGGCTGCTGGATTTGACCCAACAGCTCTGGACCTAGTGATCCAATGGAGGTGAGAGACCCACCCAGCAGCCCGGCTTGAGTTCCAGGCATACAGAGCCCTGTTTCCAATCCTGCTGGTCCTAAAAATATACTGACCATTGGCAGGTGGCTAGGCTATTTTCAACCTTGGGGGCCTCAGGAATCAAGGGCTTCATGCCAGGCCAGGAAACAAAAAAGCAAGCCCTTATCGGTGGGCTTCAGATAAAAACAGCTGTCTTGTGGCACGGCCTCAGCTGATTCTCAATTGTCCATTTACTGGCATTGCTAGTTGTTTCCCTTTTTAGGCTCAATCATATTTTCCATTCCCTCTGTAAGCATGAACCTGGGACAGTAAATGCAGATATTGGGGGGGTAGAGTGGGAGGCCAGAGAAACATTTTGTTTTTCAACTTGCCCAAGTCCGTGTAGTTCTCAAGTTACAGAGAAGCTCTGAAATAAGTAGAGCTGCTCGGAAGTGTCTCTACAGTCTCAGGCTTCAACACCACGCATGTCTAGAAAGTGGGTCATGGTGTCTGTTTCTGCTGGCAAAATTAAAGTACTATTATTATCATCTCCATTTTATGGAGGATGAACCCTGAGGAACAGAGAGGTTAAATAACTTGTCTAAGTCAAAACTAGCAACTAGAAAGTGGCAAAGCCAGAGCCAAGATACAAACTCAGATCTGTTGGACTCCAAAGCTTTTGTTCTTGATCGCTAGTGTTTCCAAACTGCGGTCCTCAACTTGTCTCCCAGAATTGTATTAAGTGGGTGGCCACCTCATAAACAAGTACAGTTGACCCTTGAACAACACAGGTTTAAACAACATGGGCCCACTGATATGCAGATGTTTTTTGATGAATACAGTGTGCACTAACATTTCTTGGCTATTATTTAAATTTTAATTAGCCAACATACAGTGCAATATTGGTTTCAGGAGTAGAATTCAGTGATTCATCACTTACATACAACACCTGGTGCTCATCACAACAAGTGCCCTCCTTAATACCCATCACTCATCTAGCCCATCCCCCACCCACCTTCCTCCATCAACTCTCAGTTTGTTCTCTATCATTGTCTCTTGTGGTTTGTTTCCCTCTCTCCTCTTCCTCCCCCTTACCATATGTTCATCTGTTTTGTTTCCTAAATTCCACATATGAGTGAAATCATATGGTATATGTCTTTGTTTGACTTATCTTGCTTAGCATATACCTTCTAGCTCCATCTATGTCCTTGCAAATGACAAGAGTTCATTCTTTTCTATAGCTGAATAATATTCCATTGTATATATATATATATATATATATATATATATATATATATATATATACCACATCTTCTTTATCCATTCATCTGTCAATGGACATTTGGGGTCTCTCCACAGTTTGATAATGTAGCTATAAACATTGAGGTGCATAGATCCCTTGCAATCAGCATTTTTATATCCTTTGGGTAAATACCTAATAGTGTAATTGCTGGATAGTAGGGTAGTTTTATTTTCGGTGTTTTAAGGAAACTCCATACTGTTCTCCAGAGTGGCTGCCCTAATTTGCATTCCCACTAACAGTGCAAGAGGGTTCCCCTTTCTCTGCATCTCTCGCCAACACCTGTTGTTTCTTGTGTTGCTAATTTGAACCATTCTGGCAGGTGTGGTTGGGGTGGTATCTCATTGTGATTTTGATTTGTATTTCCCTGATGAGCATCTTTTCATGTGTCTGTTAGACATTTGTATGTATTCTCTGGAGAAAAGTCTATTCATGTCTGTTGCCCATTTCTTAACTGGCTTATTTGTCTTTTGGGAGCTGAGTTTGATAAGTTCTTTATAGGTTTTGAATACTAATCCTTTATCAGATATGTCATTTGCAAATATCTTCTCCCATGCTATAGGCAGCCTTTTAGTTTTGTTGTTTCCTTTGCTGTGCAGAAGCTTTTTATCTTGATGAGATCCCAATTGTTCATGTTTGCTTTTGTTTCCCTTGCCTCCGGCCACATATCTAGCTAGAAGTTGCTCCTGCTGAGGTCAAAGAGGCTGCTGCCTGTGTTCTCCAGGATTGTAATGGTTTCCTGTCTCACATTTAGGTCTTTCATTCATTTTGAATTTATTGTTGTGTACAGTGTAAGAAAGTGGTCCAGGTTCATTCTTCTGTATGTTACCATCCAGTTTTCCCAACACCACTTGTTGAAAAGACTGTCTTTTTTAAATTGGATATTCTTTCCTGCTTTGTCGATGATTAGTTGACCATATAGTTATGGGTTCATTTCTGGATTTTCTATTCTGTTCCATTGATCTATGTGTCTGTTTTTGTGCCAGTACTATACCATCTTGATGACTACAGTTTTATAATATATCTTGAAATCTGGAATCGTGATGCCTCCAGTTTTGTTTTTCTTTTTCAGGATTTCTCTTTGGGGTCCTTTGTGATTCCATACAGATTTTAAGTTTGTTCTAGCTCCATTTTCTTTTCTCTAGCTAACTTTATTGTAAGAATACAGTATATGATACATAGAACATACAGAATATGTGTTAATCAACAATTCCCATTATCAGTAAGGCTTCCTATCAATAGTAGGTTATTAGCAGTTAAATTTGGGGGAGTCAAAAGTTACATGTGGATTTTTTAATGCTTATTTTTGAGACAGAGAGAGAGACAGAGAGTGAGCAGGGGAGAGGCAGAGAGAGGGAGACACAGAATCCAAAGCAGGCTCCAGGCTCTGAGCTGTCAGCACAGAGCCCAACGTGGGGCTCAAACCCATGTACTATGAGATCATGACCTGAGCTGAAGATGGACACTTAACCAACTCAGCCACCAGGCACCCCTACATATGGATTTTTGACTGTGCAGGAATCAGTGCCCCTAACCCCTGTGTTGTTCAAGGGTAAACTGTGCTGTCATGCAATTTCAGCCTCATGATTTGCATTTCTATTTACAATCATAATAATACAAAGAGTACTGTTTTAATTATTTGGGATCCAAGAGAAAAAAAAGATCTAATGCATAAATGATGTATTTGCTCCAAATAAAGGCAGATAATATCATAGTTAATTCAGAGGCAGTGTTTTAATAATGCACATACCAGTATACACTTGGGGAAAGTGATTTAATTTCAGCACGACATCATCCATCAAGTTTATGTTAGTGATTTTGAATTTTATTGATTTTATGGTTTTGTTTGCATGTAATATGCAAAAATCTTTCTGGTTTTAAAGTTGTTTAACAATTATATTATAAAGAGTATGTCTCATTTTATGCTGGCATATATGTAAGTAATACTATAATAAAAAATCAACACCAAAGGTCTGAAGCATTTTTTTCACAATAGAAAGCATCCACACATTGCTCATATTTGAGAAACTGCCATACAAGTGTTGAAGACTGTAAAGAGCTGCATGAGTGTCCACAGATTCCTGCTATTGGAGTTTTGTTTTTGTTGCTGTTATTACCTTGGAGATATCTCAAGGGTGCAAGGTGACCCTGGCCTCTTCAAATACTGGTATTTGTATGCAATGCAGCTGTGGGTCTTTGGCATCCCTTGACTACTGAGTCTAGTTATCATATCTTAGTAATTTGTGTTTTATGCCACTGCTAGTAGATCGTACTATTTTCTAATTTGTTTCCCCAAACAAAAATGATGCAGGGATGCCTGAGTGGCTCAGTTGGTTGTGTTCTACTTTTGATTTCACCCAGGTGATGATCCGGCAGTCATGGGATCGATTCCCGTGTTGGGCTCCACATTGAGCATGGAGCCTGCTTAAGATTCTCTCTCTCTGGCACAAAAACAGACACATAGACCAATGGAATAGAATACAGAACCCAGAATAGGGCCCACAAATGTATGGCCAATTAATTTTTGGCAAAGCAGGAAAGAGTATCCAATGAAAAAAAAGACAGCCTCTTTAGCAGGTGGTGCTGGGAGAACTGGACAGCAACATGCAGAAGAATGAAACTAGACCACTTTCTTACACCATACACAAAAATAAACTCACAATGGCTGAAGGACCTGAATGTGAGACAGGAAACCATCAAAATCCTCAGGGAGAAAGTAGGAAACAACCTCCTTGATCTCAACCGCAGCAATTTCCTACTTGACACATCCCCAAAGGCAAGGGAAATGAAAGCAAAAATGAACTCTTGGGACCTCATCAAGATAAAAAGCTTCAGCAATGCAAAGGAAACAATCAAAAAAACTAATAGTCAACCGACAGAATGGGAAAAGATAGTGGCAAATGGCATATCAGATAAAAGGCTAGTATCCAAAATCTACAAGGAACTCACCAAACTCCACACCCAAAAAATGAATAATCCAGTGAAGAAATGGGCAGAAGACATAAACAGACACTTCTCCAAAGAGGACATCCAGATGACGTACAGGCACATGAAACGATGCTCAGCGTCACTCAGCATCAGGGAAATACACATCAAAACCACAC
>NC_043717.1:95927350-95991133 GCF_006229205.1 Suricata suricatta
CACATGTACCCCAATGTTCATAGCGGCACTGTCAACAATAGCCAAATCATGGAAAGAGCCTAAATGTCCATCACCTGATGAATGGATCAAGAAGATGTGGTATATATACACAATGGAGTATTACATGGCAATGAGAAAGAATGAAATCTGGACATTTGTAGCAACGTGGATGGACCTCGAGGGAGTCATGCTAAGCAAAATAAGTCAGGCGGAGAAGGATAGATAACATATGTTTGCACTCATAGGTCTAACAGGAGAAACCTAACAGGACCATAAGGAGGGGAAGGGGGAAAGATAGTTGGGAAGAGAGAGGGACACAAAACCTGAGAGACTATTGAATACTGAAAAGGAACCGAGGGTTGAAGGCGGAGGAGGAAAGGGGAAGGGGGGTGGTGGTCATGGAGGAGGGCACTTGTGGGGAAGAGTGCTGGGTGTTATATGGACACCAAATTTGACAATAAACTATTAAAAAAAGATTCTCTCTCTCTCTTCCTCTGCCTCTCTCCCACACTCACATGCTTGCGCGTGCTCTCTGTCTCTGTCTGTCTCTCTCTCTCTCTCTCTCTTTAAATTAAAAAAAAGAGAAAGAAATGGAACCAAACCAAAGCTCCTTAGGGAGGAACCAGAAGGCAGACACATGGAAAAATGCTTAATATATCATATTAAGTCCTCCCCCTCCCCAGAAAGGTTAGAGGGAGTAAAAGCATATGGACACAGGGCTTACAATCGGGGCTGGGACTTTGTGGTACTCACCATTGCATATTCAGTTTCTAGAGAGAACAGTGAGTATACATGATATGGCCTAATAAATACCTGTAGAATGAGTGAATAAACTGGAAAAATCTGGGAGCAGCTGAACAAGGACTGAAGGAATCATTCGCAAATGAAAAATATTGGAATTGTGTTAGACCAGAGGGTCTCTCTCAGTCTCTCTCTTTTTCTCTCTTTCTCTCTCTCTCCCCCTCACCCCACCTTCCTTCTGTCCTTCCTTCCTTTCTCCTTTCTTTCTTCCTTCCCTTTAGACTCTTTCTCTCTCTGAAAAAGTTGTAATTTTACATTTATAATTAAAACATGGGAAAATAAAGACACGTTGTTGGTCTTACAGAAAAATGCACATTAAATATTTCAGTAAGGCACACCAAAGGAACCAAGGATGTATTATTAAAGTATAATCCGGCACTAAGCAGGCTTTACTGGGAATGTTCCTTGGTCCTTTTATTATGCTCTAAGGAGGAAATATGCAGAACATTTTGAAGCATTCATGCTTGTCAATTAAACATAAAAGAAAGGCTCTATTTGGCAGTGGGTGAAATCACATGCATGCTCGACATGTGAACCTAATAGACCTGCTGCAGAGAGCTTGACAAATGACTTTATCAGGATTTGTTCTTGATATAATTTACTTTATGGTTTACAGGCTATAGATCTTACTCCAAGCTTTTGTATTTAGACCCTTAAAGTTTTTGCTGTACCTTTAAAGTGTTCACTCTCCTTTTCTTTTGTAATGTTTATTTATTTATTTATTGAGAGAGAGAGGGAGGGAGGGAGAAAGGGACAGAATGAGAAAGGGAGAGAGAGAAAATCCCAAGCAGGGTTCCAGGGTCAGTACAGAACCTGACATGGGGCTCGATCCCATGAAACATGAGATCATGACCCAAGCCCAGACCAAGAGTGGGACGCTTAACTGACTGAGCCACCCAGGCACCCCTCAACCGTCGTGTTCTACGGGTAAGAAAACTAGGCCCAGTTTGGGGATGAAAGTTGCCCAAGGCCACATTTGTATTTCTGTCCCTCAGCATCTTCATTCCACTTACCCACTACATTTGCATGGCAATTTCAAGTTTTCAAAGTGCTTGGACACACTTTCTGGTGTCTCATGTTCTCCATGTGTAAATCAGAGATAATTATGGGCACTATCACATTCATGAGTATCGGAAGCATTTGGGACGCCTGGCTGGCTCAGTCAGTAGAGCGCGCAACTCTTGATCTCAGGGTCGTGAGTTCAAGCCCCACATTGGGGGTAGAGTTTACTTTAAAAAAATAAATAAATAAATAACTAAAAAGTATTGTTAAGAATTAAATGAGATAACTTAGACTTCAGTGTTAGTTATTGCTGGTATCTTTACTGATAACTGCCATCTTGGAGAGTTTTCCACAACCTTGGAAAGCAGACAGCATAGCCTATCATTTCCCCTGTGAGCATAGCGAAAGAGGGCTTAAATGGCTTATCAGGCTTGTAAGTAGCACACTCACGTCTGGAACTCTGATATTCTGCCATGCAGTACATTGATCAACACCTTCAAGATCCTTTCCAATGCTCAAAGTCTGTGATTTCTATAGAAAAGAGTCTCATGCCAGCCTTTTAAAACTCAGTCTGTTTCATCTCAGAGAACAAGAAAGTAGCAAAGTGTAGGGCTCTATATAGATGACACTGAACGGAGCCAGCTTCCTAAGACTAATAAACCAGTGGTGTCCCATCTACTGCATTTAATTTATGCAAATTTAACAGTGTGTTCATGCCGCCCCTTTGTCTCCACCCAATGCAGGAAAAGAAAAGAAATACAAAGAGCGATTCCGTTCTGCACAATAAGCAGGAGATAGAAGTAAAACATCTGGACAGGATAAACACAAAGCACTTTATGGGAAATCTGTAGGACCTTTCAAGAATGCTTTTAATGTGATTTTGACTTGACATGCTGACTTTGTACCTTTCACATTAGATATATCACTGCTACTGCTACTAATAACTCCTACCATTTACTGAGCAATTACTACATGCCAGAGGGCTACGTGCATTATCTCAGTTAATTCCCAGAGCAAGCCTATGAGGTAGGTACTTAAGTATCCTCAATTTAAGTAGGAATTTATAATAATAGTAATAATAATAATAACAACTATACCTTCTTGACTAACAGCTCAGAGAGGCCACTTGTCCAACGTCTTAATAGTCTTTCACATCAGACCCAGAGGTAGAGCCCACATGGTGAAGCTAAACAGACATCACTCATAAGATGTGAAAGGCACTGACAAGTGATTTCTTACTGGTCATCATAGTTCTATTGGAACTTGTGACTACAAGCCCTAGACTGTCATTTGGAATGGGCACATTTATTTGAGAACAGACCTTTAAATCCCGGTCAAGGGGCACCTGCGTGGCTCAGTTGGTTGAGCATCCAACTCTTGATTTTGGCTCAGGTCAGGATCCAGCCCTGTGTCTGGCTCCACACTGAGGGTGGAGCCTGCTTAAGATTCTCTCTCTCTCCCTCTGCCCTTCTCGCCTGCTTGAGTTCACTTACTCTCTCTCAATGATAAAGTAAAAAATTATTTAAAAAAATAAATAAATAACTCCTGGTCAAGAGCTACTGGCTTCGCAGTCATCCTGACAGCAGTTGAGCTGAGCTGTTTGTGTTTCTGTAAAACTATCTGTATGGGTCTTTTTAAAAGTTTTTTACATTTTTAAAAACTGTTCATTTCTTTTTCCTTCTTTATTTATTTTGAGGGGGAGGTGCAGCGACAGAGGAAGAGAGAGAGAGAGAGAGAGAGAGAGAGAGAGAGAGAGAGAATCCCAAGTAGGCTCCACGCTGTCAACATGGAGCCCCATGAAGGGCTTGAACTCATGAACTGTGAGATCATGACCTGAGCCAAAGTCAAAGGCTTAACCAACGGAGCCACCCAGGCGCCCCTTAAATATTTGTTTATTTTTGAGAGAGAGAGAGAGAGAGAGAGAAGGTGAGAGAAGGGCAGAGAGAGAGAGGAAGACAGAGAATCCCAAGCAGAGTCCATGCTGAGAGCAGAAAACCTGCTGCAGGTCTTGATCCCACAAACCTTGAGATCATGACTTGAGCTGAAGTTGGACACTTAACCAACTGAGCCACCCAGGCACCCCTGATCTTTTTTTTTTTTTTTAAGTTCACTTAATATTTTTGAGAGATAGAGAGAGAGAAAGAAAGTGAGTGCTTACATGCATGTGCAAGCAGGAGAGGGGCAGAGAGAGAGAGGGAGACAGAATCCCAAGCAGGCTACTCATTGTCAGCGATGGAGCATGACTAGGGGTTTGAACTCACGAAACATGAGATCATGACCTGATCCGAAATCAAGAGTTAGATGTTTAACTAACTGAGCCATCCAGGCGTCCCTGTATGGGTCCTTTTAAAAATTTATTTTGGAGGTGTCTGGCTGGCTTGGTTTTCAAGCACCATGTTGGGTGTAGATACTCCTTAAAAAATAAAATCATTTTTTTAAAAGTTATTTTCTAAGGTAGCTATTTTTTTTTTTTTATTACTAAATGTCTGCTCAACTGAATCAGTACCCGAAGTTTGGAAAAACATATACATTTAGAAAATGAGACAAGGCATGCCCGGGTGGCTTAGTTGGTTAAGCCTCTGACTTTAGCTCAGGTCATGATCTTATGTTCGTGGGTTCGAGCCCCGCGTCGGGCTCTGTGCTGATGGCTCAGAGCCTGGAGCCTGCTTCCGATTCTGTGTCTCCCTCTTTCACTGCCCCTCCCCTTCTCATGCTCTGTCTGTCTCTGTATCAAAAAAGTAAATAAAACATTAAAAATTAAAAAAAATAAAGTCTGAGACAAGTTTTAAGCTAATTTTAAACTGTTTTCCAGTCCGCAGTGACCTAGAAATTTGAAAGCGGATCTCAGCGCTACTCTCTATGGTCCTCAGCTTTCTTTTTTTAAAGTTGAGATAATAAGATTTTGTCCAGATCTAATGATATAAATTGAAATATTCCTTGAGTCTTGTAAATACATGGATAATTCTACTTCTTATAAATGGCTAATTTTTATTTCATTAGTTACTAATTCTAAATATTTCCTATGATATGAAGAGTGAAACTCTCAAAAAGATCTCCAGGATTTAAGGGATGCTGGTTTTCACAATGATGTGTTTGTGCTGCAAAATATGGAAAAAAGTTGTAGGCCTAAAAGTTAATGGCAAGAATCTATCAACACCGAGTACAGAAGCAGGGATTCTCTGAACAAATGTGGCAAAGGCTGGGAAAATATTTTTCCCTTTTAGGAGCTCAATGTTACAGGTAAAATCTATTAAATACTTTTTATGTCTCCTGAGAATCCAGTTTAGCTCTTGTGCTGTCTCACTCATAGTTGCTGTACTTTCTAATCATATTTTTCTCTGAGCTTTCTTGTTTACTGATTGCTCTTTTTGGTTTTATCCACGTGATGTATTTTCTAATCTTTCTGGGGGGTGCTAAATAAAGTATCTTTAAATATTTTAGTGTTTATTTTTGAGACAGAAAGCATGAGCAGAAGAGGGGGAAAGAGAGAGGGAAACACAGAATGTGAAGCAAGATCTAGGCTCTGAGCTGTCAGCACAGAGCCCTACTCGGGACTCGAACTCACAAACCATGAGATCATGACCTGAGGTGAAGTTACACACTTAACCAACTGAGCCACCCAGGCGCCCCAGTAAAGGATCTTTTTAAAGATCCTTTTTGATCCTTTAGATCCTTTGATCTG
Organism: Suricata suricatta; assembly: GCF_006229205.1. Classification (NCBI taxonomy): domain Eukaryota; kingdom Metazoa; phylum Chordata; class Mammalia; order Carnivora; family Herpestidae; genus Suricata; species Suricata suricatta. The sequence continues at coordinate 95,932,836 of NC_043717.1, forward strand.
CTTTCTTCAGGATATTTCTTTGTTCATTTTGGACTTCTTTTTTTAAATTTTTAATTGAGGGAGAGAGAGAGAGAGAGAGAGAGAAAGAGAGAGAGAGAGAGAGAGAGAGAGAGGGAGGGAGAAAGAGAGAGAGTTTGAGTAGAGAAGAGGGGCAGACGGAGAGAGAGAAGATGTTAAGCAGGCTCCACAGTCAGTGTGGAGCCCAATGCGGGGCTCAATCCCACGACCCTGGGATCATGACCTGAGCCCAGAGCAACAGTCAGACGCTCAGCCAACTAAGCCACCCAGGCACCGCCATCTTGTACTTCTTTGGTGTTGCTGTTTGTTTCAAATACTTGGTGTTTCTTCGTTGGCCATTTATATTTATATTTATGACTGGGGGACCTCTATGAATAGGAGATACAGCTTTGTCTTTGAGTAGAACTATTTACCCCAAGATCATCTTCCTTGAAAGCACTGCCTGACTGCAGCCTCTGTATAAGTAAATGGGTCCCCCAGTAAGCAGGCTTTCCTTTGGGTAGCGGGCAGAGAAGCCAGCTCAGGTCATTCTGCCAAAACCGCAGTGCTGATGAAAGGTGGACTTTATTCTTAGTTCATTTTATCCCTGAGTGCTGCTTCATTTTCTTCTTTAATTCTGTGGCTACTGTGGAGGTCCGAAGGCTCTGTTCTCCCTCTCTCCTTTGTCCCAATACTCATTCTTGAGGCCTGCCCAAGGTATATTTTCTGCCTTGTAAAGAAAGCAGTCACTGGGGTGGGTACTAGTTACAAATGCTGCTTCTTACATCTTCTGTCCCAGCCATTCCACTCTGCCTTCCATCCCTCACTTCAGTCTGTTTTCCATATCTGTTAATTTCAGGAGCTATGAGCTAGTCCTATGAGCTTTCCGTTGCATTCACTACTGTGCCTCCAGAATCTGGAATGGCATCTGGCATTAAGTAGGTGCTCATGAAGTGCATATTTCATGATCAAGTGACAAGTGGACAGCGACAAAATTATGGTGAGCCTCAGTGCCAAGTTTTTGATTAGATGTGTCATTTAATGAAGGTCAGCTGACTTTAGGTTGACTGGTTGGTTTGGGTTCTATAATCTTGGCCCAAAAAGAAACAACCACTGTCCAGGCAAGCAATCACTATGAGAAGAAATTCTTGGAAGGGAACGCTGGCTAAGCAAAGACCTGGACGCTAGAGAGTTGGGAAGGTTGTCATTTTTTTTAATGTTTTTTTTTTTTACAAATGTTTATTTATTTTTGAGAGAGAGAGAGACAGACAGACAGACAGACAGAGACAGGGACAGAGTGTGAGCAGGAGAGGGGAAGAGAGACAGGGAGAGATGCAGAATTTGACGTGGACTCCAGGCTCTCTGCTGTCAGCACAGAGCCTGATGCAGGGCTTGAACCCATGGGACTGTGAGATCATGACCTAAGCCGAAGTTGGATGTCCAGCCGACTGAGCCACACAGGCACCCCAATATTTATTCTATTTTTGAGAAAGAGTGCAAGTGAGGGAAGGGCAGAGAGGGACAGGGACAGAGGATTTAAAGCGGGCTCTGATGTTGGGGGCTGGAACTCACCAACTCTGAGATCATGACCTATCCAAAATCCAATGCTCAACCGACTGAGCCCCCCAGGTGCCCTGGTAGGGTTCAGTGTTGATCCAAGGAGCTAGTGTCCCTCTTGACACAGGTCAGTAGTATGAAGAGAGAAATTCTTTCAGAGATATCTGGTAGTAGTATTGTGGTGGGTTGAATAACATACCCCCAAAGATGCCCAGTTCCCAGTCCCTAGCATCTGTGGCTATGTTATGTTACTTGGCAAGGAGGAATTAAGATTGTAGACAGAATTAAGGTTGCTAATTAGCTGACTTTGAGATGGGAGATTTTCCTGGATTATCCAGATTTCCTGTCTCTCTGCCCCTGCTTCAAAGTAATTACAAGATTATAAGTGAAAGAGGGAGTCAGGGAAGTCTGTGTTGGAGTGATTTGGTGTGAGAAAACTTCAACCCATCTTGCTACCTTTGAAGACAGAAGAAGAGGGTCATAAGCCAAGGAATGTGGTGGGCTCTAGAAGTTGGAAAAAGCAAGGAAACAGATTCTACCTGGGAACCATAAAAGGGAATGAATCCGAGCACCTAAATGGAATCAGCAAAAGTAAAGGCGGTAAGGAAGATCAGAAGATCAAGGGCTCTCTCCTTTCTCTGGCTTCAACTCTTTCATCAGCAAAATGGTGAATGTTTAGCAGACCAGTGATGTTCAAATCTTTTTTAGTCACTGTGATGGTTGATTTTATGTATCAATTTGATTAGACCCCAGGATGCCCAGATATTTGGTCAAACATTATTCTGGATGTTGCCGTGAGGATATTTTTGGATGAGGTTAACATTTAATTTGGTAGACTGAGTGCTTGCTTCAGCCACAAATATAGTAAATCGGTAGACTGAGAAAATCAGATTGCTCTCTTTGGTGTGGGTGAGCCTCACCCAATCAGCTGACAGCCTGAATAGAACAAAAGGCTGACCCTTCCCAAGTAAGAGAATTCTTCCTACCTAGTGGTTTTCGAACTGGGACACTGGCTTTTTTCCTGCCTACAGACCCAAATTCAAGTAGCTGCTCTTCCTATGCCTCACGCCTGTTGGCCTTTGGACGAGCACTGTGTCATTGGTTCTCCCAGTTTCAGGCCTTTGAACATGCACTGGAACTAAACCATCAGCGCTCTGTGACTCCACATTGCCAAGTCACAGATCTTGGGATTCCTGAGCCTCCATAATCATGTGAGCCAATTCCTTATGATAAATCCCTTTCTCTGGTATTGTAATTTTTTTTATTTTAGAGAGAGTGTGTGTATCTGAGTTGAGGGAAGGGGCAGAAGGAGAGGGGAAGGAGAGAGGAGGAGGAGGAGGAGGAAGAGAGAGAGAGAGAGAGAGAGAGAGAGAGAGAGAGAGAGAGAGAGAGAGAATCCTAAGCAGGCTCCATGCTCAGCATGGATTGTAATGTGGGGCTCCATCCTATATCCCTGGGATCATGACCTGACCCAAAATCAAGAGTCAGACACTCAACTCTCTGAGCCTCCCAGATGCCTCTGGTATTGTGATTTATAATAAGAAATACATATTTGGTCTTTGTCCCTGACACAGGGCTCCTGAAGCTCCTGAGCATTAGTAGTATCTTTTGTTCCAATGAGGTGATACTGGTTGGGGTCCTGGATAGGGACTGGTCACCAAAAAGACCAAGCCAAGATTAGAAGCTTAGAATTTTCAGTCCCACCCCATCCCCGCATCCTCCAGAGAGGAGAAAGGGGCTGGAAATGGAGTTAATTATTGATCATGTCCACATGAGGAAGCCTCCATAGAATCCCAACTAGTAGGGGGTTTGGGACCTTCCAAGTTGGTAAGCACTTCCACATACCAGGAACGTGACACATCCCAACTCCATAGGGACAGAGGTGCGTGTGCTCAGGACTCTCCCAGGCTTGGCCCAATGTATCTCTTCATCTGGCTGTTCCGCTGGGTCCTTTTATCATATGCCTTAAGAAACTGGTAAACATAAATGTTTTCTTGAGCTCTATGAGTCCCTCTAGCACATTAATAAAAGCCAAAGAGGGGAGTCTTTGGAACCTGCAGTTTATAGCCCATTTGTGAGAAGCACAGGTGACTTGTTGGAGTTGGTATTAGCATCTGAAGTGGGATAGGAGCAGGTCTATGAGACTAAGCCTTTAACCCATGGAATATAAAGCCCTTTCCAGGTCGATACTGTCAGAATTGCGTTGAATTGTAGGACAATTCAGAGAGTGAATTGATAGGGGGTGTCACAGAGAGTCACTAGAGAGGGGAAAATCCTAGTGTATCTGGTGTCAGAGGCGTGAATGTTCTGTGTGATAGTAAGGAAAGACAGAAGGAGAAAAGGAGAACTGTAGGTTTTTCCAATTTTCTCACTCGCTCCCTCTACCTACCTCTACAGCCACCAAATCCCAATATCAGTAACAGATAACAGTGAAAATGCTTCAGCTCTAACACAGTTGAGTGGGTCTAGAGCCCCATCCACTCAGAGCCCCTGTCTCCTCCTGGGCCCCAGAGCTATGAGGAAAACTATTTGTCTAAGGTCACCACTTACTCTTAAATTTGATGAATCTGTTTCTTTTTCTCTTAAAGAACGATATATATTGACAAGTGAAAATATCCCAGTGTATTCTCTTGCCTTAATGTCCATTTATATCAGTTTCCTATCACTCCCGTATCAAATTACCACAACCTTGGTGGCTTCAAACAACAATTTATCTTATAGTGTCATAGGTTGGAAATCCAAAATGGCTCTCGTTGGACTAAAATTAAGGTGTCAGGAGTAATGAGTTCCTTCTGCAGACTCTAGGGAGAACCTGCTGGCCTGCCTTCCCTCCTTCTAGAGGTCATTTGCATCTATTGGTTCATGGTCTCTTCCTCATCCTGCCTCTCTCTTTCACTCATACAGACTCCTGTGATGACATTGGGCATGCCTGAAAATCCAGGATAATCTACCCATCTCGAGGTCATCTGATTAGCAACCTTAATTCCATTAGAGCCTTAATTTCCCCTTGTCATGTACCAAAGCATATTCACAGGTTCTTGGGATTAGGGATTGGACATCACTGAGGGGACGTTATTTCTCCTACCACATTATTCTTTAAGGGTGGGCACTGAGAACAGTTTTTTCCAGAAGTGTTTTATGTATAGACAAGTGCTCATTCATGTGCAGTCCTCACAATTCATGCACATATGCAGATGTTTTAAAACATAACATGGTTCTGTAACTTTCTTTTTTCTTCAATTAAAAATATATTTTGATCCTTTTTTAATAACGTCTTTTATGGAACCACCCAGTACTTTTGTCTACTTAAACAGGAGAGGATTACTACTTTTTTTAAAATTTTTTTAATGTTTTATTTATTTTGATACAGAGAGTGACAGAGCATGAGAGGGGGAGGGGCAGAGAGAGAAGGAGACACAGAACCGGAAGCAGGCTCCAGCCTCTGAGCTGTTAGCACAGAGCCCGATGCGGGGCTTGAACCCACGAACGTGAGATCTGACCTGGGCCGAAGTCGGAGGCTTAACCAACTGAGCCACCCAGGCGCCCCAAGGATTACTACTTTTAACCATAAAAGGCATTGGTTAGAGTCAAACTGTCCATCTGAGATGGGTCTCAGCCCATAGTAGCCTCAAGAGGCCATCAGAGTCTCATCCAACAATGCAAAGATGAAAGTTACTCCTGAGAGTGCAGTGAAGAAAGAGGAATCTGATGCTGGTACTCTGATGATAGAATGGCACATCTGATTCCAGTGACTACAACAATTTATTTTCTGTAACGAATTTTTCTTTAAAATTAAAAAGGAGGGGTACCTCGCCGGCTTGGCCGGAGCCATGTGTAACTCTTGATCTTGGGGTTGTGAGTTGGAGCCCCACATTGAGTGTAGAGATTACTTAAATTTTAAAAAACTTTAAGAGGCACCTGGGTGGCTCAGTCGGTTAAGCGTCCGGCTTCAGCTCAGGTCATGATCTCACGGTTCGTGGGTTCGAGCCCCGCGTCGGGCTCTGTGCTGACAGGTACTTCAGAACCTGTCTTTGGATTCTTTATCTCCGTCTCTGACCCTCCCCTGCTTGTGCTGTCTCTCAAAAATAAAATAAAAACATTAAAAAATTTTTTTAAATACTTTATTTCAATATTTCAAGCTCTTGAGGCTTGAGACTTTGGAAAACAAGACCTTGCCCAAGGCTTTCGAAATGCAGTTATGGAATAAGTGAGTGATTGCCTGGGGTGGGCAAGGGGTCTGTAAAAGTCAGAGGTCGACTGGGATCGCCCTGTCACTTGAGATTCCTATATAATCGGTTTAACCCCGTGTCCCACATCCCTAGGGACCCTATCATGTGTTTGGGCATTCTGAGGAGAACATGGTTTACTCCTAATCATAACGCTCTGTCTCCACGTTCTTGTTTGGACTGAGTTAGCTCGGGAAACATGTTCTCACCGTCGCACCTGCACTAACTCTGTTCCCGCCCTGGAGGCTGGGGAGGGCAGGAAGTCAGAGCTCTGCCCTGACTGCACATTTTCGTCACCTGTGCAGCTTTTAAAACTCCCAATGCCAAGGCTGCAGCCTGAGCCATTTCCATCAGTCAGAATCTCTGGCAATGGAACCCAGGGATCTGTAATTTTCAAAGCTCCCCAGATGCTAGTGTTCTGCGGCCAAAGTTGAGAAACAGTTGGTTTTGAAGTTTAGACAGACCTGGGTTCATTTCTTCCCCCCCCCTTTTTTTTAAAGTAGGCTCCACGCCCAACATGGGGCTTTAACTCATGACCGTGAGATCAAGGGTCGCATGCTCTACCAACTGAGCCAGCCAGGTGCCCTGACCTGGGTTCATTTCTTACAACTGCAATTGAATCTACAATTAAGTCAAAGTGAAAAGTTTTTTTTAAAAGGTAAATTTCACAGAGAGAGAAGCGTAGTATGATTGATTCGCTTTGTACTCATGCCCTCAGAAGGATATATAGATATGTGTTTCTCTATGTGTAACAATTTCTAGAAGGCCATACAATGTACAACTAATAGCAGTAGTTTTGTGGCCTGTGGTTAGAAGGAGACCTACATTTCATCATACATCCTTTTATATGCTCAATTATTTTAACAATGTATATATTTAACAATGTATATATTTCCTTTTTAATTTTATCTATTTTTTAAAGTTTTTTTTAATGTTTTTTATTTATTTTTGAGACACAGAGAGAGACAGCGTGAGCAGGGGAGGGTCAGAGAGGGAGATAAAGAATCCGAAGACATGATCTGAACTAGCTGTCAGCACAGTCTGATGCGGGGCTCGAACCCACGAACCATGAGATCATGACCTGAGCTGAATCCGAAGCAGGCTCCAAGCTCTGAGCTGTCAGCACAGAACCTGATGTGGGGCTCAAACCCACGAACCGTGAGATCATGATTTGAGCTGAAGCCGGACGCTTAACCGACTGAGCCACCCAGGTGCCCCATGAAATAAAATATTTAAAGTCTCTGATGAAAACAGGGAGCTTGAGCTCCGCGTTGGACTCTGTGCTGCCAGGTCAGAGCCTGGAGTCTGCTTCAGATGTTGTCTCTCTCTCTCTCTCTCTCTCTCTCTCTCTCTCTCTCTCTCTCTCTGCCACCCCCCTGCTTGCTCTCTCTCTCTCAAAAATAAACGTTAAAAAAAGATATACTTCTTGTCACTTCCGGTTGGAACCTCTCGACTCACTCTGACCACACACCCAACTAAAGCCACCTCCTTGCTTGAGACTTTACAGCTTTATCTGTCCCTTGTACCTGTCGCCACTCCTCATGGTAAGACTCCAGCTCTACTTCTCAGATCCTCACAGTCTGGTGGCCCCACTGCAGTAAACTGGGCTTTGGCCCTTGGATCTAACATAAAGGCTTTCCCTTCAGTATGAGGGCATAACTCATTATGAGTTGCTAGGCTAAAACAAACAAACAACAAACAAATGTGGTACTCAGTTTATGTACAGAACAAAACTCTCTTCCATGATAGAAAAGAATAATCTTAAAAATATGGTTCCTATAGGGGTACTTGGCCTGCTCAGTTGGTAAAGCATGCGACTCTTGGTTGCAAGGTTGTACGTTCGAGCCCCATGCTGGGTGCAGAGATTACTTAAAAATAAAATCTTAAAAAAATATATGGTTACTCTAGCCCTAGAAGAACAAAGAAAAAACTCCACCCTAAGTTCCTAGCTAAGTGCCTGCTACATGGGTTATGACTTATTAAAGTACGTACAGGAATTCCTTTAATGTCAATATGAAAATTCTTTCTTCAGGGCCTTCATGTAAGAATAGCAACAAACACTCAGCATTCATTTATGAAGATTTTAAGCTGGAGGAACACCGTCCTTTAAGCCAATCCAGTCGCACAGGTGCTGCCAAAGTCATGCTAAGTTGTCTCATCAGGATTCATTACGCCTGAGGATTTTCTATGTTAAAAGTTGGGTGTCAGGAAATGCAATAAAAGGTTGTTAAGTTGATATGAATTAGCAAAAATGGCACAAGCCACTATTTATAATCTTTGTTTCTTTGATGAAAATATTGGCCAATCCACACCTTCTTAATGCTGTGGGTCTATTTTCTCCAGCTACTTGCATTTTATTTTATTTTATTGATTGATTGCTGGGAGAGCAAGCGAGAGAGAGAGAGAGAGAGAGAGAGAGAGAGAGAGAGAGAGAGAGGGAGTCTTAAGAGGTTCCACACCCAGCATGGAGCTGGACATGGGGCTCCATCTCATGGCCATGAGATTATTACCTGAACCTAAATCAAGAGTCATATGCTTAACTGACTGAGCCACCCAGGCGCCCCACTATTTGCATTTTAATTAACAAGATGGTTTTAGTAAATGATGATACTTTCTAGGTGGTTGAGTTACCATAGAGTATGGTATCACTAAAAAAAGTGTACAAAAAAAAAAGGACTGCAAATGAAGTCAACACTCAAGTTTGTATAGTCCACGACTATGGTATTGATGGGAACCAAGAGACCAATGATAGAAAAGAATGTGTCTTCCTCTGGTACTAGATATGAAAAGATAAGGCTATAATCAGATAGCTGTAGACTCCTTTAGTACTCTACCTAGCACTCAGGAATTTGTGCAAACATTTTTTTAAAGTTATCACATGTTGAGCTTAAACAATTGGGTAGCAAAATTGACCAGAATTATGGGTGCTTCTACTGTCCTGGGTATTAACTGGCTTTGACACACGGTCTCACCTTGATGTCTGGTTTCTTTATACTCGCTGCTGCTGATTTATCTGACTTTGAGATAAGTCCTAGTCCGTTCAGGCTGCCGTAACAAATACCATACACTGGGTGGCTTCACCAACAACAAACATTTATTTCTCACGGCTCCGGAGGCTGGAAGTCCCAGACCAAGGAGAGAGCATGACCAGATTCAAGTGGTGACAGGTGAGGGCTCTCTTCCTGGTTATATCCTTACATAGCCATGTCATGGTCCATGCACACAGAGGAAGAGGAGAGAGATGGAGTGAGAGAGATCTCTTAGCTCTTCCTCCTTTTATAAGGGCACTAATCCCATCATGCAGGCTCCACCCTCATGACCTCATCTAACCCTAATTATCTCCCAAAGGTCACACCTTCAACTACCATCACACTGAAAGTTAGGGTTTCAAAATATGAATGTGGGGAACAAATATTCAGTCTATAGCAACATACTACTGTCCTGTCTCCGTCTGCAGCTTCTTTGTTCCCCACGTCATTTGAGTGCTGACCTTGGTGAATGACCAGCTTGCTTCAACTTCCTTCCCACTGTCACTGAAGGCAAATGGACACTGGAACCTTTGGAGAAACTTTGGGGGGATATTTATTATATATGCTTTCCATAGCACTGCGGAGTGCTTCCCCCAAGGTACTCATCCTTCCTTCCCTTCAATTGCTGGACTCTGGGTCTGTGAACTGACTTAGATCTGGGAACCAGATGAAGGATCATGATTTTCTGTTGCAGTGGCTGACATCAGCCTTTTGCTCTCCACGTTGGAATTTCTAGGGAGTGTACAAGTTAACTATCACCCTAGTTGGCTGCACGCTCGCTTGTCCCTAAGAATACCATGTCTTAAACCATCACTACAGATTTTTGCAGGTCAAGGCATTCCGGTTGCTTCTCCAGTTTTGTGGCCTACTCAGGCTGCCATATTAAAGTATGAAAGACTGGGTGATTGAACAACAGAAATGCGTTTCCTCATAGCTCTGGAAGCTACAAATATGAGGTCAAGGCATCACGAGATTTGGCTTCATCTGAGGCCTCTCTCCTTGGCTTATAGATGGCTGCTTTCTCCCTGTGTCTTCACATCTCTGGCATCTTATGAGTCCTCTTTAGCATATCAAAGTCCTTCTGGAGGCCCCCCCTTTTGCCTTTATCTCCCCCAACTCCATAGTATATAATCAGTCCCTCCTCACCTCTGTGTGTGTCTGTGTCCTAATCTCTTCTAGTAAGGACTGACAGATACTGGATTAGGATCCACCTCTATGACCTCATTTTGCCTTAATTATCTTTTAAAAAACACTATCTCCAAACATAGTCATTTGGGGACTTCCACACATGAACTTGGGAAGGACACAATTCAGCTCATGGCAACGCCTATGTCAGCTAAATATTGTCATTGGCTTCTGCCATTCCAAAACCTTCATTGATTTAAAGGGCCACAGCTCCAGCACAGCATCGTCTACTGTCAATCCTGGTCTACAGAAGACAACCACCATTAACCTTCACAGGGAAACTGGCACCGCTGCTTACCGGTGCCTTCCTGATGAACGACTCTCTTCTGGGCCCTCCAGGGAACATAGCCAGCTAGCAGGTTATCTGGGCTCACATTTTAACTTCACTATGTTGCCACATCCATGACACCTTGAACTTTCTGATTCCTTCCCTAATATCTAATCTGCTCTGGCATGTTCACTTCATTGATTTCAGCCATTGTTTGTCCTCCCACTCCCATGTTCTCCAGCTTCAAGTATGACTGGATCCAGGACATTAAACCTTGAACCCTGGGAGAGTACTCCTACATCAACAGCTCTCTCCTTTCCCCCTTAGGTTTCTCCTCCTGGGAAAACCTGACAGTCCTAAGACAGGGGCATCCCCCGGCCCAGGCCTAGACCCAGACCCAGTGCTAACCATTCTCTGTTACACTCAGTGGATAAAGAGAGGTCAGCTGGGAAATCACTATTTATGGAAAATGTGAAGGTCTCTCTGGGCTCCTCAAGAGGAAACCATGGACCCCTAAGAACCTGGAGGAGAGGAAGGCGGCCCTTTAGATAATGATGATCTAGGACATGTCTAACAGAAGGTTTTGGTTGCGTGTGAGGATTCAATAGCTACTGGTCCAGAATTGACCTCCTTATCTTCCCTTTGCTCCTGTTGGTCCTCTTGCTGGTTCCGGCCCCGACTCCTCCAGAGTGCTCTCCACGCGCATGCTCCTACTGGTGTCTCATATAGACAATCACCAAATCCGTTCTGCCCCGTCTCTCACTCCAGTGGGTCCCCTCTTCTCTAGTCCCGAAGCACCAGCCCCAATTCTGATCAACTGCCCTCTTTACCCTGGGATTGCAGAGGCCCTGCTACAAGTGCCCCGCTGATTCAGAAACCTCTTTTCTCTTCCTGCTGTGGGTGTTTCCTTATGTCTCTTGGCAGCTGAGAGAACGCGGTCATACAGGCAAAGGTAACAGACTTCCACAAAACCACTCCTTTAGGACCCAACCACTTGTCCTACTAAAGGATTTGTGAATATTGAACGTTCTGCCTTGGGATTAAAGTCTGCAGTTTTGTCTGCTCTTCGGTCTGAGTGGATGACAACATTCCTCCCAGACGAACGACAGTTACTGAATAAGCCACTAGGGGGCAGCACTGCCTTACTTTAGAAAATTCTAATTGTCTCCACACTTGATCTTAGCCAAAAGGCCGAGAATAATCTAATTGTCTCTTTCTTATGACAAAAGTATGCAACATTTGGAAAATATAGATAAACCAAGAGTAGAAAATAAAACTCGCCTGATATCCTGTACCTCAGATAACCACTCAGAACAGTACAGCATTTTGATTACATTCTTTTGCCCCTTTACTTAAATGTAAATAAAACTTTTTAAATGTACTATTTCTCCACATACTATCTTGTTTCTACTTTGTAACAAAGTCTTGTAAAAATCTTTCCTAGGTGTTATATATCCTTCTGTGGCATTATTTTCTATTTAATTATTACAAAAAAATCCTACATCATTGTGGTGAAATTTTTTGTACATACAAAAGGGGAAGAAAAATTTTCCCTCTAACTTTCTAGATTAGTTGAGAACTCCCCCTGATAATGAAAGATAGAGGGGCGCCTGGGTGGATCAGTCGGTAAGCATATGACTGTTGATTTCAGCTCAGGCCATGATCTCATAGTCTGTAAATTCGAGCCCCAAGTTGGGCTTTGTGCTCACAGTGCAGAGCCTGCTTGGGATTCTCTCTCACCCTCTCTCTCTGCTCCTCCTCTGCTAGTGCTCTCTCTCTCTCAAAAATAAATAAATAAACCTAAAAAAATAAAAGATAGCTTAACAGATGAAAAACAAACAATTTAAATAATATGTATATCTCCTGTGTACATAGGATATACCCAGGAAAAGGGACTAATTCCCCCAAATGGCCCAAGCTACCACTTTAAATACTATCTCCAGCTAAAGATAAATGATGTAGGGGGTAGGAGATGCCAGTTATGGGAGGCTATCAGGAAAAGCACAGTAAACAAGGATAAGATTATTATGCAGATTTAAGTTGCTGTCTTTTCCTTTGGTAAGAGTTTCTGGAGGTTCAGAGTCATACCTTTCCTGGTACAGCTAAGGAGAACCATTTACAAATGGAGATTTCTGGAGTGTCTGGGTAGCTCAGTTGGTTGAGCGTGCTCCTGATTTCAGCTCAGGTCATGATCCCAGGGTCGTGGGATCAAGCCACAGGTTGGGCTCCACATTGAGCATGGAGCTTGCTTGGGGTTCTCTCTCTCTCTCTCTCTCTCTCTCTCTCTCTCTCTCTCTCCCCCTACTCCCCACTCACAGGTGTGCTCTCTCTAAAATAAGAAAATATTTTCCAAAATGGAGATTTCTTTTATAAATGTAAATGTCCCTTAGGGCACCTGGATGGCTCAGTCGGTTAAGCATCCAACTCTTGATTTTGGCTCAGGTCATGATGTCACAGTGCATGGGAAGGAACCCCTTGGGGGGCTCTGCACTGACATCGCAGGGCCTACTTGGGATTCTCTTTCTCCTCTCTCTCTCCCCCTCCCCCTGCTTGTGGTCTCTCTCTCTCAAAATAAATAAATCAATATTTAGAAATAAGTTAATGTAAATGTCTTTTATGAAGTGGTAACTTCTGGGTTTTCAGAGCCTCTCCTATGTCTGGAGCTTCTCACAAATAATCAGCCCAAAATAAATATGCCAAAGAGGTATATTTTGGGGTAGCAAAGTCTGCTCCCCTTCAAAATCATTGATTAGCCCTTCATTTATTAATGACAATAAGAGGAATTGCTCGTTCAAAGTCAATGCAATCCTTCTAGGTTTAGGAGCCACATTGCCAAGTTGCTTTCCACAAAGAAGGTGACAAGTACTCTTCTCACAAGTGTGAGAGAATGCTGCTTTGCTCTGTCCTTTGCAACACTGCTCCTATTGTTAAAAAACAAAATTCAACCCAGTAAGTTTTAAAGACCTAATTGGCTTTATTAAACTACTTATGAATCGGACAGTATCCCATCTAGCAAACAGAAAGGAGACCCAGAGGGCTATATAAAGAGAAAGGTTTTTAAAAGTAAAGAAGGAGTGGAAAAAAAGGAAATTATTAGCAAAGAACACATTGTTTTAGGCAAGGTCATCCTCCTAAAGGAAACGGAAGGGGTCTATCAGTAAATTTCCTACTGCTGACCAGGAAATTCCCATGTTGACTGGCTAAACGTTACATTCCTAGGATTGTTGAAACTGCAGTCAGGTTATGTATTAATTCTTGGTTTACTGACTTGGGGCCTTAATTTAAGGGGCTGCATTAAGGCCCTGTGGTTTTCTTAGTAGCAGTATCTTGTGAAATCAGTGCCAGTTTGACAGGCAACATATTACATCATAGTTGTTTCAAATCGAACGTCTTCAACAACCAAGTGTAAGAGAAATATTTATTGAGCATTGATTTGGTGTCACGCTCTGTACACTAGGAACCCAGGGACTAAGACAGGTATTGTGTCACTCTCCCTGCAGGAACATGGGGCATGCCAAAGCCGAAGTCAGCCAATAAGCCAGCAGTTATGGGTTGGAGAGGAAATAAACAGGGTAGTGTGTAATAGAATGTAAGGGGCACGCTCTTCAGCTACTGTTGGGAAGAAAAAAATCCTTGGCACCTTCTAGGTTCTTTGGCTGGTCTATTAATTCAATTGATGTAAAACAGATGTAAAATTAGATTTCCAAACAGAAAAACCCAGCCTAACTAAAAGAATATCTCTTAAAATAGGGTAGGGAGGCCACAAAGGAGGCTGAAATTTATGCACATCCTCAGTGGATGAAACTATAAACTTAAAAAAATTTTTTTTCAAACCAGGTGCAACTCTCAGCCTGGACTTAACTCCCTCCCGAGCAGGCAACTGGATGATCCACATTCTCACTGTGAAGGCCAGTCCAGGAAACAATTTCAATCCCTCATTTGCATATTAACTCAATCAAGGCCAGTTAACCTAGTTTCAATCCCTGTTTTGCATAGACGACCTAAATGAGAACTGTGCTTGTCACTTCGCCTTTATAACGAGGTCCCCTCTTCATCTTCCTCTGAACATGAATCTAGTTTCTACCAGAAACTGTGTCCCGCAAATTGCAATTTTAATTGCCCAAATAAATGCCCATTTGCTGATATTTTTTTGTGGAGTCTTTCTTGGTTGAGACAGATTAGCAGGAGAAAAACAAGTTTAATAACATGTTCTTTAAAAGGAAACCACAGGCCCAAATCGGTGTCACGTAGACCGAGTTCCCAAACTGGGGATTAATACTTAATCTAACTGCAGTTTCAGCCTCCCCCAGAATGTAGTCTTAAACCAGTCTGTCGGGAATTTTCCAGTCAGCACCAAGGAGTCAGCGTCATGGGTCCCGCATTCTCCAAAGAAAGATGAGGTAATCTGCATGATAAGTCCCCTTGCCTCTCCCCCTAAAGTAAAGCCAACTTGTCTGGAAGAATCTTTTATTTTTCTTGCTGACTTCTTGCCCCAGCCTCCTATTAAAATCTTCCACTTTGTAGGACTCCTTGAATCACCCTCTATTTGCTAGATGGGATGTGACCCAATTCATGAATCATTTAATAAAGCAAATTAAATCTTTGATGGACTTGGTCGATTTTTTTTCTTTACTTACCAATGTGTATCTCCGGAGTTTATGGGAGAGACCCAGGAAACCATAGAGTAGTAACTCTACAAAATGGCTGAAGCCATCACCTTAACTACCACCTTCAGCTAAAGACAAAAGGGGGGAGTGCCTGCTGGCTCAGTTAAGAGAGCATGTGACTCTTGGTCTCAGGGTTGTGAGTTTGAGCCCCACACAGTGCAGAGATTTCTAAAAAAAAAAAAAAAAAAAGTAGATAAACTAAAAAAAAAGAAAGATTTTGGGATGGGGAGTCAGTTTTGGGAGACTACCAATGGGGAAAAACACAGTAAACAAGGGTAAGGTTGTTATGCAGATTTAAATTGTTACCTTTTTCACTGATAAAAGTTTCTAGAGATTTAGAGCCATGCTCCTCTTCCTGGAATAACTGAGGAGACACTCTGACAAACAGAGATTTCTCTTATAAATGTAAATGTCCCATACAAAATGACCAGGGAGCATAAGGCAAGCTGATACTCCTCAAAGAGCCCCCCCTTCCCAGGTGGGATATGTGTGATGTCCCTCAAGCATTCCTGGCTGTCCAAGAACAAAGGAAGGAAAGAAAACAAATGGCTAACTTCTGGAGATCACAGTCATTCAGGACTTGGGTCTCATCAGTTTACAAGGATCTTAGTAAATTACAAGAAAAGGGCTATCTTATCAATAGCCTCATTTCCAGAAATCTATGGACTCAGTTTCCTGGAGCCCCAACATCAACCCTCCATATAGGTTGCCTCAACAAAGGCAAGAAGGAAATGGTGGTAAAATCAAATTTCCTTATAACCTGCAGCCTACTGCCAAATACTTGAGGCAAATACAGAGTATGGCATTTCTCCAGGAACCCCCTACTGTCTAAATGTTAATGCTTTGCTACAGGGAAAAACAATCGTAGCTTAACAATAGCTAGGCCTCCAGGAGCCTGTGAGTCTTCTTTAGCTATGAAAATCTCTGGAACCTTCCCCTTGATTTTACCTCCTTCAACTCCAAAGTATATAGCCAGTCTCTCCACAGGGTCTGGGGCAGCTCTTCCCACCCACAGGTCCTGTCCCCGAGCTTTCATAATATCATCATTTTTTGCACCAAAGATGTCTCAAGAATTCTTTTATGGCTGTAGGCTCCCAACCAACCGCATCACACCAAAAACCTCGTCTCAGAATGGTAACTTATGGGGTTTTCAGAGAACAATAAATATGCCAAAGAAGCGTGTTTTGGGGTGGCGAAGTTTGATCCCCGTCACTACTGTTGAAGTTAAATGTTGCCTCCCCTTACGCTCTTCAGCTACCCTGTTTCTTCTTTTGTGAACTGGGGTATGGTGGGGGGTGAGGATGAAGGGAGGCCCAGGAGAAGGTGGCTGCCATAATAAGGATGTCCGACCTCCTATAAGGAGCACACTCCACCCCTCCGCCATGCCCTCTGGCCTGCAGCAGCGAGATGCCGAGGGAGTCTGACTCCTGTCTCACCACAAAAGCAGATAGCAGTGCAGCATGCCCAGTATGGGTACACACCACCTCCAACACACACACACACACACACACACACACACACACACACACACACACACAAAGTAAGCCACTGCTTGTGATGAGAGATGGTCAGAAGGAAATGATCACCACAGGCCCCTGAGCCAAAATCCCGGGTTCTCCTTTCATCCTCACACAGACTCATCGGCTTCAAGCCTGAACGTTTATAAAACGACAGTGCATGATGTGGAAATGTTGGGGTTCAGAGCGAAAGGCCAAGAAAGAATTCTTGAGACATCTTCGGTGCAAATATGTGGTTTTGATGAGGGAGCATGTGGGAAGCTGATACCCCTCAACCCGCCTGTCTCCTACTCCCCAGGTAGGATATGTGTGACATTCCTCAGACACTTGGGCTGCCCAAGAACTAAGGAAAGGGGAAAACCAACGGTTAATAGAGATCACAGGCCTGCAGGACATGGGTCTCCATCCGTTTACAAACGTTTTAGTAAACTACAAGGAAAAGGAAGCCTTATCAACAGCTTAATCTCCAAAACCCACAGACCCCATTTCTTGACGCTCCAACATCACTCTCCTCTCCATCATGATGTGGGAAACAAAGGCAAGAAGGAAATAGCAGGTAAAATTAAATTTCCTTACAGCCTCCAGCCCATTGACAGATCCTTGAGATAAGCAGAGTATAACATTTCTCCAGAGACTCCCTACTGTCTTCATGTAAATACCTTTCTAGACTGAAAACAACCTTGGCTCCAAAATAGCAAGGCCTCTGGCACCTTATGAGTCCTCTTTAGCATAGCAAAGTCCTTCTGGAGGCCTCCCTTTTGCCTTTATCTCCCCCAACTCCGTAGTATATAACCAGTCCCTACTCACAACCCCAGTGCAGCTCTTTCTGTCCAAGAGCCCTGTGCCTGTGCTTTAATAAAATCACCTTTTTACACCAAAGATGTCTTTCTTTCTTGGCCATCAGCTCCTGACCCCCACCACTCCAAAACCCCATCAGTATTATTAAAATATGGGGACCAGACTTGTGGGCAGAAATCCCTGCACTGAGGTTGTGAGGAGTGGCTGATTACATACTTTTAAATGGTCAGGGGGTTGGGATAGTCTGAGTCTTTTAGGAATTTGGAAGCAAGGTTTCCAAGACCTTGAGGGGTCATTTACTACTGTCTAGTAAACTCTTAGTCATGAGACCCTTCGGATGTATATCAGTGGGCCATATGCTTGGAGGATGATTGCATACATATATTTGGGGAGGGTGTAAAGACAAAGGAAGTTTCCAAAGGGTTTTTTAAAAATTTTTTTACATATATTTTTTTATTTTTTTTTTTATCCAAAGGGTTTTTATATGTTATGCGGCATCTGGGTGGCTCAGTCGGTTAAGCATCTGACTTCAGCCCAGGTCATGATCTCACAGTTCATGGGTTTGAGCCCTGTGTAGGGCTCTGCACTGACCCACTTGGAACCTGCAGCCTGCTTCAGATTCCGTGCCTCCCTCTCTCTGTCCCTCCCCCTTATAAAAAATAAACATTTTTTTAAAAGTTAAAAAAATAGGCAAGATGGCAGAGAAGTAGAGAATTCTGTACTTCCCGCCTGCATCTATCAAACAAAGAAAGGCTAAAGCCAAAAGACACTGAACCACAAGAGTCTGGGAGGAAAAGAGACAGAATCCATTAAGAAGACAGTCTCATACCTGTGTGATTGCAAGCTGGGGAAGATAACAATGGGCCAGGACACAGAGGCTCGGAGGGGAGGGAGCCCCCTCTGCAGAGAGACAAGGGGAAGAGAAAGAGTAGTTGAAACTGCTCATAAAACTGTCCCTGGAGAAGAGAAAAACTTCAGCCCGGGACAGAGGGCTCCTATCATCCCATCTCTAACTGCAGGGCATTCAGAAAGAGATCCTGTCTCTAACTGTGGAGGCTTCTTTGGGCTGGGTGCCCCAGGCCCAGAGATTCCCTCCAGTACAGACTGTAAGCAAGGAACTCAATCGGCATCGGGAGAAATTTCCCCTCTACTGGATCCCTGGTTAGGAAGAGCCCTGCCCTGGGCTTCTGGGAGTACATTTTGGGCGGTATCATTACTGCACACGGAGTAAGAGCTGGAAATGAGGCTGGGGGTGGGACATAGAACATAGCTCACCTTGGCTGCACCACGGCACAGTGAGATGGAACCCAAAAGAGTGATTTGCAACTATTTGTTCCAGAAGGGACTGGGGGGGGGTGCCATTTTTTTCCACACAGCCACCAAGACAGGACCTCAGGGACCCACAGTGGAGGCAAGATCCGCCTACACCAAGCCATGCCCATCCGCACTGGAGAGCTGCTTTTTTTACTGGAGCTGGATAGATGCTGTGGTAACAGAGAGCCCCTCACCCAAGACCAGCATTGTGGCATTGCCATGATTAAGTCTAGATTAATTCTTGCTATTCAGATATATTTTCCCTTATCTCATTCTTATCTCTCCCTTCCACTGGACTGGGCACTCTGGTTATATGTTTGCTTAAACAGTCATATCTAATCCATTCTCTTGATACGTATTCTACACCTCCATCGTTACCTACCTTTCTCTCTCCCTGAAATAATCAGACTATATAGTTTCATGTTTTTCCCTCACCTCCTGCTGTAATATCCTTTTACTCTATCTGAATTAAGCCTTTTAGTCTATCTGCCTGGTCAAAGTTCAATTCCTCTTTCTCCCCAACCCTGTCATTTCTCTCTTTGTAGATGCTCTTCCATCAGCACTGCCTCCACCCTGCTCTTTATTTGTAGCTGGGATCTCTGGTTTTATGCTTTTAAACTGCCCTTTCACTTTTTTTGTCCCCCCCCCCCCACTTTGAGTTGCTTGTTTGTTCGATTTCTTTGTATGTTTGTGTGCTTTTGTTCCCTGTCTGTTTTCCTTTCCAGGGCTACCTCAAGAAACAAGCCAAAGTACACATGGTGGAGAGTCCCAAATATCACTGAGTAGGGAAGTAAAATAACCAAAGGCACAACAAGAGAGACCAAGGGACACCATTAAAATAACACATCCTGAATGGACAGGCCCTGGACAGTCAATGAGACTCTTTTAATATAGCAATACTCACAGATGCAGAGTGCATAACAAGCTTTTAAAACTGACAAGAGACAGAAAGCTAGATAAAATGATGAATTGAAAGAACTCTCCTTTAAAGAAATTACAGGAAGAAGTCACAGCTACAGAATTGCTCAAAACAGATATAAGCAACAAAAACTGAGCAAGAATTTAGAACAATTGTCATAAAATTAATCGCTGGGCTTGAAAAAGACATGGAAAACATCAGAGAAGCTATTGCTACAAAGACTATGGACCTTAAAAATAGTTGTGATGAATTAAAAAATGCTATAAATGAGGTGCCTAATAAAATGGAGGCAGCCACTGTACAGATTGAAGAGGCAGAGAGGAGAATAGGTGAATTAGAAGATACAGTTATAGAGAAAAAAGAAGTCAAGAAAAAGAGAGATAAACTGATCCAGGAGCATGAAAGGAGTATTCGGGAACTGAGTGATACAATCAAATGGAACAATATCCGTGTTGTAGGAATTCCTGGAGAAGAAGAAAGAGAGAAAGGGACTGAGGGGTACTTGAACAAATTATAGCTGAGAACTTCCCCAATCTGGGGAAAGAAACAGACATTGAAATCCAAGAGTTACAGAGATCTCCCCTCAGATGTAACTTGAATCGATCTTCTGCACCACATATCATAGTGAAACTGGCAAAATATAAGGATAAAGAGAGAATTCTGAAAGCAGCTAGGGATAAAAGGGCCTTAACATACAAAGGGAAACCTATCAGAGTGGTTACAGACCTATCTACTGAAACTTGGCAGGCCAGAAAGGAATGGCAGGAAATCTTCAATGTGATGAACTGAAAACATATGCAGCCAAGAATCCTTTATCCAGCGAGCCTGTCATTCAGAATAGAAGGAGAGATAAAGGTTTTCCTAAATAAACAAAAATTGAAAGAAATCATCACCATAAACCAGCCCTACAAGAAATCCTAAGAGGAACTCTATGAGGAAAATGTTGCAAGGAACACAAGGTACCGGAGACACTACTACAAGGATGAATCCTACAGAAAACACAATGACTCTAATCCCACATTTTTCAATAATAACACTGAATGTAAATGGGCTAAATGCTCCGATCAAAAGACATAGCATAGCAGAATGGATAAAAAAAACAAAATCCATCTTTTTGCTGTCTACAAGAGACTCATGTTAGACATGAGGACACCTTCAGATTGAAAGTAAGGGGATGGAGAAATATCTATCATGCTACTGGAAGTCAAAGGAAAGCCAGAGTAGCCATACTTATATTGGACAAACTGGACTTTAAAGTTAAGGCAGTAACAAGGGATGAAGAAGAGCATTATATAATAATTATAGGATCTATCCATCAGTAAGAGCTAACAATTATAAACATCTATGCTCTGAATTCAGGAGCACCCAAATACATAAAACAATCACAAATAAAAACAATCTTATTGATAAGAATGTGCTAATTACAGGGGATTTTACTACTCCACTTACAGCAATGGATAGATCAACCAGACAGAAACTCAGTAAAAAAACAATAGACCTGAATGATACATTGGAACAGATGGATTTGACAGATATATTTAGAACTCTACATCCTGAGGCTATGGAATTCACTTTCTTCTTGAGTGTACATGATACATTCTCCAAAATAGATGACATACTGGGTCATAAAGCAGCACTCAATAAATATAAAAGAATTGAGATCATACCATGCACACTTTCAGATCACAGTGCTATGAAACTTGAAACCAATCACAGGAAAAATCTGGAAAACTTCCCAAATCATGGAGGTTAAAGAACACCCCACTAAAGAATGAATGAGCCAATCAGGCATTTAGAGAAGAAATTGAAAAATATGTGAAAACAAATGAAAATAAAACTACAACAATCCAAACTTTTTGGGATGTAGCAAAGGCAGTCCTAAGAGGAAAGTACATTGCAATCCAGGCTTATTTCAAGAAACTAGAAAAAGCACAAATACAAAATCCATCAGAACTCCTAAAGGAACTAGAAGGGGAGCAGCAAGAGCACCCCAAACCCAGCAGAAGAAAAGAAATATAAAGGGCAGAAATAAACAATATAGAATAAAAAAACCCAGTTGAACCAATCAATGAAACCAAGAGTTGGTGTTTTGAAAAAATAAACAAAATTGATAAACCTCTAGCCAGGCTCCTCAGAAAGAAAAGAGAGAAGGGGCGCCTGGGTGGCTCAGTTGGTTAAGCGTCTGGCTTCAGCTCAGGTCATGATCTCGCAGTTCATGGGTTTGAGCCCCACATCAGACTCTGTGCTGACAGCTAGCTCAGAGCCTGGAGCCTGTTTCAGATTCTGTATCTCCCTCTTTCTCTGACCCTCCTCTGCTCGCGCTGTCTCTCTCTGTCTCTCAAAAATAAATAAGAAACCTTAAAAATTTTTAAAAAAAGAAAGAAAAGAGAGAACACCCAAATAGACAAAATCATGACTGAAAATTGATCTATTAAAACCAATTCCTCAGAAATACAAGCAATTGTCATGGAATACTATGAAAAATTATATGCCAACAAACTGGACAACCTAGAAGAAATGGACAAGTTCCTAAACACATGCACTACCAAAATTCAAACGGGAAGAGATAGAAAATCTGAACAGATCCATAACCGGTGAAGAAATTGAATCAGTCATCAAAAATCTCCCAACGAATAAGAGCCCTGGGTCAGATGGATTCCCTGGGGAATTCTAGCAGACATTTATATCAGAGTTAATATCCATTCTTCTCAAGCTATTCCAAAGAATAAAAATGGAAGGAAAACTTTGGACTCATTCTATGAAGTCAGCATCACGTTGATTCCCAAACTGGACAGAGACCCAGGAAAAAGAAGAACATAGGCCAATATCCTTGATGAATATGGATGCAAAAATCCCCAACAGGATGCTGGCAAATTGAATTCAACAGCATATAAAAAGAATTATCCATCATGATCAAGTGGGATTCATTCCTGGGTTACAGGGCTGATTCAATATTCGCAAATCCATCAATGTGATCCATCACATTAACAAAAGAAATGATAAAAACCATATGATCCTGTCAATAGATGCAGGAAAAGTATTTGACAAAACATGACATCCTTTCTTAACAAAAACCCTCGAGAAAGTCGGGATAGAAGGAACTTACTTAAATATCATGGAAGCCATTTATGAAAAGCCCACAGCTAATATAATCCTCAATGGGGAAAAACTGAGAGCTTTCCCCCTGAGATCAGGAACACGACAGGGGTGCCCACTCTCACCACTCTTTTTAACATAGTGCTGGAAGTCCTAGCATCAGCAATCAGACAACAAAAGGAAATAAAAGGCATCAGAATTGGCAAAGATGAAGTCAAAACTTTCACTTTTCACAGATGACATGGAAAACCCAACAGACTCCACCAGAAGCCTCCTAGAACTGACCCATGAATTCAGCAAAGTCACAGGGTACAAAGTCAACTTACAAAAATCGGTTGCATTTTTATACACCAATAATGAAGCAACAGAAAGAGATATCAAGAAACTGATCCCATTCACAATTCCACGAAAAACCATAAAATACCTAGGAATAAACCTAACCAAAGATGTAAAAGTCTTGTATGATGAAGACTATAGAAAACTTATGAAAGGAATTGAAGACACAAAGAAACAGAAAAAGATTCCATGCTCATGAATCGAAAGAACTAACATTGTTAAAATGGCATTACTACCCAAAGCAATCTACACATTCAGTGCAATCCAAATCAAAATTGCACCAGCATTCTCTGCAAAGCTAGAACAAACAATCCTAAATTCGTATGGAACTACAAAAGTCTCCGAATAACCAAAGTAATATTGAATAAGAAAACCAAAACAGGAGGCATCATAATCCCAGACTTTAGCCTCTACCAGAAAGCTGTCATCATCAAGACAGTATGGTACTGGCACAAAAACAGACACATGGATCAATGGAATAGAATAGAGAGCCCAGAACTGGACCCACAAGTGTATGGTCAATTAATCTTTGACAAAGCAGGAAAGAGTGTTCAATGGAAAAAAGACAGCCTCTTCAACAGGTAGTGTTGGGAGAGCTGGTGGGATACAGGCTGCCTCTACAAGACCTAACTCAATCAAGCTCAAACACACACACACCCTCCTACACTGTTGGTGCAACCATTCCTCTCATCCTGAAAATGGGTGGGTCCTTCCAGAAATCCCTGCATAGGAGGAATGGGTTGTCAGGGAGGCATGTAGGAGAGACTGCCCGCTGTCAAAAAATTAACAACATATCTCCCCTATGACCCAGCAATAGCACTGCTAGGGATTTACCCAAGGGATACAGAAGTGCTGACACATAGGGGCACATGAACCCCAATGTTCATACGGCACTTTCAACAATAGCCAAATCATGGAAAGAGCCTAAATGTCCATCCACTGATGAATGGATCAAGAAAATGTGGTTTATATATACAATGGAATACTACATGGCAACGAGAAAGAATGAAATCTGGCCATTTGTGGCAACGTGGATGGAACGAGGGTGTCATGCTAAGTGAAATAAGTCAGGCAGAGAAGGACAGATACCATAAATTTTCACTTATAAGTGGAAAGGAGAACCTTAACAGAGGACCATGGGGGAGGGGAAGGGGAAAAAAGAGTTAGGGAGAGGGAGGGAGGCAAACCATGAGAGACTCGAATACTGAGAACAAACTGAGGGCTAAAGGGGGAGGGGGAGAGAGGAAGGGGGGTGATGGGCATGGCAGGGGGCACTTGTGGGGATGAGCACTGGGTGTCATATGGAAACCAACTTGACAATAAACTATAAAAGAAAAAAATTAAAAATATAAGAAGACTTACAGGATCTTGGAGGTCAGGATAATGTTAAGCTAAGATTGCCTTTTGACCTTAGCAAAGTATCAACATCCAGGCTGCTGAGCTCCTAGAGGGAGGTCACTCTGTCTGTTTTAAGGACTTGTCAATGGGCTGTAAGTAGCAAAGACATTTAAGTTTTCCTTTTGCCTTTCTTTCCCACATCAATGCACACTCTAACTGTAAAAAACTTGTAACATGTGAAGAAGCCTCTTCCCACAACCCTCCCCAGTCACTGCTCTTTCTCTGAATTCTTGAGTAGTCAGGGGACTAGTTGAGCTCTGGAGGGTAACTCCACCTTCTAGGCAGTGCCTTCAACATTTATTAAGTTTAGGACCAACTCCTTCATCCTAAACTGGCATTGGGTCTGGAAGTCTTGATTGAGGAGGACATGCTTTTTCACACCTATATACAATTTTTTAAATTTGCTACAAAACAACCTCATAGCAACACCAACGGAAGTCATATGAGGAATGAAAACAAGGCAGGACGCCTGGGTGCTCAGTCATTAAGCATCTGTCTTTGATTCAGGTCATGATCTCAGGGTTCATAAGTTTGAGTCCGACATCGTGTTAGCTTTACCCCCATTTACAATGAGCTTGAGCCCCGCCTCTGGTGAGCTCAAGCCCCACTTCAGATTAGCCCTGGTTCTCTCTCTCAGTCTCTCTCTCTCTCTCTCTCTTTCTGTGCCCCTCGCTCACTTGCACCCTCTCTCTCAAAAAATAAATAAATAAATAACTTTCTTAAAAAAACGAAAACAAGGCCACAGTCCCACACATTTATGGACACAAATCCATTAATATTAATGTGTCAAGTGTGTTCATTTTTCCTTACTCTTTTCCTTTGGACTGTGCCTTCTTCATGCTATGTGAATGACAGGTAGCATCTGGATTGAGTACGAGTAGCTATTTGCGGTCATGTCAAAAATAAACAAAAGCAGACACTACAGTGGGTACAAAAAGATCTTAATCAATAAGATACTATTGCAACAGGGAAAGGAAGCTGGCATGAACTGAACTCAGCTTCCATTGTATGGAGGTGGGCTGACGAGGCGTTTTAAACAGAGAACTACGTTGTAGGATGTCAATAAGTGGGGACTGATTAGAATTCAGGAAGTAAAAACTTACCATACCTAGGAGGTGGGGGGGGTTGTCCATATGAAACCCATCTGGATTTAGGAACTGGTTCTTATCAAAGTTAGGCCCTACTGTCTCACAGAGACTGGGAGATGGGGACCGTATCTTTAGGTGTTCACTGAAACAGACAATAAGTGCTTTTTGAAGCCTTGATTTGTCTCAGGCAGGCACTTTAAGGGGGACTAGGTGCATCCTAGGGATGAGGCCTTGAGCTATTAGAAACTACGTTGGTGTTTCTTCACTTCTTCATAAACCAATGTTGAGGCCTAAGTGAAAAGAGGGCTCAGAGGAGCCTGGCTGCAGTTTGGTCAAGAGGGAAACCTCTGTTAGTAGGACATGAGGCTTCAGTGGGATATAACATTGATCATGAGACCATAAGACAGAGCAGTTGGGTTATTTGTTTGCTGTGTTGTTGTT
The DNA here is from genome assembly GCF_006229205.1 of Suricata suricatta. NCBI lineage: Eukaryota > Metazoa > Chordata > Mammalia > Carnivora > Herpestidae > Suricata > Suricata suricatta. The sequence goes on from NC_043717.1 coordinate 95,958,672, forward strand.
GTTTTAAGTCTATTTATTTTGAGAAAGAGAGAGAGAAAGAGAGAGCACAAGTGGGGAACAACCATAGAGAAAGAGGGGGAGAGAATACCAAGCAGGCTCTGCACCACCAGTGCAGAGCCTGACACAGGGCAAGAACTCACAGACCGTGTGATCATGATCTGAGCTGAAGTCAGATGCTTAACTGACTGAGCAACCCAGGTGCCCCCATTTACTGTTGTTTTGAGAGTACTTTATACGTATTGTGGATAAAAGTCCTTTGTCAGCTATGTGATTTACAGGATTTTCTCCTGGTTTGTGTTTGGAACAGGCACTTCACCACGGGCCATGTGTGTCCCTGTATATTCTTGCTGGGTAAGGCTTTAACCACTATTGATCCTGACCATTTCTCACCCCGAGGGGCATACTGTTGTACCTTAGAGAAAGAGCAGGCTTGTTTCTGGTTGTTCCAGAATTCCCCAGGCTCAGTGTCTTCTCCTGTAACATAGTCCAGTATGCGTAAAGGCACCCATGATGGGCCCTTTGCTTTGCCCCCATGGGCCTTGGGCACATGGGGACTGGAACAAGCATCATATAAGCACTCTGGCTACTACTATTATAGTGAACAATAAAGTACTTTGTCTCTGATTCTGTGCCCGGTGTCTTCTGCCAGCATCCACAACCTAATAACAGCTTAGCGTGTTAGTCCTTAGGTAGTATCTAACCTCAGATCCTGTACAGTCCTTGACAGCTTTGGAGATAAGGATGAGAGGCTAATGGAGGTAGGGGTTTCTGGGTGAAAGAGGATAAGGGTCCACACAAGCCAGGCTAGAGACTGTGAGAAAATTTCCTGGGATCCCGTAGGGAACACTCTTGCCCAAATGGTGGGCAAAGTGAGGAGTAGGGGTTCCCATGCTGTTCTTTCCATTAATGAATGGTAGAGGCTACACGCTAAGAGGTAAGAATGAAACAAGACACCTGTTAGGGCTCCTGGGTGGCTCAGTCGGTTAAGCGTCTGACTTCAGCTCAGGTCATGATTTCACAGTTCGTGGGTTCGAGCCCCACGTCAGGCTCTGTGCTGATAGCTAGCTTGGAATCTGGAGCCTGCTTCGGATTCTGTGTCTCCCTCTCTCTCTGCCCTCCCCTGCTTGCACTGTCTCTCTCTGTCTCTCAAAAATAAATAAAACATATTAAAAAGAAACAATCCAGCTGTTGATATCTGAGTATTATTTCTCTCTCTTTTTCCAGTAGCTTCCATCTGAAGGGAAAGCTATCCACATACGCAGGCTATTTAGCTTCTAGGCAATAATTCCCCTGTGCCACCTTTCCTGTGACTTAGTATCCATTGCAGAAGTCACCATTCTCTAGGGCATTTTCAGTCATCACACAAAAATTCTTCTGGCCTCCATCATAAGATTCCTCCACTGGGTACCATAGTTCTCCCCCTACTCCTGTGGTTTTATTGGGATACAATTGATATGAGTTTCAGGTGGACAGCATAAAGGCATGGCCTACATATATTGTGAAATGGTTGCCACAATACGTTAGTTATTGTATCTCAGATAGATACGATAAAAAGAAATGAAAAAAATGTTTTCCTTGTGATGAGACAACTCTTAGTGTTAGTGAACCCTCTTGCTCAACTGTAGATGCCAACAAGTTATAATCAAAGAGACACAACCACTTAACTCATGCTTGAACTAAAGCCCATTGTGTTTATTTCTTATTGCATTTTCTTGAGGCATTGACAATGACTGGAACATTCTAACTGCCAGACCAGAAAAGCCCTGACAGCAATGGAATGAATGCCTAGAAGACCACATCCAAATGCATCCCCTTCCCTGCCCGTGATCATGGGCTGAATACATACCAACCGCACGCCCATACCAACACCCCCCTCCCACTCACCGATGCTGGCACCTGAAGTAAATTTCTCCCTTTCTCTTTTCCAAACCTTTGTCTCTTGAGTTATTTGGCTTCTCTTGTGATGAACTTATCAGAGTTTGTTTGGTAACAATGTTGGCGAACTCGGCCAAGAGCTGTGCTCTCGATTTGTCCAGTGTCCTCAGGATTCTCTGGGCCAGAGCAGTTGGCCCCACAGCTCAAGGGCTCACCTGTTCCATTTCCAGAGTTAGTACCTATGATGGATCAGGTGGTAACATTAGGATTTACTCTCTTAAAAACTTCCCTATCACAAAGCAGTGTTAACTGTAGTCATGTTGTATACTACATCCCTAGTGCTTATTTGTCTTCTAACAGGAAGTTTCTACCTTTTGAGCACCTTTCTCCAATGTCCCCTTGCCACCACCGCTGCCTCTGGTAACTACAATCATGATCTTTTTCTCAAACTTGAGACATCAGACCTTGGACTGTACCTTTTGGTTCTACCACTGGTCTCAGCACTTTTGATACATTTTCAGGTCACGTGTGGCTGTTCCGATCTGATCAGCTGACTCCCAGCACAGTCTTGATCCCTATTCTTGATCCCTGTCCTCTGGGTGGTGACAATGGTGGCTGATTGAAAGGGATCACCAAAGCTGAAAGACAGTGTCAGAACTAAGGACGCACAGCTTTTGGTAACGAAAAACATCACAAGTTCATTTATTGAGCCCAAGCAGGCAGCCCCTTAAAATCGAAAGTGATGAAAAGCTTGGCTTACTGGTGCAGACCTCTGTCTCCCTCCCCACCCCCAGATGATGCCTCCACTTCCACCAGGATTTCAGCTGCTTTAAAAGGGGGTCGGAAGGGGAACTTGCAGGGGGAAGACTTAAGCTTTTACGACTGTTGGCCACAAGCATTCGAGTCCCCATCCTACCTAGTCCTGTAGCACCAAAGGGCGCTGGTCACAGAGGTGGCCAATGGCGTGAGGTGTCCAGGTGTGAGGAGGTACAGGGGGAGGAGGGAGATGGGCACGTATCTCTTGGGACTAGCAGAGGAAGGAGGAAAAGCCTCCAGCTCTTTCCCTCAAGCTGACGTCATCCAGTCCTGTCTCCTTCTCATTCCCTCCTCCCAGGCAGAAATGCCCAGAGCTGCTTTTCTACTCCTTGGTCCATATGCCCATAGGGAACAAAAAGAAGCTGATAGGATTTGGGTAAAGCTCTCAGCAAAGAAACACAGTTCAAGCGACCCTGTGGATGGGGCCCCTCTGTACCAACTCAATCTACTGCTGTGAAAATGTAGGACAGCGAGGAGTTCCAGGCTTGCACTAGAAACGCACATAAAGCATCGGAAGAGACTCTCCCGAGCAGGGCACTGACACAAGTAGAGAAATGTTAGCGGGACAAAGTCCCCTGCTATTTGTCCCCGCGTGTGTGTGAGGGGGCGGTCATCAGGATTTGGTGTGAGTGCCTTCGTCCTCTGACATCCAGAGCTGCCACTGCATAGAGGATGTCGTGGTGGTTGGCACATCAGAACTACTCCAAATCAACTCCCTGGCTCCACATCTTGCTCAATGGGCAGGATGCAGCTGCTCTCACAACTCTGGCTAATCCTCTGCTTGATGAAACTTGTTGTATTTTACTGACTCTGGGGCTGTTGCTGATGGGTTAGCCATCTAATCTGCCACTCGAAAGGGCACAGACTCGCAGATTAAAGACACCTTTTGGGATGTCTGGGTGGCTCAATCACTTAAGTTTCCAATTCTGGCTCAGGTCATGATCTCATGGTTTGTGAGTTTGAGCCCCACATCGGGCTCTATGCTGACAGTGCAGAGCCTGCCTGGGATTCTCTCTCCCACTCTCTGCCCTCCTCCCACTTGAGCTCTCTCTCTCTCAAAATAAATAGACTTTGTTTTTTAAAAAGACACCTTTTAGAGTGCCTGGGTGGCTCAGTTGGTTAAGTGTCTGACTTCAGATCAGGTCATGATCTCTCAGCTTGTGGGTTTGAGCCTCATGTCGGGCTCTGTGCTGATAGTGCAGAGCCTGGAGCCTGCTTCAGATTCTGTGTCTTGGTCTCCCTCTGCTCCTCCCTCACTTGCGCTCTGTCTCTCCTTCTCTCAAAAATAAATAAAAATAGGGGCACCTGGGTGGCTCAGTCAGTTAAGCGTCAGGCTTCAGCTCAGGTTATGATCTCATGGTTCATCGGTTCAAGCCCTGAGTCAGGCTCTGTGCTGACAGCTAGCTCAGAGTCTGGAGCCTGCTTTGGATTCTGTATCTCCCTCTCTCTCTGACCCTCCCCTGCTCATGCTGTGTCTCTCTGTCTCTCAAAAATAAATTAAAAACCCATTTAAAAAAAGAAAAAAAAATAAAAATAAAAACAAAAAAAAGAGACATCTTTCTTGGGGCACCTGGCTGGCTCAGTTTGAAGACCATGTAACTGTGATCTCTAAGATGTGAGTATTAGCCCCACTTTGGGTGTAGAGATTACTAAAAACAAATTTAAAAAAGCACCTCTCTTTGGAGACACACACTGTGGAAACGAACTACAGATGTGAATGGGACTGTCTGGGTCACTCACAGAGACATCCACAGTAAAGGTGCGTTCTCCAATGAGACCAACTAAAGTCAAGCTGCTGGTCAAGCCCACACTACCCAGATTGCCATCAGACATGGCAGCATGTCTGCCGTCAGGACCTGGGCACAAAGTACAGGACCCTATGTTTCTGATGCAGAAGCCTCTACGCCAGGCCAGGCTTGGGACTTCCACAGCAGAGGAGGCCACATTGCATGTGGCATTGACCCTGCTCACTCCTGACAGGTTGGCTACATCAGACCTTGGACTGTATCTCTCGGTGCTACCACTGATCTTACCACTTTTGATACATTTTCAGGTCACATGTGGCTGTTCCGATCTGATCAGCTGACTTCCAGCACATGGTCTTATCCATGGCATGCTTTCCAATCTCCAATCCACTTGCAGCCTGACAAAGAGTGACTTTTCCCCTCAAGCGTCACCCCATAGTGGGTCAATAGTCAAAACTATTTGATGGACATCCCGCACTGCATCAGTATCTGCTACCGTTGAGCTCTGGAACCGTATCTGACTCTGCTTCCTCTGGGTCCTCGCACCTCACTGGGCAATCCCGTCACTGAGTGCAGGTCCCCAGCAAGGGATCTCTCGGTAGTGATTAGGATGAAAACAGCAGGGTCTGATTGAAGGTATGGGACATAGGGATCGTGTGGCTGTGGAGGAAAAGTGCCAACTCCAGTAGCTCCGGAGAGAATTCCTTTAGACCCCTGAAGGATAGGGGGCAATTAATACTGCTTTTGCTCCCTAGATCCAGCATTGCCACCGGAGTCTAACTGCAGCTGCACTGGGAGGTCCGACCTGTCGCCGAGTTTGCCGTCCCCTTCCATATGCTACGAAAACAGAAAAACTCATGTGAACAAGCCAGTTGGAGACTATTTCATTATTCCTGATGCCATGAATGACAGCTCCTGAAAATGCACATGTGTCAACACGGGATGCAGTACAATTCCCATGCTTCTCTGACTTGGGTGGCCCTGGGTTACTCGTGATGGATAAAAGTCTGGCCTTGGACTATATCCTTATAGTTTAAAAGAAAACTTAGCCCCCTGGGACTTTTTCAGAGTTGGGTGAGACCAGGACTCTGGGAGGCAAGTATGAGGTGGTCCCATCCCGGAGCTTGGAGTTCCGATGAACACCGTTTATAAGACTAATTAAGCAGATCCGAGCACACACGCCGTTGGTCTGATTAATCAGTGGCATGCTTGTGTAAAAATTCAAATTTGGCTAAGAACGTGACAGGCAGCGTTGAGGAAGGCAATCCACCATGGGCCAGTGGTGCCTTCCCACATTTCTTGCCGGGCATGCCAATGCTGGCCGGCCCTGACTGCTCCTCACTTGGCCTTTTCTCGAGATTGGTTTTGCGACATGGCAAACAGCCTTGAGGGATGACGTGATGTCTCCCCCTGCACAGAGAGGGCTTGTTGCCACTTGCTCTCCTATACGGGAGTCCACTGCATGTTGCAAGCCCCATGACAGTCCGCTGCATCACCTCCGTGGGACTTCGGGAGGTGGGAAGTCAGCACGGGCACTCTGTACACCTGCGGGCAGTTGCTATGCCAGGATTAATAAGGTCAATTTCTCAGACTTGGGTATCTTGTGTCTTTTGCCAGTATCTGTGAGGCAGTAACAAGTTAACTTAAAAAAAACTTTTTTTAAATGTTTTTATTTATTTTAGGGAGAGAGAGAGAGACAGTGTGAGCAGGAGAGGGTCAGAGAGAGAGGGAGTCACAGGATCTGAAGACAGGCTCCAGGCTAGTTGTCAGCACAGAGTCCACCACGGGGCTCAAACCCACGAACCGTGAGATCATGACCTGAGCCAAAGTTGGACATTTGACCGACTGAGCCACCCAGGCATCCCATCAAGTTAACTTTTTAAAGCTTCCAAGTATGGTAAAATGTCAGAACTGGTAGAATTCTTGACAGCACCCTGTCTTTTCATTTCCTTACCAGTGACTTTCAAAGAGCACAGGGTTGTACTTTTGATAAAGTCTAATCTACCAAGTGTTTCTTTTGTGGATCATACTTTTTAAAACATTTTTTATACGCTTATTTATTTTTAGAGAGATAGACTGAGACAGAGCATGAACAGGGAGGGTCAAAGAGAGAGAGGGAGACACAGAATCTGAAGCAGGCTCTAGGCACAGAGCCCAAGTCGAAGCTTGAACCCACCCATGAGATCATGAACTGAGCTGAAGTCGGACACTTACCCCACTGAGCCACTCAGGCACCCTTGTGGATCGTACTTCGATGTCACATGTAAAAATTCTTTGCTCAATCCCAGGTCACACGCAACTTTTCCTGTGCTTTCTTCTAAGAATGTTTACAGTTTTATGTTTTACATTTAGATTTTTAATTCAGTTTGTATGAATTGTTGAATACGGTGTTATTTTTAGGTGAAGGTGTATTCTCTCTCTCTCTCTCTTTGCCTATTGATGGTCAATTATTTCAACCTGTTTGCTGAAAGACAAAAAAGCATTGAATTGCTTCTCCATCTTTGTCAAGTATCAGCTAGCCAAATATGTGTAAGTTGATTTCTGGACTCTATTTTGTTCCATTGATATGTGTGTTTATCTATTGTTCAATATCATACGGTTACATTATAGTATGGCAATTTACAAAATAAAATAGATCAAAAGCAGACATAAGACTTCATCCTATTTATGTTACACAGTGTGTTTCCTGCAGTGTGGAAGGAGAGTATATTTCATATTCCACACTGTATGAAATCGTCATGAACTACTACATAATTAGATGGTTGGGCTATACATGCTTTATATTATGCAGAAACCTTTGGTATTTTAGTGACATTTGGGAAAGTTGGTTTGGATGAGATGACAAGCATTATTATTTTTCCCATTTAAATGAACAAAAGATAGAGTTCTGCTATCCAAAAATGTGACATCCAACATATTTTCAGTATTAGATTAGTTTCAAATAATGATGAGTGCCTATACAGTCTTTTTCCACACTTAAAATTCTAAATAACAACAACAGCAATAATAATGTTGGAGTGCAGAGGTGCCTGACTGAGTTCAAGCCCCATGTTGGGTGTAGAGATTACTTTTTTTTAATGTTTATTTTTGAGAAAGAGACAGCATGAGCGGGAGACAGGCAGACAGAGAGGGAGACACAGAATCCGAACCAGGCTTCAGGCTCTGAGCTGTCAGCACAGAGCCCAATGTGGGGCTCAAACTCACAAACTATGAGATCATGACCTGGGCCGTGGTTGGGTGCTTAACGGACTGAGCCACCCAGGCTTCCCTAGAGATTACTTTTTTTTTTAAAAAAAGGTGGGGTTCAGGGCAGTCTGCCCTAAAATATGCCAGTTTGGCATATTGATTATTTTCAATTAAAGTTACTTATGAGAGGGGTATGGGCTCCATGTTGGGCGTGAAACCTACTTAAAAAAATAGGAGGAAGGCAGGGGAGGTAGGAGGGAGGGAAATAATAAAGTCACTTAAGAAACAGCCAGTGCAAGAAGGACACTCTGACCCTCCTCTGCTACCCTGAAAACAGGAAATTTCCCGTATATAAGGTACCCTCCCTGTACCTAGAGAATAGAAGGCATCCTTATCCCCACAAGTAGGGAATTCAGAGCCAAGAAGGCTTTATAAACAAACCCTGTTACTTCACCAATTCATTTCTTTGTCTCCTCAGATTCATCACAAATGTATTGTTTCTTTGTTTGAAAGGTATGAAAGCGGCCTGTGTTGGTCATTTCCTTGAGTCTCGTGTTTTTATGAGCAGCCGTATGTATGAAATGAAATTTGTTTTTTTCCTGTTAATCTGTCTTATGTCAGTTTAATTGTTAGACCAGCCAAGGAATCCAGAAGGGAAGGGAAAACTTTTCCTCTCCTACAATAACACACTCCCACTTCACCTTGTGCAACTCTGCCTTGTACAAAACAAATCCCCCTCCACTTGCCAAAAGTCTCACGCAGAATCACATCTGGTTCTAAATTCAAGACTGTTGAGGGGCTCTGGGCTGGCTCAGTCAGTAGAGCATGTGACTCTGGATCCTGGGGCCCAGAGTTCAAGCCCCACGTTGGCTGTAGAGCTTACTCAAAAAAAAAAAAAAAAAAGAAAGTAAAAACGTAAAAATGATAGCTAAACAATGTTTATCATTCTTTAAGTCTGTCACAATCATGTACTGATATTCTGCAATTTGTGGACTAAATTGTAAATTTCAATGACTATCAACACACCCTATATAAGGGACAGAGCAAAGAGAATAATACACAGACATACCCACAACACCCACATGCACACACACACACACATACTCTCCAAATAAGGAAAGAAGAACATAGGAACAACTACTTCCATCTTGTTTCTGAAACTAGTTACAAGGCCTTAATTGACACTTACAACTGTTCTTCTACTACCCATTCTGTTTTCTCTTGTCCTCTGCCAATTTCTCAGCTACCAAGTTCTCTTTGCCTGGTGGACTGAGGTAAAGTTTCATTTCTGAGAGATATGAGCCTTTTATAGTCCTGCCTATCTGGTATTGCTGTAATCTTTCATTAATTTTTACCACTGAACATTGCAGTATGCGGGGGGTGGAGCCTCAGGCTTAATCCTCCCTGTGTGCTTTGCATAAGAGCAACCAAACGTCACTCGATTATGATCAATCACACCAATGAAACTCCTATTTTTCCTGTTGGTCCAGTGACATGTGTAGCTTCTCAACATGTATTCAGTTCAATGGAATCTTGTTGTTTCCACTGGTAGACTAATAATCAGACCCCTAAATCAGCAGAGGCTAACATCAAGAGAACAGGAAGAAACTACATGCAAATGGATGTTGAACAGGCAATCCACCATCCCAAGATGATGAAAAATAAGACATGACCGGGATAAAGGATGACCAGCATGAATTCTGTTGAGCTCTTTCTTGCTTTATTTTGCTGTAAAATGAGTTCCGTAGTTGAAAGCACTGTTGTATGGGATATCATAATTATGAGTGTGCCCATGAAAGTGGTATCAGTTGTGGTGTTGTAGGCATGGAAGGCAAATCCACACTGCAGACCCCTCATTGATGGAAGGGGCCCATTGTAATCACCCTACCAGCAGATGGCTGGTTGCAGCTGCCTCCCACCACAAGAAAATGGTACATATTAGGGGATTGGGATCAGCCTCTGCTTTGGCAGGTTGGAATTAGACACTCGATTGTCTAATAGCTAGATCAGCCTTGGTAGGGTAAGTCCATGTATCTGAGCCCTTGCAAAGCCTCTGTCCCTGTAACCGTGGCCACTTTGTACATGGGCCCCTGAGCAAGCTTAGAGTGGCTGGGGAAAAAGCTAAGTGGCTTTTTTATGCAAGTCATCTTGTTCACATGGTAACTGTGAGGCTTCATCACAGTCGATAACCTCTGTTGGGCATTATATGGAACACAAACGTGTTTATACTCTGCGGCCACGCCTAGAGGTCCAACCACATATGACTTTTCCAAAACCTTCATGTCACCAATACTATCGATTTGGTTCTTCCCAAGTCCTTGAATTCAAACAGTGTAGAGCCATACCTTGGGCCATTTCTCCAAGCAAAGCGAATAGCCAAGTATACCACTTGAAATGACATTCTCAGAGAAGATTTTACTTTTTCTCTGTCCTCTGGGCTACCTGTGCGGGGCTGTGAAGTCACAGCAATATGCTTCTGGCAAGCTGTACTTACACCTTTGAATCATCTCTTCTTCAAACAACTGGTGTGTTAGTTAATTTTCTGTGTCAACTTGACTGGGCTAAGGGAGGCCAAATAGCTAGTAAAACATTATTTTGGGTGTGTCTATGAGGGTGTTTTTGGAAGACATTAGCATTTGATCTGTGACTCAGTAAAGAGATCAGCCCTTACCAATGTAAGCTAGCCCCTGCCCTTCCCTTGAGGGCATGAATGGAACAGTAAGGTGAAGAGAGGGAAAATTCACTCTTCTTGAGCTGAGATGTCCATCTTTTCCTGCCCTTAGGATACTGGATGAAGCTCTTGGTTCTCAGGCCTTTGGACTCCAGAACTACTGATCCTCAGACCTCTGAACTTGGTCTAAAAGAAACCATCAGATTTCCCGGTTCTCCAACCTGGAGACAACAGCTTGTGAAACTTCTTGGCCTCCATAATCTTGTGTGAGACAATTCCCATAAGATATCTCCTCTTATATATTGATATATATCCTATTGGTTCTATTTCTCTAGAGAACCCTGACTAATACAACTGGTTGTAGAGAAGTCCCTGTATTAGTGCACTAGGGCTGCCATTACAAAGCACAAGACGCTGGGTGGCTTACAAAGCAGATATTTATTTTCTCATAGTTCTGGAGGCTTAGAAGTCAGAGATCAAGATATTGGCAGAGTTGGTTTCTTCTGAAGGCCTCTTTCCTTGGCTGGTTTCTTCATGTATCATCACATAGTCTTCCCTCTGGGCCTATCTGTGTCCTAATCTCCTATTCTTACAAGAACAGCAGTCATGCTGGATGAGCACTTACCTTGATGACCTCATTTAACCATAATTTACCTGTTTAAACACCTTATCTCCAAATACAGTGTGGGTTGAGAAAGGGAAGGAAGCATGGCGGACAAAGACACACGAGGAGTGTGAGCCACTGCTCATGAACCTTACATGTGCCCCTGGAACTCGCTGGGGGCCAAGTCGTAGATACCACTTCTATTTCAGGATCCTCCTGTATCCTTCAGTAGCCAAACAGGTACATCAAACAAGGATGTGATATGGGTCACTACTCTGGAAGTTTTCGTCTTGATGGTGGCCCTAATTTCTGTGCATATAATATTGGTTTTGGTTTGCTCTTTGGAGTGGACAGCATAGTGGTTAAGAGCATGGACTCGGCAGTCACTTTCTTGTTTAAATTCTGGTTCCACCAGTTAGTAATGACCTTGAGCAAGTTGCTTAAGCTTTCAATGCCTTACTTTCCTTTTCTGTAAAATGTGTACAATAATAGTGTCTACTTTGTAATGTGCATTTTTTAGTAGTGTTGTTCTGAGGAATAATATGTTAATATATGTAAAGTGTTTGGAAGAGCGACTCACACAAAATAAGTACTACATATGTTTGCTATTACTGCTAGGATTGTAAAGGAGAGTAAGTTCCATCTGACCCTTCTTAACAGAGAAATATTCACTCCACAGGTGAGGGAGCCAGTTGGGATGTTGTGCCAGTTGTGGGTTATATCTGTTACAACTGAAAACTCAGGGACTTGAGGGACGCCAGGGTGGCTCAGCCAGTTAAGCGTTCAACTTTGGCTGGGGTCACCATCTCACAGTTCATGAGTTCAAGCCCTGAGTTGGACTGGTTGCTGCCAGCACGGAGCCTGTTTCGGATCCTCTGTCCCCCTTTCTTTGCCCTTTCTCCATTCATGCTCTCTTTCTCTCAAAAATAAACAAATATTAAAAAAAGAGAAAACTCAGGAACTTGAGAAATTACTACAGAGTGAATTTGTATACTCAAGGGGCTCACTATGAGTTGGATTTAAGCCAAAACTCTATTTATCATTTGACCTTCTTTAGCCTTTGCTCTGACTGTGGGCGACAGTGTTGCTCTGAGTCCCCATGATTATTGCTAGCTCACAGGCATAGTTCAATAATCCCTGGACACTATGGGTTTTTATTTCTCCAGCGAACAGTTACCTTGCTAAATCACTGCAGGTCCTTTTAGGGGGTAGCTATGAAGATTTACAGTATGTAATTATAATGTTAACATAGCAGCCTTCTTCATGGTACTTGGTCTCCACTTCATTCCAGGGACTGTGGGGATATGACCTGTGGGGTTGTAACACTATCATTTATTTAACAGTTGTTGGTGATTGGCTGCTTGGGCTGGGCTATTTGGCTGGACTCTCACGTGTCTGTGGTCAGTTGCTGCTAGTGGCCTTGAGGGCACGACCTTGAGGGGTTGGTTGGCCATCACTTGGGGCTACAGGGATGATTAGAGCATAAGGCTCATCTGCTTTGTTCACAAGGTGGCGGCCGGTTTCCAAGACTAGCAAGAATACATGCCCCAGTGCATAAGCACCTTCCTTGCTTTTGCTTGCACTGTTTCTGCCAAGGTCCCGTGGACCACAGCAAGTCATAGAGCAGATTCAAGGACACAGAAACAGGCAACCTACCGATGAGAGGATCTGCAAAGTCACTGCAAACTTAGAGGGTCAGGGAGGGGAAAACATTTGTCGCTATTTTTATTCTGCCACAGCCACCAATTCCAACCCTGCCCCACCCCGTTCTGGAGCACTTGCCCTTTTAAACACATCACTCAATTTTTTAAATGTTTACTTATTTATTTTGAGAGAGAGAGAGAGAGAGAGAGAGAGAGAGAGAGAGAGAGAGAGAAACAGAGAGAGAGAAAGCAGGGGAGGGACAGAGAGGGAGACAGAGAATCCCAAGCAGCCTCCATGCCCACGCAGAACTCCATCTCATGAACCATGAGATCATGACCTGAGCTGACACCAAGAGTCAGTTGCTTAACTGACTGAGCCACCCAGGTGGCCCCACTCAATTTCTTTAGAGAAACACTGTGCATTTTCATCCAGGAGATAAATTCCTCCACTAGGTGGGGGGCAGTGGAGGGAAGGTGGTGGAAATGTACCTATTCAGCCATTTTTCACATAGACATTAAATAACCGGCTCCTTTGATGCAACCCTCCCGCTATGGTCCTCCCTGCCTGGAAAGTGAGGGTGCTTTTTCCATGAACCCGACTTGTGCTTCTGTCCCACCCAGGCTTTGCCAGAGATGCGCAAGGCTGTGGAGCCCTCAGCGCGGACTGATTCTTCAGATGGAGCCAATCTGCCTTCCTTCCGGCAATTTCCCAAACTCTTGGTCGTTTATCCTCACCCCTTTCACTAATTTTATGAATGAATTTACATTGCACTTCTTTCTAATTGCTTCTATTTGACTTGGAGGGGCAACACCTGCGTCCAATTCAGCGTCTTTTACAAAAACCCCCAATTACATTTAAGTCTATTACCTTCAGACCAATATCGCAGTTAAAACAATATATTCTTCCTGTATATATTAAGAGTGGGTGATTCAGAAAGAAGAATTAAGGTATATGCCCTCTATTGTGGGTAAGAAGAGCCAGGAGACTTGTATAATTTCCTAAAGACAATAATTTTGGCCTGTGCTACTATTTCATATTCAGTGTGTGGTGTGAGGCAGGAGGCATTTCCTTTGCTTACCACAATCACCTTAAGCTATGTTGTCTACTCCGTTTTCTCCTAGGGCTATGGTTGACATTTTGTCATTATCAGTCTGCTTGTGCTGTCCTGCCTTAGAAAAAATTTTAGTATAAAATAAACAAAGGACGTGAGGCACCTGGGGGGCTCAGTTGGATAAGTGTCTGAGTTCAGCTTAGGTCATGATCTCACCGTTCCTGAGTTTAAGCCCTGCGTCAGCACAGAGCCTGGAGCCTGCTTCAGATTCTGTCTCTCTGTTGTCTGTCTCTCTCTCTCTCTGCCCTTCTCCCACTCATACTCTCTCTCCCTCAAAAACAAATAAACATTAATTTTTTTTTAATTAGCAAAGGGGCCAGGACCAGGGCAGCCTGAGGGGCAGAGAGACAAGGGAAGGGGAGGAGAAGTGTGCCTAACTATCCTCTTGCTCTCTGTCACCACTGCCCTTGGGGTCTCCAAGACCTGGTACAACATTTTTACTGGGGAATCAGAAATAGTGAATAAAATTAAGCCTGCAAAACTTTGACACAGTAATTCCTTTTATGCAAACGTGCAAAGATATATGCACATATAATGTTTAACCTTGTTAGTAATCACAATATGCAAATTAAACCTGTGAGATATCTTTTCACCTATCAGAATGTCAAAGATTTGAAAGAAAATTAATGCCCACTATTAGGAAAGTTGAAAGTTTTCATGGATACATTAGTACAAGCTGTGTGGAAGGCAGCTCTAACAACATGTATCACAATCCATAAACAGATGAAAGCCTTTTTAAAAAGATTTTATTTTTAAGTAATCTCTATACCCAACGTGGGGCTCAAACTCACAACCCCAGGATCAAGGGTGGCATAGTCTACCAACTGAGTCAGCCAGGCACCCCAGATGAAAACTTTTTGATCCACGAATTCCACCTCTAGGAATGTAATCCAGGGAAATATCAGAGAAGCATGCAAAAATATTAATCTCAACATTGTTTATGCTCGTGAAAATTTTGAAATCATTCAAATATCCATCAGTTAATTATTGGCTATTCATAAAGAATAATACACAGGCCATAAGGTATCAACGTGGAAAGAAACGTAAGACATATCCTTATGTTTAAAAGCAATTGTCAAGCCAGTAGGTTTCTGATTCCATTTATTGTTTTGTGACCTGTATATATATATATATATATATATATATATATATATACACATACATACACATATATATGCCTTGCTATTAATATATGTAAATAATCAATAAAACATATACCAATCTGTTAATAGTCTTTCTAGGGGTTGTGATCTGCATAACTGTACTTTTCTCATAAATCAATGAGTAAAATAATATTGAATGATTAAGAAATTTAGAAAAGTTGCTCAGTTTCACTGATAATTAAATGAATGCAAATTAGAGGAGCAATGAGATATAATTATTGCCTTTCATACTGTCAGAAAAAATTCCAATTCAATGTTGCATACAACCCTGGTCTCTAAACTTCTTTGATCAAGCACGTATATTAAAAAGTAAAACTTTTTAGGGGCTCCTGGGTGACTCAGTCGGTTAAGCATCTGACTTCAGCTCAGGTCATGATCTCACTTTGGTGAGTTCCTGCCCTGCTGACAGCTCAGAGCCTGGAGCCTGCTTCAGATTCTGTGTGTGTGTGTGTCTCTCTCTCTCTCTCTCTGCCCTTTCCCTGCTCATGCTGTCTCTTTCTCTCTCTCTGTGTCCAAAATAAATGCACATTAAAAAAAGTAAAACTTTTTGACCTTGAGCACTCTCTCTCTCTGTCCCTATATATATGTTTATGTGATTGTTTTTTATAAACAAAGATGGGCTTATATTCTTCATTCTCTTCTGCCACTTGAAAATTCAGGCATACAATGATGAATACCACATAATAAAAACTGGAAACATTCAGAATGTTCATTCAATAAAGGACTGGTTAAATAAATTATTGAACGTTATTAGCCAACATCTATATTGGGGTAGTGATCAGTCGTCTAAGAGAGTGCGGTACTTATATATTATTGACATGGTAGGAGCACTGTATGAACCTCTCAATTCTGAAAGTATATACAGAAAACGCAACAGTTCACGGCCGGGAGGCGGGGTGAGTAATGTGAAACGCAGCAGACTCTGATTTCCATTGTTCTAATTGTGCTGTTGAAAATCTCTAACAACTTGTTTGTATCATTTTTCCTATTAGAAGAATACTAAAGAGCTAAAACAAAAATTTCCAAAGTCGCTTGAATCATTAAAACACAATGCACACATTTTACAGTTGAGAAAATGAGTAGGTTTTGTGTGTTCCTACTCGCTCAAAGTTGAGGATTGAAAAAATTCCTTAAGGGATTTGAGGCAACAGAAAACGGGTTCACGCTTCCAAACTATTCAAAAGCATGTGTCTGAAGGACGTTTTCTAATGTTTTGAGCAAGTTTTGTTTTGCTTCCGTTAAAATTTAAAACACTTAGAAAAAAAAAAAAGGACCACCAGGAGGAGGAAGCTTGGTCTCCCGGGAAACCGCGCGCCCCTCCCTACGCCTCCCCCGCCTCCCCCGCCTCCCCCGCCTCCCACTGCTCGAGCCCCCCCCCGCCCCTCCCCGGTCCACCCTCCCCTCCGCGTCCAGGGGCTCGAGTTCTCCGGAGCTCCGCCCGCCTCGAGGCAGCTCAGCTTGGTGGCCCTCGCGGAGCACCGAGGATCGCCCATCGCCGCGGCCGGAACTGCAGCTGACATCGGCGGCCACGCGGTCGGCGTCCTGCGCGGATAGCGGCCGCGTGCGTCCCTCGGTGCATCTCTCGGTGGGTCGGTGCCGCCGACTGAAAGTCTTGGGTTCCCGGCACCAAATGGGAGGCTACATCAGACCGATGGCGGCGGCGGCGGCGGCCCTATCGGGCCCGGGGGTGAGTCTGTCGCGCTCGGCGGCGGCCCGGGGCTCCTACAGCGCCTTCTGCAAGAGGCTCACGCGCACGCTGATCACCTTCTTCGACCTGGCCTGGCGACTGCGCACGAATTTCCCCTACTTCTACGTGGTGGCCTCGGTGATGCTCAACGTGCGCCTGCAGGTACACATTTAAAGCAACTAACTTTGTGGCATGGCGTGGGGGGCGGTGGGATGGCTGGCTTCCACCCACCCGGGTCGCCAGCCCTAGAGCAAAGAGGCCAGTTCGACTCGCGCATGCAGACTTGCTGGTCAGTCTTTCCACTGCCTAGTCTTTTCATGTAAATGGGCGGCTAGAAATTAGCATTTACACAAAACTCACAGAATAACCAGGAAAGCCTGTGAGAGAATGAGAAGGTGACTCTCTAGGAAATTGAAAATTCAAAGAACAGGAAAGAATTTTAAACTCTGAAAATCTTCAGAAATACTTGAGAAGCTCTTACATACAGAAAAACACAAAACGCTTGAACAGTAGGAAATGACAATGATCACAGGATGCCCGAAGCACGAAAACAAGAGGAAAGGTTACTAAGAACTTAAAGGTAAACTAACTCTACAGCATTGGTCCAACTAGGAGGCAAATCTTGCAAAGGAGAAAAAGATGTGAACAGACTTCCTATTGCATGGAATGAATTCTGAGCAATAGATGGATTGAGTTAGAAGCTGGAGGAAATTAATACTATCTGGAGGGCATACATTTCTTCATTCCCAAAGAAAAGCCAATGGCAAACGGAAACTGCAGGGGAAACATTTCACACGTACAAGGAAGGCATGCTTCAAATATAAAGCAACCTCAGCCTTGGCCAAGTTTTGGACAGTTGCCAGGACTGGGAGAATGGGAATCGGCTTGAACACCGATTGGCACGTGCACCATGACTCTGCGGTCACAGAGAACAGCCACCCGGTTCAACTCAGCTCTTCAGTGAACGATATTTGAATAATCATTTCAATGGAAATATAAGTTATGGTTTTTCCATTTTTAGACTAATCTGTCAGCTAAGAAGGGAAGACAGTTATGGTTGTAGAAACAGACGGGAATGTTAGCCACTTGGACCCGTTCGGGTCCGAGTCCAGGTCCAGGCAACAAGCAGGTGGGCAGAAAGGAGGAAAGGGAACAGTGGTGTTATTCTCAGAAAGCAGGAAGTCCAGAATCTGTCTCCAGTTGAAAGAATAAGGCAGGTTTAGGGATTGTGTTATTAAAGTCAACAAAGTAGCCAACAGGAGATTTAAAAATAGTGATTCAGACATTTTGAGAGGGGGAGGAGGTTCTGGGAGGGCAGGAAGTCAAAAAATTCCTCCTGTTATCAAGTCAGAAAATAGTAATAAGAGCATATTCTCAAGGAAGAAAGGAGGTAACCACTAACAGACGTGTGTGAACGTTTTTGCTGCTGGCTTGGGGGAACTGAGTTGGAACAGGATGGGCAGGGATTTATTACTTTTCATTATATGTCTTTTTTACTATTTGATTTTTTGAAAACTGTGTATGTATCGCTTTGATTCAAAATGAAAACTTACTGGGGCATCTGGGTGGTTCAGTCAGTTGAGTGTCCAACTCTCCGATTTCAGCTCAGGTCATGATCCCCAAGTAGTGGGATCAAGCCCTGTATCCGGCCCACACTGAGCATGCAGTCTGCTTAAGATTCTCTCTCTTACTCTGCTCCTCTCCCCTGTTCACTCTCAAAAATTAAAAAAAAAATAAGTAAATGCCAAATTTCAGTCCCCTCAATCAGAATCTGCATTAAAAAAATTAAAACTTATTAAAAACTGCATTTACTGCAATTAAAAGGAAATTTGGGGGAGGGGTGCTGGAGAATGGCACATAAGGCCAAGTACCTTCTGACTTCCTGTCTTCGTGTATGTATATCTTAACTTGTTGCCAAATGATCACGTGACATACAATTTCTTTGCTTTCCACACCTTAGACCCCAAAGAAAAAGTGTTGTAGCTAAGGTAAAAAGAAAAACAAGATTTATTTTCTAAAACTTAAAAATTTTCAAAACTGTTTTCTAGTTTTATTGAGATACGTGACCTAGAACACTGTGTAAATGTAAGCTGTGTAGCGTGTTGATTTGATACACTTCCACATTGTGATATGATTGCCACCAGTGTTCGAGGACACCTGTGTCACATCACAGAATTACTGTTTTTGTGGTGAAAACATTCAAGATTAGCCTCTTCTCAACTTTCAAGTGTACAACAGAGTATTGTTAACTACAATCACTATTCTGTGCCTTAGATCCCTAAAGTTCATTCATCTTCTAACCGGAAGTTTGTATCTTTCGACCAACAGGTCCTCACTTCCCCCACCCCTGGCCCCCATTAAACACCATCGTATTCTGTGTCTGTGAGTTTGGCTGATTTAGATTCCACATGTAAGTGAGATCATATAGAATGCTGATGGACACTTGGAGGAGTGCCTCAAGATATTTAGACAAGGTGCTTACATTTTAGTATAGGTCATATAACAAGAACGTGGAAATAAAATGTTGGGCACAGGGCTTGAACATTATTTTGAGTCAAAAGCAATCCAAACCCAGAGTTTGCAGGAAACATTCTTCACCTCCCCTCTACTGCTGGTCTGTGCCTGGAAGAGAGCTCAGAACAGAGATTCCTCTTAAGAAACTTCTCTGCATAACAGAGTGATCTTTGTTTTCCAAACATCTCCCCTCCCCCCCCAATGGTCTTCCTCCCCTTTTATTTTTAGGCCTTACCCCTCTTGCTAGCTCATATAAGCCTCGTGTTGCCTCACTGTTTTTGGAATCTTAGGTTTGTGGATTCACCGTATGTCTACTATTAAATTTGATTTACTGTTTACCTGTCTCGTATCGGTTTGATTCTTAGTCTGGCAAGAAGGACCTTAATGGACAGAGGAGCTTCCCTCAACTGTAAGACCTTGGTCAAAGAAAAATAGCACAACTGTATAATGGAGTACTGTGTAGCCATCATAAATAAGGGATTTTAGGAGTACCTAGGTGGCTCAGTCGGTTAAAGATCTGATTCTTGATCGCAGCTCAGGTCATGATCTCATGGTTCATAAAGTCGAGCCCCACATCGGACACAGCACTGACAGCGTGAGGCCTGCTTGGGATTCTTTCTTCCTCCCTCTCTCTGCCCCTCTTCTGCTCGTGCTCACAATCTCACTCACAAAATAAGTAAACTTTAAAAAAATAAAGAACTCTATTTTATCAAAGTGGAATGAATCTAATAGATGGGAAGTCATGTCACAAATGGCTTATGATTGAACCATAGGGGGTAAACACACACACACACACACGCACACACGCGTGCCTGTGCTCGCGCATATGTACATTCGCCCTCTCCACTTACAGAGAAATAAGAATACTTGCAAACATTACCACACACTTAACAGAAGCCCCGCAATGTTCTAAGCACTTTATATACACCATTTCATTTAATCCTGGCAACAACCTGGAGATAGCGCTGTTATTAGCCACATTTCTCAGGAGAGGAGACCAGCACAGAGAAGTATCGTGGCAGAGTGATGAAATACTCTAGACAATATTATTCTTACTAATCTGAGACAGTCATTGTGGTGATTTGCTTTTAGTCGTGTTTTTATTATTGAAATTGTAAGACTTCACATTTTTTGGTTTAAAATTCACTGTCTTCGTGGATGCCACGGATGCTGGAATCTGGGGAGAGCTGAGCTAGGCCCTCGCTTCCTGTAAGCCCAGTGCACTGCCCCTGTGGCACCGGTCACACAATGGAGGGTCCGGTGGAGCTCAGTCACGTCAGGAGGATTTGGATTCTAACCCAGGAAACTTCTTTTCATGCCACATGAAAAGCGTTCTTTATAGCAGGTATTCAAATAAAAGCAAATTTGTTTCAATGTAGAAATCGTAACTGATTATATACGCCTTTCTTCTCAGAAAACACATCTTGTTGACCATTACCGAATATCAAATATGCACATTTCTAAACAGGTCACAGTTTAAAATTTTAACTTGCAAAGAGCAAGGGCTTTTGGTTTAACTTTTCAAATTATTTCCCCTAATTCATGGCAGGGAACACTTCTCTCATCCCACAGAGTTATAAAAAAAAAAAGATAACCAGTTTAACTACAGCATCCTGTGATTTATTAACCTGTTATCTTCCGTGCTCATCAGCCTTTCAAGAGATGAATATCTCTGGCATCTTTCAGCATAGGGTTATTGTAGAGTTAGATGCAGTTCTCCTGAGCACTGCTAACATACCCGAGAGCAACAGATAATATCCTTTAACCCAGACTTTCTTATGAAATTCTCTGAAAGCGCCAGATGGGAGGGAGCTCCTCTCTTAATGCCAAATATTTTCTACCCTGGCTCTGTCATTTCCCCCTTCCAAGACCTCTTCTGATATGACCAAACATCTGACTATACAGACACAGATGCATATTACCCACCCTGGACTTCCTCAGCCTGGGTTTTCTTGCGACCCTTGGACACAGTTCCTTGACTGCCTCCAGACTCAGATTGGTTCTGGTCACTTGAATGACTACTGGCACTGAGACCTGCCAGAATCCAGCTCCAGCAGGTCCAGGGTTCCCTGAAGGATGGACAGTATAGGCACGAGAGAGATGAGAGTTGGCGAATGGGGGGAGGGAATGAGAGAGCCACGAGGTTCTTTCTGATCAGTAGGCAGGCATCTCTGCACTGACCGGAGAGTCAGCTTTATTTATGGAAAAAATGTATGGGGCACAGCACAGAAGTGGCAATTGCCTTAGACAATGATTTCTGATGACAAATTCTTTGGTATGTAAAAATTTCCCAGAACATAGATTGGTAAAAGACTCATACATAATCTTCATCAATAGTGATTGGTTATAGGTGATTTAGATGCTTATTATATGGGGAAGGAAGGCATCTTTAGCATTCAAACAAAAGGCAATGTTTTTCGCATAGCAAAAGCAAAAGTTAGTTCTTTTCAAGAAGGGTCAACAGTCTGTTTTCTTGAGGGGAAGTAAAACAGGTTTTTCAGGAAATGTAATATTTGCTACGATAAACACAAAAGAAGAAATTCCTATAACTTCCTTCACAAGGGACAATTAGCATATTTTTAGGATAAGGGGGAAAGTCATGCCTGATACCAGTCAACTGGTGCCTTGGAGGTCAGTGCTCAAGCAAAAATAATTGAGTGAGGGGTAGACCTTGGTCACCATCTGATGGCGGGAGGCCTTGCAAATCTGCCTTACCTCACAAGGAGTTTGTTTGTTTTTTCTTGACCTAGTGAGTTCAGAAATGGCTTCCAGAAGACATCCTTCTCCAGCAACTCAAAGAGACTGTCTCTAGCATCCTTGTCCCCAGTGTAGGGTGGAAATGGTTGGAGAGTTGTAAGCACTGTCTTTCAAGACATGACTTCCCCTAAGTCCCCCTTTGGGTATTTTTACTGCAAATCTAAGAGCTTCACTTCAAATCCTTCCTGAAAAGTGCTTGAGAACATGGAAGTCAGGTTTATAAAGCCAAATTTTGTTAAACCAAAGAATCTAAATGGTTCTGGGCAAGATAACGAAAGTGTCAAAAGGTAGAAGCTCCAGGACAAGCAAGGATATCCAATATTCCAGGGCTTTGCTGGATGCTAATGTCTTTTCATCACCTGTATTTCTATACCAAATACTCCTGTGGCATGGAGTAGAGAATCCTAGTGATTTGAGGTAGTTCCTCAAAGATGGAGACATTAAGTAGAAAAATAATGTAGACAGTAATAACTGTCTACTTCTTGGATTCTTAGCATGTACAAACACCTTTCTTCCACTCAGAGGATTCCAAAAACATCCCTTCCTGGCGTAACTTAATTACTCCATGTACAACAAAGAACTACCCATACAAACATTCCTCATTATCCTAGTTGTAGATGAGGTCATGGGGCTTCTGTTTATAGTTCAGGTTCTCCCAGTGATGACTCTTATTTCTCTTGTTTTGTCATTATCCCAACTGAATATTAATATTCTGCAATGATATGACCAAATGGTGAATTCATCACCACCATTCTATCCTATTTACAAGACTAAAGAAGAGGTGAGAGAGTTGAAAAGGCAAATAATCATCAGGAAAATATGGATAGAGGGTACAGTCCTCATTTCTGTGATGGCCATGAGGTGGTCCTGTCATTTATGATTTCTTATCGATTTCATGCTCTTTTTGCCTTTCTTACTGGGGAAGCTCAGTCCTTCATTCCTGAAGATTCTGAGTGCTTGATGGTCCTTTGTAGGGTTGCAGTGCACGTAGGGATCCCCTGAGTCTCATCCATAGTCCTCTTTGTCCTCATTCTGTAGAATGAACACCATGATCACCTGTTTTGAGAGGCTCCAGGAGCTAAGAGTGGGTTCAGATTTGGTGGAACCATGGTTTCATACCAGACTGGGTGTGTTTCCTCTAGGGACCTAGAACTTCTAAACTAGCAGAGTTGTAGGAGCAAGAAGTAAAACTGCTGCAGATTGTTCAGGTGTAATGACCTTTAGTTCAACCCCTCCATTTCCCGGCATACAAATCTTGGTAGCAGGAGAAACCGCACTATATATTGGCTGCTGGTTCATACTATTTATTACATCCTAGCAGTCTCTGCTGCGATTCACCTATCAAGGCTCGCCACAGGTTCCATACAGCATACTGATTTACCCCCAAACATTTTGGGCACCATTGGATCTGCTAGATGATAAAGGCCAAGGTGCAGACTTACTAGCATGGCAGTCTACACCTGGAGAACCTGTTTTAGCTGTCGGTCCACATTAGCCTGTGGGTGGTAGGGATAACATCTGCGTAAGCCTTGGATGCTGGCAAAAATCTCTGCAATCCCCATAAGGATTAGGTATCAAATTTTACTTGTTGTGTTGATAAGGAGGTGGACTCTAGTTGATTCCATTTGCCCCTTCTTAC
Source organism: Suricata suricatta (assembly GCF_006229205.1). Lineage (NCBI taxonomy): Eukaryota > Metazoa > Chordata > Mammalia > Carnivora > Herpestidae > Suricata > Suricata suricatta. The sequence continues at coordinate 95,982,084 of NC_043717.1, forward strand.
CCTATACCCCCTTCTCCAGGGGCCAGGTAGCCAATGTGGTAGTATACAGGAGACAAGCGCTAGTTTCTGGCTGGAGATTTCTGGGATCAGCAGGAAGAAAAGGGTGGGGCAAGCCCCCATCTCATGCATCTGCAACCCTCACAGGGTGCAGAGGATAACTTAGAGTGTTTTCTGTGACACTGTGTGCGGCAGCACAGATGTTAGAAGAACCAATAGAGCCTCAGGGTAACCCTGACAGCTACCAGCTACAGAAGGAACACTCCATCTGGAGAGAGGATTGGGAACTTGGTCTGGTGGGTTTCAAAGGGCACCCGGGGCACTTGGCTGTTGGCTGGTTCAGTTGGTAGAGCACATGACTCTTGATCTCAGGGTCGTGAGTTCATGCTCCATGTTGGGCATCCAAGCTTAAACAAACACCAAAATGTCCTCCTCCTGAGAGGTTTCTCAGCCACAGTGCGGGGTGAGGGGCATGCCCTGAGGCTGAGCATCAACAGTAACAGAAAGTACATACTCTGAGCAATGTGTAGATGCTACCTAATGCTAAGTATACCCAGGAACTGGTAGAATCATCCCAGAGGAGAGGTTCAGAGTCTCACTCGGCCTACTGGGTGGCAGACTCAGGGAAGAACTCCATTTCCCCCTAACCTCCATCAGCACCCCTCTACTCTGTGGTAACTAACACTTCAGGGGTGCTCTGGGTCCCTTGGCACTAGCATTGAATTAAAGGCAGTTACAGTTAGCCTCTGAAAGGCTTGGGACTGTCCTGCTGCCAGTTGCAAGTTGCCAAGGTCAGTGGATACAGGCACTGACTGTCAGGGCCAAGGGAAAGGTTCATAAGTGTGATAGAAAATTTCACTCAGGTTCACCTGTCTCTCCATTCTAAGGACTCTGGGTCTGTGTAATTATGATTCATGCCTGGGAATTGTATGCAAGCTATTCATCTAGCTGTTAGGTTGGTATGGTGACTCAAATGTTAGACACCTCTGTTGGCCAGACATAAGAAACTTTTTGGTTATACAAATCAACTAAGGCCATGGTGGAATGTCTATAGATGTCATTCCTGGGAACTCCAAGCTTAATTATCCATAGTCAGATATCTCTGCATGTGTAGTAGTCTCTTCAGGCCACCATAACAAAATACCACAGCCTGGGTAGCTTAAACAGCAAACATTTATTTTCTCAGTCTTGGAGACTGAAAATCCAAGATCAAAGTGCCAGCAGAGTTGGTTTCTGGTGAGGTATCTCTTTCTGTTATAGGACCTGAAGGTGGGCCATCCCAAGACGGGCTGCTCTGGGATGAAGATTATTTTGCACTGAAGGCAGTCGAGACCCTGGGGGCTCGAGAAATTCTTGTCCTTCCTTTAACTATACAGAAGAACCTAAATTGGGGTCTTTCCCACAACAAGGGTTATTACCAGAGATAAATGTTATCTGACTGACCCATCTGTACAGCAGGGCAAAACATCTGATACCAACATCTGCTCTTTTTACCCCCCTGTGAAGTGCATTCCCTCCCCCTGAAGTCCCAGACACCTGCCCCCTTCAGGGTGACACATGTACCTCATTTTGCCTGTCTTTGGAATTTCCATGTCTGTGTGGATTCCCCATTTGTACTTCTATTAAATTTTATTTTCTCCTGTCAGTCTCTCTTGTTAATTTTATTCTTAATCCATCTAGGAAGACTCTTGAAAAAGAGAGAAACTCTTCCTCCCCAACACTGTCTTAAAAATGGCTACCTTCTCATTGTGTCCTTACATGGTGGATTTTTTTTATGTGTGTGTAGAGAGGGATCTCTGGTATCTCTTCTTCTTATAAGGACACCAGTCCTATGGGATTAGGGCCCCACCCTTATAACCTCACTTTAACCTTAATTACCTCCTTGGAGTCCCTGTCTCTGAATAGAGTCACATTGGGAGTTAGGGCTTTAACGTTCACACTTAGGCAGCCTGCGGAGGGGACACAATTCAGTGTGTAACAGCATGGCAAAAGACTCCCAGATGTCTCTTACGGTGACAATATCCACTTTGCTGCTGATGTTAACTGCCACCTCCTAGATGCTATTCTTACCTCTAACATACTACAAACCAGACAGCCCATTTTAATGGCACCTACTTTTCGCTGGCATCCTCAGTCTATAAAGAACAGCTAGCAGACGTGCTTTTGAAGGCTTCTGATGCTTCACTCATCCACTATAGTTTCTTGAGGCAAAGGTTATAGGACAGACACATTTCTTTGGAGGGCAAAGTTAGGAAGTGAAAGGGTAGATGCCCAATACTATAGTCTCATGTTCAGAAGTTTTGGATTTCTTCCACTCCATTATGCCAGTGGGTGCTAGCTCCTCAAAGACTTATATCACAGGCTAGCATCTGGTACAGGTTTGCATTAGACAGCCCAGAAAATAGAATCACAGCCTGCCGTGTAAGCCCAACACGGTGAATAAAAGTCACGAATGTCTACCACTCATTTTTCATTTAACTCTGTCCCTTGACTGACACTGCATCTTACTTCCGACCCCTGGATGACATACCTTAAGTCAATCTAGAAGGATGACAGAATGTTTGGATGTTGGGTAATTATATTCTCCATGAGGTGGCTCCTCTTCCTTCACACACAAACACAGAACAGACAGCAATTACTGACTCACATCATGAGTTAAATGATCACTTAATCCTCAGTGGATTTGGAACAACCCTGTTTTCACAGTATCAGCATATTATCTTCTCTACTTGGGGAGGAAGAAAGGTTACAAGAAGTTGATTTCAATATCCATTGTCCTCCACGTTGATTAGTGCAAGCTAATGATGATTCTACCATTCACCTTGTCAGCAGATGGAAAAACACCCCACTGATCCAATCAGGACCAGTGAAATGTGAAAGGTGCAGTACAGTGTTACGAAGAAAGCTTTCCTCTCCTAAGAAATAATTGCAAGATTTCCCCCTGCCCCCCCTCCCCCACCGCAGACACTGTTAAATCTGAATATGGCCCATGAGAACTGCTGTGGCCATCCTGCGAAGAGCCAACAATGAAACCCAATCCTGGAGGATGATAGATTCAAAGGAATGGCAAAGAACTAGAGCTGCAGTTCTGTGTCTGGAGCCTGCTATCCTTCTGGACTAATTCCCCATTGACACTAAAACAAAGGAAGCCCTTAATAAGTCTGTAAGAGGTTTTTGAAATGCACATTTGTCTGTGTGTGAGATGCTGGATCTTGCCCAACATAAATGATTTGAGTTGCTGAAGTCAAAGCCATCATTCACATGGTCACTGATTTATTGAAGGAGTTTAATGAAAATAAACCAGATGGTGAAACTGAGGTTGAGGAAGGGGAGGTGACTTGCCCAAGGTCACTTTGGAAGTTAGTAGCAGATAGAAGATGAGAATCCTGGTATTGGCTTGGGAGAGTCTGAAACTCTCCAAATTAAGATTCTAATGACAAACCGTAGGGATGAGAGAAAAGGTTTTTTGAAATGACTGGATTTCAAAAGGCATCTCTCTAAATAGTTCTTCATCAGATATATTTTTCAAAGTAGTCTTTCTCAAAGAATATATCAACTGGATGTAAATTAAAAAAAATAAAAAAAGAATACATCAACTGTCAGTCAGCACTGAGGAGGTGGCGTCGAGGGGAGTGTAGTTGGCTTTGTGGCCCCAAAGGCTCCATGGGAAAAGGACCGTTGCTCTCTCACCTCTCCCCTCCCTGGTTACACATAATTTTCCTTTAGATCTCCTCTTTCCTGGCTGGAAACCTGGCCTGTGAGGAATGCATACAAACAGCCCAGGAGCTCCCTGGTCCAATGCAACGTGCCATGAGGGACACTCATTTGACTAAACTGTGTATTACCACACTCAAGTTCATCCAGTAACTAACTGTTCAACTTTTCTGCCTTCAAACACTGACTAAGCCAAGAAATAGACTGCCATCCAGAGGTCATTTATACAGAAGAAAAAGGGTTCAAACATTTGTTGTGTTCACGCTTCGGCAAATCATTTTCCCTATTCCCATTTTCCCTAAATTTCCTTGCCTGTAAAATTACGGTGTGGTCCTAGATCATTGGTTCCCAAAGTCACCCCTATAAGGCATTTATTCCTTTACTGGTTCGTAATTGGATTACTCATCAGAATTACCTATGATCATTGAAAATATATATATGTCCATGCTTTACCCCCAAATATTCTGGCTCACGAAGTATGGGGCAGAGTTAGGGCCTGGAAACATGTATAAAACAAAAACATTCCACAGGTGCTTCCAAAGTACTCTTATGTTAGAAATCTGTGATGTAGATGGTAATAGATGCTTCTCCAACAATGCCAACCACAGTCCTCACTCTTGGGTTCTGGAAACCTTTACTATTCAAATGTACACTGTGGATTTCCAATAGGTGTTAATAGTATGCACCATTCTAGGGGTGCCTGGGTGGCTCAGTCTCTTAAGCATCCGACTTCGGCTCACATCATGGTCTCATGGTTCATGGGTTTGAGCCCCATATTGGGTTCTGTGCTAATAGCGCAGAGCCTGGAGCCTGCTTCAGATTCTGAATCTCCCTCTCTCTCTGCCCTTCCCCCATTCACACTCTGTGTGTGTTTGTGTGTGTGTGTGTCAAAAATTAAATAAACATCAGAAAATTTTTAAAAATAGTATGTAGCATTCTCAAAGGTGTTGGACCACAGAACCAACACCTACTAATAGTTCAGACACACCAGTGTTTCTCAGATGACAGGAAAACCCTAGATTAGATGTCTCGGTCACCTCAGGCTGCCAAAACAAAATACCATAGATTGGGTGGCTTAAACAACAGAAATTTACTTCTCACAGTTTTGGAAGCTAGAAGTCAAAGATCAAGGTGCTGGCCACATCAGTTCGTGATGAAAGCTCTCTTCCTATCTGGTAGATGACTGTTTTCTAGCTATTTCTCTATGGCTTTTCCTCCAATGTGTGTGGGCTGAAAGAAAGAGAGAAAGATCTTCCTCTTTTTAACAAATTTTCTTAAGTATTTATTTTTTGAGAGAAAGAGACAGAACACATGTGGAGGAAGGACAGAGAAGGAGACAAGCAGGCTCCAGGCTCTGAGCTGTCAGAACAGAGCCTGATGTGGGGCTTGAACACACAAACAGTGGGATCACGATCTGAGCCAAAGCTTAACTGACTGAGTCACCCAGGTGCCCTTTTTCTCCTCTTCTTATAAGAACTCTGCCCTCATGACCTCATATAACCTTAATTCCCTCCTAAAAGCCTTATCTCCAAATACAGTCATGTTGGGGTTAAGGCTTCAACATATGAAATTGGGGGTGGGGGACACAAGTCAGGCTATCGTAGTAGGAGGTATCCAAGGCTACTCTGAGTCTACATCTTAAGATTCTGAGTGAACTATTTTCTTTTGATGAATCATTGTTCATTATATTAAGGAATTTCCCATGGGAAAATAGCATAAACTGACTCAACAGGGGTGTATTTTCTAAGTGTTCTTATTGCCTCTGATGAAAGGTATTGCCAAAGAACAACATATGACCAACAGGAACCAATATTCTAAGCCCACTCAGAGTGCTAGTCCATACCACATCCTCACTTTTAACCTAGATGGAGCCAAGCCATGCCTTATTTATCATCACAAAGCAGAAAGTTTTACTGATGCCAGACAGTGGTCTAAAACCCTATTCGTGGGGCACCTGGATGTCTCAGTCAGTTAAACATCTGACTTCGGCTCAGATCATGATCTCATGGCTCATGAGTTTGAGCCTCGAGTCAGGTTCTGTACTGACAGCTCGGAGCCTGGAGCCTGCTTCGGACTCTGTCTCTCTGTCCCCTGCTAGCACTCTGTCTCTCACTCTCAAAAATAAACATTAAGAAAAAAAATTTTAATAATAAAAAACCCTAATCCTGCTTCTGAACTTTGCACAATATTGAAGTTGTTGGCTAAATATTCATTTTCGCTTCCACTCTCCTGGAGGATAGACAGGAGTTTCCCTTTATGATTTTTTCCTCTTCGGGTACAAAGAGGAAAGACTGAGCTGAAATTCCAGCTTCTTACAAACTCACAGATGCTTCCTTTACACCCAGTTTTCGATTCAATTTTCACCTTCACCCATTATTAGATCAGAGGGGATTCACACACCTTGAGTAAGCTCATATTCCATGCACAGATATTGTTCTCATATATGAGCTCATGTCTATTAGCTCATGTCCTTTCCTGAGTCCACATTCTGCTTTTGAGACTCTGCTTTAGGTATTGGCTCATAAATGCATACACAGACTGTGGTAGATTGATTGCAAAGGCCACAGCTGTTCTTCCCATCCCTGAACGCACAGACCTGGGATTTCACCACTCCTTCCATTAGGAAGTGGAGTCTATTTTTCCAACGGCTTGATTGTGGGGTAGCCTGTGACTTGGTTGACCTATAGAAGGTGGTGGAGGGGCACTGTAGGATTTTGGAGCCTCTTCGGTGAGACTTTGAAGCTTCCATTTTTGTTCTCCTGGAGCCCTGAGACCTCCATGTTAAGGAGCTTGGGAGCCTAAATCTCCTAGAAGCTGTGAAATATAGAGTCCTGAGCGACAGGGCACCTGGAGCTACTGAGCACAAGGCCAGCCCAGACATGTTCACCCCTGACACCCCCCTCCTCCCTTCTAGAGCTACCCTGGAAAATACTGACTTGGTATCTGGATCTGACACAAAAGACCAATGGCTCTTGGCCGTGTGCTCTCCAGGGCCCCATATTGCTGGCAGCTGTGCAGTGACTCAGAGTTTTCCAGGAGGGCAGAGAGAAGTCCCCGATCCCCATCTTCATATAAGCAGTCCACAAACACTCCTCAGGGTAAGGTGAAGAGCTAGGGCCAGGCTCTCTACAATACACATCTTCTAGGCTTCCCATTGGTGTTTTTTGGATTCTTGCTCTCTGTCAGGGCTGTCCTGCAAGTTTACTATCACCAGAACTCCATTGTATAAATGTGTGCATGAGTAGTCAGGGCTGAGAGGAAAGAAAGAGGACACATGGTGGTCAGCCTGGGCTCTGCCCTCCCTGAAACTCAGCCTTGACCCTCCCATCCCAGAAGAGGCAGCTCTCCCCATATTGGCTCACAGAACCTGGTCTGCTCTGTTCTGTGGTCTGAACTCAGTGTCCTATCCTACCAGTGCCTCATGATCTACCCCCAGTGGCGACATACACATCTTCTAGATGCCACTGTGTCATCCCAATGACACAAAGAAAGTATGCCCCAAATATAAAGGACTGAGAAAAAATGAATACACTTGATGCATTGATGAGGTGGGACGGTGGCCGGGTTTCAGGCTGGGTTTTCTTCCTCACACAATTCCTGTCTCTGCCTTTGCTGTGAAGCTAAACTGCCAATAGGAGTGTTAATTGGCCCCCAAAATGGGGAACCTATTTGGAAGTATATACCAAAGCTAAACATAGGTGTCCCTTGTGACCCAGCAAGTGTAACTCCAAGTTCATTACTGCACAGAAATATGTACAGGTGTTCAGCAAAAGATGCATGCAACAACTGACAGTGCAAAGCACAGAAGAAGCAGAGAGACCAGTTAGGAGGCTCTTAGAATCCGGGAGAGTGGTAAAGGGAGTCTTAGCAAGGGTATTAACAGTGGAGGTGGGACAAAGTGATCATATTCTGGTTGCATGTTGAAGGCAGAGCTGAGGATTTGCTGATGGGCATGAAAGAAAGAGTCAAGTAAGATACTAAAGTGTTTGTCTTGAGCTATAGAAAGGAGTTACCATAACCAAGGAGGGAAAACAGAGAAAGAGGAGGCTTGGGAAGGGAAAAAACAGAGCCTTGAATAAAACTATCACGAATACTAAATAATTCAATTTATTTTAAAAAGTAAGCCTATAAAGTCAGTGAAACTAAGTTTCCCTTAAATGTTCCAATATAGAAGCAATATCTAAACTTAGTAAGAGTTCTACTTAAAATTCCAACTCCAAACCCATTATTCGATTATATAGCTTAAGTTGAAACATCAGGAGCCACATCATGTTTGGGCCAAGGTGTTTTGAGCATGGGGGAATGGGGATGACCTATAGCATTAGCTCATGAAAACACATGATTTATGAAAGACACTGGAGTGTCATGCACCTAATTAAGTTATGTGAATACATATGAAAATCATAAAAACCGTCCTTTTTATCTTTTTAACATCTGTGGGGATGACATGATTAGGTTATCCTGGTTTCCAGATACAGCAAATTAAGTGATTTCTTAACATCTAATCCTCCTTTGTTCCCGCATCATGGTGCATCACTCTTTGAACATGCTGCTCTGGATTCTATTGTCTAATATTTGTGGTTTATGTTGGCTAATAATGGGGTTAATGTCCCAGGATACATCTGAGGACTGACATGAAGAACCTCTGGTTGAGAGACCAGTGAATAGGCAGGAAAATGTGTTCACAGAACCGCACGCAACGGGCATCCAGAGGCCAAGAGTCAGCAAAAGAATTAGAAAGGGTGAGAGGCCAGCAGGGACCCCTCAGCGGCAGAAGTTTGGGACCTTCTCCTCTCCAAGTGTGGCAGGCTCAGCTCTCATTGCTGAAGACCCAGGGACCTGGGTTCCTCCCCTGGCCCCGCCTCTCACTGGGCCTCAGCCAATGGCCCTGTAGCCTCACCCCTCGATTCAGACCCCGCCTTCTCTCTCCAGAGTTAGGCCCGCCCCTTCCCTGTACTCCTGGGCCCAGCACACCTCTCTCCAGTTCCTCCTGCACTATAGCCTTTTCCTGGACAGAGCCTGAATAGGCACTAAATACCGCCCACGGCCCCTCCTGCCCCAGCCCTAGTCCCGCCTCCATGGAATACACATGAGCTGGTAGCTAGGAATATAAAGCTGAGTGATGGGACGTCCCGGTGTTTGGCAAGGACTCAAAGTAAATACACACCTCAGCGAACATCATACCCACCCACCTAAAGTAGGACCAATGGGGAGAGGGTAACCGCCTCAAGTGAGGAAAATTCTGTAACACACGAGAGGATATTACAAGGGTTATAAAGTCCCCACTGCAGGTGGAGAAACAGAGAAGTGCTTTAAATTCTACCTAGCGATGAGCCTCT
>NC_043717.1:95991633-96010662 GCF_006229205.1 Suricata suricatta
CCTGAAGGTGACGTTCCTCATCACCCGCCTCACGGGGCCGGCCCTGCAGTGGGTGATCCCCTACATCAGGAAGAAGAGCCCCCTCCTCAATGATTATCGGGGCTTCCTGGCCGAGATGAAGCGGGTCTTTGGATGGGTGGAGGACGAGGACTTCTAGGCCGGGAGCCCCTCGGGCCTGGGGGCGGGTGCTCGGAGGAGGAAGCGCTGAGCCCGTGGCCGCCGCTCAGATGGCCGCGGGCGGTGCCTCGCCGCGCCTCCCCCTCCCTCACGTTCGCCGCGATCGAGTGGCCGCGCTGTCCCCCGCGCTGCTGTCCCCTCCCGCGTAGTGCTTGCCTTTGTTCCAGGAATAGCGCTCCAGGTCCCCGCTGCTGCGGCTGAGAGCGCGCCACAGGTCTGTGCTGCCGCTGGGCCCCTCCCGTACAGCACACTTGGACTTGGGCCCGCACTCCAGCTGCAGGCTGGGCTCCCGTTACACGCCAGACCTACCACCCACAGCCAGGCCACTGCGGGCCATCTCCGTCAGAATGACCGCCCGGCTTGTGGCGCTGTGCCCGGAGACCCGCGCTGAGGCCACCAGCGCCACCCACCGCACGCCTCGGACAGATGGAGGCCTCCAGCCATCTGGACCCAGCCAAGAAGTGTCTGAGCTGCCATGGCTTCAGGCCCCTGGACAGAGATTCCAGCAGCTCGCCACCCACCCCTGGGAGGGCCTGGACAGCCTCTCCTCTGCAGCGGGACCCATTCCTTCCCTCCTCCCGGAGACCTCTTCTGCTCCGGCCAGATGGCCGCCAGTCCCAGGGGTGCCTGGCAGCCAAATCCAGTCACTCGTTTTTGCCCGTGGACCTGTTAGTTTTGCCCAGAATCCAGTTCTCATCAATTCGCAGCTGTCTCTCTGATGTGTGCCTTTTGTTCAACACAGTGATAGACCCCTGCACTCTGCCCAGCTCTTCTACACTACCTGGACAAACGTCTTTTCCTTCTTTTCAATAAATGTCAGATGCTATTAAAAAGAAATTGAGTCTCCATGAGTATGGCACCTCTCCTTCCTTGGTCCAGTCTGTGGGGTCCGTGTCTCATGCAGCAGGCGTGTCCCTGGTCGTTCTGTGGCTAGTGTTGAATCTTGCATTAGGAAACCGAGCAGGTGGTCCTGTGGTGGTCCTGGGGGGTGGACACCCCACGGGTGACCATTCAGGCCCAGAGGCTGACCGTTTCTGTCCAGCCAGCTGCGTGCCCTTTAGGCAGTGGACCTCCATCTCAGTTTGGCCAAGGCGATAGAAGGAAAGGTCAGCTAGGAGGCTTCTGGAAAGGAATTGCTCATTTCCAAAAAGCTGCTTGAAAGCACAACACCTTTTTTTGTGACAAATCATGAATCCCACACATTTGTTGCTAAAAACCTGTCAGATTTCATTTAATTCATTATTCAGGGAATCAGTGGGATGACAAGTTCTTTAGAAAAAGCACTTACATGTATAAAGCCTAGATTGCCTGAGTAGTAGAGAAGGGCATGCAGAAGTGTGGTTGTCATTTAGTACAAACCAGGTGATGAAATTATAAATTTCTTGGGACGCCTGGGTGGCTCAGTCGGTTAAGCGTCCGGCTTTGGCTCAGGTCGTGATATCACAGTTCATGGGTTCGAGCCCCGTATCAGGTCTGTGCTGACAGCTAGCTCAGAGCCTGGAGACTGTTTACAATTCTGTGTCTCCTTCTCTCTCTGTCCATCCCCTGCTCATGATCTGTATCTCTCTGTCTCTCTAAATAACTGTTAAAAAAATTTTTTTAATGAATTCATGAGTGGAAGTGTGACACTTTAAAAAAGAGAAAGATCTGCTTCACATTTGCAATGATCAGGGGAGTAAATGGCCAACACTCAAGATCAACACTATGGGGCACCTGGGTGGCTCAGTCAGTTGAGTGTCCAACTTCAACCTAGGTCATAATCTCACGGTTCATGGGTTCAAGCCCCACGTCGGGCTCTGTGCTGACAGCTAGCTCAGAGCCTGGAGCCTGCTTCAGATTCTGTGTCTCCCTCTCTCTCTGACCCTCCCCTGCTCACACTGTTTCTCTCTATCTCTCAAAAACTAAATAAAAGACATTTAAAAAAAATTTAAAAAGAAATTATAAATTTCTTTGAAGGGCTGAATAGGAAAAGCATTACTTCTTACTGTTTCTCTGCATGCTAACCTCTGAAATCTGTGCTGAAAATGCTTCTGCTACCTCATCTATAGCTGGAAAAGTTAATTATCCTGATAAAGTCAAAGTAAAAATGGTGATCTTATAGAGGAGCACTAAGTCAACTGTTCTTCATTTCTGATTCAGGTGATTTTTCAAGAGCATGCAAAAGAATAATAAAAATAAAACCATATTATTTTCATTGTCATCTTCTCCGTATCTCTTATCTTGAACAGAGAAATTATTTTCATTCATGTGCAGTTTTTCATAGGCTGTACATGGAACTTGGGGAACATCCTAATTATATGATGATGTTTTTATTGCAAAAAAAATAGTGGAAGCATTGTTTACTTTCAGTCTGGCTTGAAATAGTTCAGAGTCTTGAAATCAGAGTGAATGTTTTGAGTTACTTAATATGATACAGTTGTAATCATTCACAGAGTTCTTAAAAACAGTTGAAAGCTGACTAATTATGAGATCCCAAGTGGTGGTGCTAGCTGTCAGCTTTTCTCCATGGGTTTCAAGGATGATTGTGTTAAGCATATTCACGGTTTGGTTTTAAGGTTATTTATTTATTTGAGAGAGACAGAGAAGAAGAAGGAGGAGGAGGTGTAGGAGGAGGAGGAAGAGGAGGAGGTGGCGGTGGAGTTGTACGACAGAGAGAGAGAAGGAGGGAGAGAATCCCTGGCAGGCTTCTAGTTGTCAGCCCAGAGCCCAAAATGGGGCTCTATCTTAAGAACCGGGAGATCATGACCTGAGCGGAAATCAAGAGTGGGGCGCTTAACAGATTGACTCACCTAGGCGACCCTTGGCTAAAGTGGTTTGCAAAGGGTGTGGAAACAGTTTCTGGAATCAGTCTAGCATATCTCCCATGATCTTTGTCCACCTGGCTCTAGAGACATAAGTGTAATGGGCAGGGACTTCTGGGCGTCCAATGAACAATGTCCTTAACCCACCTTCCTCTCCCAATAAAAATGCCCTGCAGATTTCTTCCTCCTTCCAATATGGTTCTATTAGGGATCCTGCCTTCATCTCCTCTAATTGCATCATCCTCAGTCATCTTTCACATTGCAAATGTCTTGGAGAGGGTCTTAGTTTGCCAAAATCAATCATGCACACTTTCGCAAGAGTCCAGAGAAGGACAAAGGAATAGTATTTGTCAGGAAGAAAGGAGGTTCTTTTTCATTACTTTGCAATCCCACACCCCATCCACCTTGCAGTTACATTCTTAGTTTGTGTCCCCTCACTCCCTTCTAGCACTCAACTGGACTCAACACCCATTGAGAAGCTTTATCTTAGAAAGATCGAGTGATATAAAGACTGGCAAAACAAAATGAATACAAGAGGACAAAAGAGAAATGCAATTAACCTTTTTTTTTTTTACTTATTTTTGCTGGTTGGGGCCAATAATGACCTGAAACCTGTAATTAAGATAACAATACACAAAATTTGTGACAGTGAAATCCACAAAAATTTGAAATCTGAACAAAGTGGACTTTGGGTGGTTCAGTGTCCTGAGTCTCAGGTCTTAGGAAAATCTTGGTAGAACATACTTGTGAAATGGCTCTCTCTTCGCTTGATCCCAGAGGCAGTTCTAGGGCAGAGATGGAGTAGGAAGGGAATTCTAAATGAACCCTTTGTGAATGCCCTGATATATCTGTCCACCAGAAGCTTGGAGCCGAAGGGACAGGCATAAAGAATATCAGAAATCGGAAGCTTCTTCCAGAGGCCTTCCCAGGGGTGTGATACCCTGCCAGCTTCTTCAGGGGTTGAAACACTGCTTTGTCTTCCATCATGAAGCTATTGTTACTACTTAGGTACTCCATCAAGCCATTCTGAGCAGTAATAATTCTAAAATGAATAAAAACCCTTGAGAAAGTTGGGATAGAAGGAACTTACTTAAACATCATAAAAGCCATTTATGAAAAGCCCAAAGCTAATATCATCCTCAATTCGGAATGGGGAAAAATGGATGGACCTCGAGGGTGTCATGCTAAGCGAAATAAGTCAGGCAGAGAAGGAAAGATACCATATGTTTTTACTTAAAGGTCTAATAGGAGAAACCTAACAGGGGCCCATGGGAAGGGGAAAGTGGGGGAAAAGAGTTGAGGAGAGGGAGTGAGGCAAATCATGAGAGACTTTTGAATGCTGAGAACAAACTGAGGGCTGAAGAAGGAGAGGGGAAGGGGTTATGGTCATGGAGAGGGGCACTTTTGGGGAAGAGCACTGGGTGTTATATGGAAACCAACTTGGTAATAAACTATTTAAAAATAAAAATAAATAAATAAATAAATAATAAAATGAAAAGTCACACATCTAATGGGACTAAGTGTGGGAAGGACAGATATCAATCAAAACACACTCAGAGAAATAAAGGAATGTGAAAGTCCGTCATGATCTCAAACCATTTACTGGCATGGGGAAAAGGTCATGACTGAACATGAAGGAAAAAAATCAGTTACTGAACAGACATGACCTAGTTAGGGCATCAAGACCCCTTTATCTTAGCACCTCTGCAGCTAATAGCAAAGTCCGGACTGCGAGGTCCTGGACTTTGAGTTCATGTTTGTGTGCAAGGAAACCCTCAACATTGTGATGATGGAGAGGATGGTTAAAAGAAACCAGTTAGGCTGGATTCAGTAGCTACTGCTCCAGATCTGAGCTCCTTACCTTTCCTTTGCTCTTACTGGTCCTCTTTCTGGTTCCACCACTGGCCCCCACTCCTCCTGAGTGCTCTCCATGCCCACACTCTTACTGGTGCTTCATAGTCAGTCACCAAATCTGTTCTGCCCTGGCTCTCACTCCAGTGGGTCCTCTCTTATTCAGCCCCGAGGCACCAACCACAATTCCGATCACCTGCCCTCTTTACCCTGGGATTGCAGAGGCCCTGCCACAAGTGCCCCGCTGACTCAGGAACCTCTTTTCTCTTCCTGCTGTGGGTGTTTCCTTATGTCTCGTGGCAGCTGAGAGAACGTGGTCGGATGACCACAGGGCGAATATTTAGAATTTCAGTGCCCTGTTGGACCTACGGATATAGTAAGCCTGTTAATTTGGGCCTTGACCCCAATAGTACCTATTCTGCTATCTGGGTAGAAGACAGCATATTTACTTACACTCGAAGCAAACACATTCTTTGTAAGATCACTAGGATAGATTTCTAATATTAATACATAGATCAAAGTCCACATAACGCTTTAACTATTTTGACCTGTAAAAATCTCACTACAGAAAATTGTTTTCAAATTATATTCTTACTAGTAATGTGAGGGAATGTCTCTTTGCCTCTGTCATTATTAAGATTTTAATTTTCAATAAGATGCAGTATCTCAACGATAAGATACTCTTTCCCACAGCAAAACGCTCTCTGTTATTCTTCTTCACCTCTGTCACCAATAAAATGAGGCTTTTTGAAAATAGTTACTTTCTCCCTCTCTTCTCCTCTCCTCTACCTTACTATAATCGAGACAGTTGGAACTATTCTTCATTTTCCAAACCCACTCTCATTCCCTCAAGTGATGGGGCTTGTGGAAACCGTTGACACCAGAAAGTACGGGAACAATTCAGCTGGGAATTTTTATCACTTTTAGGTCTCTATAAAGAGCAATATTTAACTTGTTATATGAAAGCTTATCAACCCGCTTTCAGGTATTTGATGTTAAATGACATTTTAGGAATGAAGACAATGGTGGTGTTAAATTTAGACCTTTTCAAAATCTACAAACACTGAGGTTTTCCCATCTGTACCAAAGATAAAATACAAGTATGTTCAAGTAATGAGTTAGCAGAGTTGCCAAGCACAATGGTGGATGAAAGAGAAAGAATGCCTGTCCATGAGATATTGAGAGAAGATAAAAGGATCGGTCATCAATCAAAATTTAAGAGGTAAGCACCCACAAATTTGGAACCACATTCACATTCACCAAGAAATCTTTTTATTTTTTTATTTTTGAGAGTGACAGAGTGTGAGCAGGGGATGGGCAGAGGATCCAAAGCAGGCTCTGCACTGAGAAAAGTGAGCCCAATGTGGGGCTCAAACTCATGAACTACGAGATCATGACCTGAGTGAAAGAGTCACCCAGGGGCCCTTCACATTCACCAAGAAGTAATCTTAAGTGTGGGATTTAGTCTAAAGTGATTCTGAACTGGTTGTGCATACTATAAGGTTAAGGTTAAAGGATACAAACATTCACCTTGATTTTCAGTTTAGAGGATTATCTATAATCCACTACTCCAGTTTCTTCTGTCTTCGTGGAATCACACGGACAGCCTAAGTTGGAAGCTAAAGTCAGGTGGGTAACACCATGACTATTACCACCCTTCTCAGCTCTTTTCTATACTGTCATTACTTAAATGACAGTATCAGCCTGGCTGGATTTAGAGTCCATCTCACTTCAACCACTGAATCATCTCTCAAGTAAGTTTAATGGGCATTCTGTGTATGTCAGTTGTAGCAGTCATTAGATCACTGAGCACATTGAAGAGGACACTCTTGGGTGACCTTGGAACCTCAGACCACTATGGGACATTTAAACCCATTATGTAATGATTGACATCCACACAATTTGTGTAATCAAGGCCATAAAAATAAGGAACAAAGAATTTGCTGTGTGAGTAGCCATCACATCAGGGCCAACACCCGTCCATTGTGTCTACACTAGAACATGCTAATATCTAATACTTCAAAGTAATGAAGACTTTTGTATATTGAGCTCCTAATATGTAAAAAGAAATGCTAGAAGTGCCTCATGCACATGAACTTATAAGATGGAGTCCATGTTTCTGTCTACTCCTTTTAGAGTAGCATAGATAGGGGTGCCTGGGTGGCTCAGGAGGTTAAGCCTCTGACTCTTGATCTCGGCTCAAGTCATGACCTCATGGTTGGTGAGATTGAGCCCCATATCAGGCTCTGTACTATACTCCAGGTATTTGAAGCAGGTATATTTAAGCACTTCGTGCAAATAACTATAAAAAGGGCTGGAAGGGCTAGCTTTAGCTGTCACATTATCTTTCGTGGCATTAAGAGTATTAAAAAACTAATGTCCCATGAGGCAGATGCTATTAATGTTCTGTCTTTCTCTCTTTTGGAAATCTATACCATTTTTATGCACTTCATCTTCTCTTGTGTTTTTCCTCCCAATAGCCAAATTCGGTGGCTCTTTGCCCACAGGCTACCAGAACTTCCTTTGTCTGCAGGCCTGAAGAGACGGTAGCTAGTAATTTAAGTCCTCCAGAGAGCAGCCTTTAGCTAATGACTGATGGATGTGTAGTTATAAAAACCTCAGCTCGAGGCGCCTGGGTGGCTCAGAAGGTTAAGCGTCCGACTTGGACTCAGGTCACGATCACATGGTTTGTGGGTTTGAGCCCCGCGTTGGGCTCTGTGCTGACAGCTTAGAGCCTGGAGCCGGCTTCGGATTCTGTGTCTCCCACCTTCTCTGTCCCTCCCTTGCTCATTCTCTGTCTCTCAGCAATAAATAAGTGTTAAATTAAAAAAAAAAAACCTCAGCCCTCCTCTAATCAGCACAAGTGTAAGGTGTGACCTACAGTGTCTGTAGAGTTACCCTATTGAATTGTGTCAAGTGACCCTCTGTGGGACTTTGGTCTATATCAAAATATTGCTTAGTTTTCTCCCCCTCCCTGCCCACTTCCCCACTCTTCATCAGTGTATTTTTATTTGGAACACTTCTTGATGTATCTTGAAGTTTATTTATTTTTGAGAGACAGAAACAGAGTGCAAGTGGGGGAAGGGCAGAGAGAGAGGGAGACACAGAATTCAAAGCAGGCTCTAGGCTCCGAGCTGTCAGCACACAGCCTGATGCAAGGCTCGAACCCACAGATTGTGAGATCCTGACTTGAGCCGATGTTGGTCACTAAATCCACTGAGCCGCCCAGGAGCCCCAATTTGTGTTTTTTTAAATCTTAAAATTAAATATTTGTATTATTGCTTGTGTAGATTTAGCAACATATTTACCTCTTCTTTAATTTATTTTTTCTTTATTTATTTTTTAATAGTTTATGGTCAAATTGGTTTCCATATAACACCCAGTGCTTCTCCACACAAGTGCCCCCCACAATGACCATCACCTCCTCCCTCCCTCCCCTCCCCCATCAGTCCATGGTTCGTTTTCTGTATTCAGTAGTCTCCCTTGATCAGTGTCCCTCACTCTTCCCCGCTCTCTTTCCCCCTTCCTCTCCCCATGGTCCCCTGCCAGGTCTCTCCTGTTAGACCTATGAATGCAAACATATGGTATCTATCCTTCTCTGCCTGACTTATTTTGCTTAGCATGACACCCTCAAGGTCCATCCACTTTCCTACAAATGGCCAGATTTCATTCTTCCTCATTGCCATATAGTACTCCATTGTATATACCACATCTTCTTGATCCATTCATCAGTTGTTGGACATTTAGGCTCTTTCCATGATTTGGCTATTGTAGAAAGTGCTGCGATGAACATTGGGGTACATGTGCTCCTATGCATCAGCACTTCTGTATCCCCTGGGTAAATCCCTAGCAGTGCTATTGCTGGGTCATAGGGGAGTTCTATTAATAGTTTTTTGATGAACCACCACACTGTTTTCCAGAATGGCTGCACCAGTTTACATTGCCACCAATAGTGTAGGAGGGTGCCCGTCTCTCCACACCCTCGCCGGCATCTATAGTCTTTTGATTTGTTCATTTTAGCCACTCTGACCGGTGTGAGGTGATATCTCAGTGTGGTTTTGGTTTGAATTTCCTTGATGATGAGTGACACTGAGCATCGTTCCATGTGCCTGTTGGCCATCTGGATGTCCTCTTTGGAGAAGTGTCTCTTCAGGTCTTCTGCCCATTTCTTCACTGGATCATTCATTTTTCGTGTATGTAGTTTAGTGAGCTCCTTGTATATTTTGGATACTAACCCTCTATCTGATATGCCATTTGCCACTATCTTTTCCCATTCTGTTGGTTGCTTATTAGTCTTTTTGATTGTTTCCTTTGCCTTGCAGAAGCTTGTTCTCTTGATGAGGTCCCAGTAGTTCATTTTTGTTCTTGAATCCCTTGTCTCTGAGGATGTGTTGAGGAAGAAATTGCTGCGATTGAGTTCTAGGAGGCTATTTCCTGCTTTTTCCTCAAGGGTTTTCATGGTTTCCTGTCTCACATTCAGATCCTTTATCCATTTTGAGTTTATTTTTGTGAATGGTGTCAGAAAGTGGTCTAATTTCATTTTTCTATATGTTGCTGTCCAGCTCTCCCAACACCACCTGTTGAAGAGGCTGTCTTTTTTCCATCGGACACTCTTTCCTGCTTTGTCAAAGATTAATTGGCCATAACATATACTTGTGGGTCCAGTTCGGGGCTCTCTATTCTATTCCATTGGTCCATGTGTCTGTTTTTGTGCCAGGACCATACTGTCTTGATGATGACAGCTTTGTAGTAGAGGCTAAAGTCTGGGATTGTGATGCCTCCCATTTTGGTTTTCTTCTTCAATATTACTTTAGCTATTCGGGCTCTTTTGTGGTTCCATATGAATTTTAAGATAGTTTGTTCTAGTTTTGAGAAGAATGCTGGTGCAACTTTGATGGAGATACATTATGATCAAATGGGATTTATTCCTGGGTTACAAGGCTGGTTCAATATTCACAAATCCATTAATGTGATACACCACATCAACAAAACAAAAGAAAAAATCATATGATCCTGTCGATAGATGCTGAAAAAGCATTTGACAAAATACAACATCCCTTTTTAATAAAAGCTCTCGAGAAAGTTGGGATAGAAGGAACTTACTTAAACATCATAAAAGCCATTTACAAAAAGCCCACAGCCAGTTATCCTCAATGGGGAAAAACTGAGAGCTTTCCCCCTGAAATCAGGGACACGACAGGGATGTCCACTCTCACCATTGTTGTTTAACATAGTATTGGAAGTCCTAGCATCAGCAATCAGACAACAAAAGGAAATAAAAGGCATCAGAATCGGCAAAGAAGAAGTCAAACTTTCCCTTTTCACAGACGACATGATACTCTACATGGAAAACCTGATCGACTCCACCAGAAGCCTTCTAGAATTTACCTCTTTCAAAAATTATTTTTAAATCTCATTTATAGAATCGCCCAGATCTTTGTTTTTCCACACAATATGGCTCTATGTGCCCCAAATATAGTGATGTAATTGTTCGTAGATGACTATTCCACTTTTGTTTCTGAGACTTTTTTCCTTCATCTGTGGGCATCAGGTCTGCAAGTTCTGATACAGGTGCTTTCAATGCTTGTATACGAGCAGGCAGTGAACCCTTCATAAGGGCCACCTGGCGAAAAACAATCTACAACACTATGATTTGTTGTAAGAAACATCCTGATATGAGAGAGATCAAAATGCGAAAAATTCACATCATACAATCGATGAAAACAATATTATTCTGTGGTCTTTCAGCTTCCATTTTTACTATTAATAAATCAGGTATCAGTTTAAATTTCTGTTTCTTCTTTGGTTGTTCTGAGGATTTTCTCTTTGTATTCAGTGGTTCTGTAGCTTTTCTCTTTATCTAAATGTGCATTCCTTTTCTTGTATTTAAAAAAGTGAGTTATAAATTACATCCAGTAAGGGATAAAAATTTTAAGCATACAGCTAGATGAATTTTTGCATTTGTACACATCAGTGTAACCACTGACCAGATCACCACATAGAATATTTCCAACATTCAAAATGAGGGTCTCATTCAGTTCTAGGGCCATATGCCTCAAAGGTAAGCACTTTTCTGACTTCTATCACCATTGATAAGTTTTACCTGGTTTTGAACATCTCTCCTAAATGAAATTATATAGTATTTATTCTATGTATTTGTGAGATTCATCTATGGTATGTATTTCAAGTGTTCATTACTTACCAAAGTGTAGCCTGATGGTTCTATGGTGATATCTCACTGAATTTTTAATTTTCATTTTTCTTAGGACTAATAATAAAAAGAACTGCTTTTTAATAATTCTCTTTTTTAAAGTAATCTCAACACCCAACGTGGGGCTCAAACTTACAACATTGAGATCAAAAGTCTCATGCTCCTGGTGCCTGGGTGGATCGGTTAGTTAAGCGGCCAACTCTTGATTTTGGCTTAGGTCATGATCTCATGGTTCACGGGATTGAGCCCACATCTGGCTCTGAGCTAACATCTCAGAGCCTGCTTGGGATTCTCTCTCTTCCCCTCTCTCTGCCCCTCCCTCTTTCATGCTCTTTCTCTCTCAAAATAAATAAATAAATATTCTTAAGAAAATTTAAAGTATTAAAAGAAGAGTCTCATGCTCTACTGACTGAGCCAGGCAGGCACCCCTTGAATAACTCTTTCTATGTTTATTGGCCACTTTGCTACCCTCTTTTATGAAATGTCCATTCAAAAATTTCACCTCTTTTTTTTAAGTTTATTTACTTATTTTGAGGGGTAGGGGCAGAAAGAGAGGGAGAGAGAGAATCCCAAGCAGTCTCCACGCTGTCAGCCCAAGCCCAACTGGAGGCTCCGTTTCACAAATGGTGAGATCATGACCTAAGCTGAAATCAAGAGTCAGATATTTAACTGACTGAGGCACCCAGGCACCCCTCATCTATTCTTAAAACTGGCTTATCTATCTTCTTATTGGCCAGTAGCAGTTCTTTATATATTTTTGGTGTTACTACTCCAGCCAAAGGCCATCAGGAACACACTTATAATTGAACAAGTTGGGTCTGTTATGCATTGGAGCCAGGGAAAACACAAACCATGGAGAGCCATGGGGATCTCAGTAAGAAGATGTTAGAAGAAACTTATTAAAGTATTTTGGCTTCTGTTAGGTAATTTGGGTGACAGTTTTTAAAAGTAAGGCTTTGTTCTGGATTAGATGCTGTCAGGAAGTGGAGGTAATTCTATGATTGGGTGTCTTTTTTTTTTTTTTTTTTTTTGAGAGAGAGCATTCACGAGAGCTTGAGCAGGGGAGGAGCAGAGGGAGATGGAGAGAGAGAATCTTAAGCAGGCTACACACCCATAAGATCATGACCTGATCAAGAGTTAGACACTTAACCAACCAAGAAATCTTTGCCAAACCTATTATCATAGATATTCTCCTATATTTTCCTCTAAAACCTTAATTGTTTTGACTTTCATATTTAAGTCTATAATTCATACTGAATTAATTTTTATGTATCCTAGGAGGTAGGAGCCACTGGTTATTTTTTCAATGTAGATATCTAATTGACCTAATAACATTTATTGAGAAGTCCATTCTTCCCCCACTGAATCGAGGTTGTGTCTTTGTCATAAATCTGGTGACCATATAAGTGTGATTTCTTTCTGGATTGGTTATTATATTCTATTTGTTATACTATCCTTGCACTACTACCACATTCTTAAATTTCTGGCCTTTGCGTTTTGCTTTTGTTTTTTTACAATAAGCATTGATACCTGGCAGTGTTAAGTCATCTATCTAGCTTTGTATTTCTTCTTCATTATAGACTTGGCCATCTTTTGGCAAAATTCTTTGCCTTTCCATATATTGTATTTATTCTCATATTTTAGTGTCACTTATCATTTTCTCTTACGATTAGTACTTTTTGTATCCTGTTAAAGAAATGTTTGTGGGGCACCTCGGTAGCTCAGTCAGTTAGGCACCCAACTCTTGATTTCAGCTCAGGTCATGATCTCATAGTTGTGGGATTGAGCCTCCATCAGGCTCTGCACTGACAGCATGGAGCCTGCTTGGGATTCTCTCTCTCCCTCTCTTTCTGCCCCTACCCCACTCTCTATCTCTCAAAATAAATAAATTAAATTTTTTTTTAAATAAATGTTTCCCTATCTTAAGCTAAGTTCATGGAGATATCCTTTTATATATTTTAATGTTTATTTTTGAGAGAGAGAGATAAACTGACAGAGCAGGAGCAGAGGAGAGGCAGAGAGAGAGGGAGACAAAGAATCCAAAGCAAGCTTCAGGCTCTGAGCTGTCAGCATAGAGCCCTACATGGGGCTTGAACCCATGAACTGTAAGATCATGATCTGAGCTGACGACACTTAACTGACTGAGCCACCCAGGCATCCTGGAGATATCCTCTTGTATTTTCTTCGAAAACCTGCTTGATTTTTATTAGAATTACATTGAATCAAGAAATAAATTTGGGAAGGATATATATTATAACAATTTTGAGTCTTTCAATTCATTACCATCTTACCCCATTTATTTTGTTATTTAAATTATTTCAGTAATATTTTGTAGTTTTTAGTTTCAAGGTGTTGACAATCTTTTATAGATTTATTTCTCAGTATTTGATAATGAATAACATTATCATAAATGGTATCTTTAAAGATTTTATTTTTTTAAGTAATTGCTACACCCATGAACCATGAGGTCAAGACCTGAGCCAAAATCTGATGCTTAACCAGCAGAACTACCCAGGTGCCTTTTATTAATTAAAATTTTTTATTCATTTATTTATTTTTAAATTATTTATTTGTTTATTTATTTTGAGAAGGGGGAGGCACAGAGAAAGAGGGAGAGAGAGAATCTAAAGCAGGCTCCCTGCTCAGTGTGGAGCCTGATGTGGGGCTCAATTCCATGAACTGTGAGATCATAACCTGAGCTTAAATTAAAAAATTGGACCCTCAACCAACTGAGCCACCCAGGCTCCCCTCATATACACCATTTTTTAAAAAAATGCTGCAGTCAACATCCTTATTGGAATTGCTCATTGGTAGGGCATGCATGCCATCAACTTCACAAAGTATTACCATATTCATTTCTGATTTTGTTGTACAGTATCACCAGCATTTTGTGAGAATTCTCATTTCCCCATGTCCTTCAACACTTGACATTGTCATTGTATTTACTTTTACCAATCTAACAGTTTTGAAATGGGACCCCATTTTTTGTTCTATTTAAAATCTGTGTGGGAGCTTCCGGATAGGTGAGCATATGGCAATTTGGCGAGAAAGGTGTGCTTTGAGAGAGTCCGGAAGTCCCTTTCTACAGACCTTGCCCTATGCTTCGCTTCGTGCTGGCTGTTCTGGAGTTCCATCCTTTCATAATAAAACAGTCATGTGCACAGAAAATGCTAGGTGAGAACCCAGCAAGAAGGTGGCCTCTAGAAGCCAAGGAGAGAGATGTCAGGAGAAATAGAATCTCCCCACACTGGGATCTGGGACTTTCAACCTCCAGAGCTGAGAGAAATAAATGTCTGTTGTTTAAGTCAAAACACACACACACACACACACACACACACACACACTCCCTGCTCTGATTACTAACATGATTGTGCATCTCTTCAAATGTCCCTCACTTGGCATTGATTGTTCATGTATCTTTTGGGTAACTTCCATTTGTCCTTCTATAATTACTCTCCTCCTCTGTACTCTGTGCCCAGGAGGCTGACCTTTTGGACTGCATGAATGACTCACTTGCCCTCTGGCTTCTGGTTAAGTTTGTTGAATTGCTGAATTGCTGAGATTCTTGAGTTTTGATTGAGTTTGGCCAATGAGAGACTTCCATCTCTACCAGACTGAGAGGTGACTGTGGCTAAGTTTCTCTACCAAAGACAACAAATGCTCTCCAGGGGTTTTCTTTTTTTATTTTATTTTTTAAAGGAGTGTGAGTTGGGGAGGGGCAGAGAGAGAGGGAGAGAGAATCCCAAGCAGGCTCTACACTGACAGGCTGGGGCTCTATCCCAAGAACCATGAGACCATGACCTGAGCCTAGATCAAGGGTTGGATGCTTAACTGACTGAGCCACCCAGGCGCCCCACCACAAGACCTTTCTTGTTGCCCTGCAATAATGGTGTACAAGAAATTCCTCAAAACTTAAAACAGTCACCTGTTCTTGACCACGTACTATCAGTTGTCTGGGGCTATTCTGCTTCAGGATGCAGTTAGGGTGGGCTTGGCTCTAGGATACAAATTGCGTTTAGATCTGCTCCACTGTGAATTACCCTGTCGTCCAGACTGAAGGATCTGCAACTACCTCGGGCAAGCTCTTCTCACACGCATATTGACTTTCTCTAATCACAACAGGTCTGCTCATATTGCACAGATAAAAGCAAGTATATGACAAAGCCTAGATTCAGAGGAGCAAGTATGTATGCTCCATCTTGAGAGTGGAGTGAGGAGCAAATATTTGCAGAACGATTATCCAATCGATCACAACTTCTATCCACACACACACATTTTTTATAATCCCTTCACTTAATTCTCCTCTATTATGCCGTTTGTGTTTGCCATGGGTTGCTTGTTAGAACCCACATTAAGGCTATATCATCCTCACAAGTTTCTATAGATTTCCTACTTTTCAGGGACATACAATACCCCCTCCCATTTTAGTGCAGCCTTATTTCCCCCTTTTTGGCTTTCCTTTCTTGTGTGGGTACTCACCAAAGGCCCTACCCTATCTCTGCCACCACCTCTTGTGACTAACGCTAACAACTTAGTGTGCGTATTTCTATAGTATTCTTCATGCACACCCAATTGTGTGTGTTTGTGTGCATGTGCATTCATTCATATGTAAGCTTTTTTGAATTAATATCTATTTAACAACAAAAACATGATGCCGTTTTCTACATATGGTTTCTTACTTAAAACCTTACAAAGTCTCCCCAAATCAGTTGGCATAGATCTTTCTTATTCCTTTAAAATGCTGAATTATGGGAGTGCCTGGCTAGCTCAGTAGGTGAGCCTTGATTTGGGGGAGTTTGAGCCCCATGTTGGGAGGAGAGATCACTTAAAAAAAACTAGGGGCACTTGGGTGGCTCAGTCAGTTAAGCATCCGACTCTAGATTTCAGCTCAGGTCATGATCTCCTGGTTCTTGGGACTGAGCCCTGTATAGGGCTCTATGCTGACAGGGTGGAGCCTGCTTGGAGTTCTTTCTCTCCCTCTCTCTCTGTTCCTCTCCAGCTCTCTTTCTCTCTCAAAATAAATAAATAAACATTAAAAAACTAAAATGTGGAATTATGTTCCATCATGCTGACTCCATTCCCCTACTGATGAGTGAAGTTCATGCCATGACGAGCTTTAGTCCTAAGGTAGTCCTTCCCCAGTTGCTGGGAGCCTAGGCTGCTGAGAGCCACAGCTGGATCACTCCCCTGTAATTGCTAACGGTGGAGGGGAGTTCCCTGGCCCAGGCTTACCGATTGCCTTCAGGTAAGGCCATATCTAATGCCTACTCAATGTGGAGGTAAAAAAGGTCTGGCCTCAACTCCTCAATCCATAACTTTTCTGAATGGCTATTCCAGCTTAAGTTGTCACTGTAGAATCAACTGGGGCCTCTATTGCGACTGTCATGTTTCTTTAATTTTTTTAGGACTTTATTTTATTTTGAGAAAGAGAGGCAGAGAATGAGTAGGTGAGGGGCAGAGAGAGAGGAAGGCACAGAATATAAAGCAGGCTCCAGGCTCTGAGCTGTCAGCACAGAGCCTGACATGGGGCTCGAACCCACTGACTGTGAGGTTCAATACCTGAGCTGAAGTCAGATGCTTAACCGACTGAGCCACCCAGGCGCCTGTCAAGCTTCTTTAAAACCTCCCTCTACTCAACCTTCTTCTCTTCCTCCCTTACAAGTATTAGGAGATCTGTGTCTGAGGGTGTATTTGGTGCTAGAGGTGGTCCTAGGAGCAGATTATGAGCTAGGATTTCGGAGTGCAACTACCTGCCAGCTGGCTAGATGCTAGGACTCTATCCCTCATGATAGGGGAAGTGCAGATAACTATGATGTGGTCATGGTGCAGCTATCAAGACTTTCACCAGCAATGAATACAGAAAGGACACTAATGGAAGGAAATGTACTGGAAGGTGCAATACTCAGGGGTTGACTGGTTGAGAGGAAGTAATAACTACAAAGATTGTGCAAATAGATGGTAGTAACAAGAGGTTATTATAAAACTGCACAAACAGGTAAAGGCAAACGGTGATTAACACCAATCTGACCTAGGCTCCAAAGCAAAGGGTCTCATATGCAGGCAGAAGGCAGAGGATGAGTACCAGGCTCTAATGATTAGACCTCTTTGTATGCTTCTCACAAGTCCATTTTTGTTTTCTACAAGTCAGACCAATTCATGGACAAAGTAAGCTCAGCGTTTCCCAGCCATTCATATGCTCAGAGAAAATCACCCAAATCAGAAATGAGTCAGAAGTTGGATTCTATGAACTCTTAATATACCAGAGTGCTGCACTATAGACCCACCTCTTCTCTGACATTATCAAGATATTGAACTTTTCCAGCCATAGATGAGGTAGCAGAGGCCTTCTCAGCACTGATTTCACAGGTTAGCATGCAGAGAAGCAGTAAGAAGTAATGCTTTTCCTATTCTGCCCTAGAGAAACTTATAATTTTACCGTCCTGTAGCTCATCAACCAGACTTATATTAAATTAACAACCCCATTTCTGCATTCCCGTCTCTACTACTCACCCAATCAAGGTTACATGTAAGTGCTTTTTCTAAAGAATCTGTCGTCCCACAGATTCTCTGAATAATGAATTAAATAAAAATTGACAGGTGTTCAGCCACAAATGTGTGGGATTCATGATTTGTCACAAAATGGTGTTGTGCTTTCAAGCAGCTTTTTGGAAATGAGCAATTCCTTTCCAGAAGCCTCCTAGCTGACCTTTCCTTCTATCGCCTTGGCCAAACTGAGATGGAGGTCCACTGCCTAAAGGGCACGCAGCTGGCTGGACAGAAACGGTCAGCCTCTGGGCCTGAATGGTCACCCGTGGGGTGTCCACCCCCCAGGACCACCACAGGACCACCTGCTCGGTTTCCTAATGCAAGATTCAACACTAGCCACAGAACGACCAGGGACACGCCTGCTGCATGAGACACGGACCCCACAGACTGGACCAAGGAAGGAGAGGTGCCATACTCATGGAGACTCAATTTCTTTTTAATAGCATCTGACATTTATTGAAAAGAAGGAAAAGACGTTTGTCCAGGTAGTGTAGAAGAGCTGGGCAGAGTGCAGGGGTCTATCACTGTGTTGAACAAAAGGCACACATCAGAGAGACAGCTGCGAATTGATGAGAACTGGATTCTGGGCAAAACTAACAGGTCCACGGGCAAAAACGAGTGACTGGATTTGGCTGCCAGGCACCCCTGGGACTGGCGGCCATCTGGCCGGAGCAGAAGAGGTCTCCGGGAGGAGGGAAGGAATGGGTCCCGCTGCAGAGGAGAGGCTGTCCAGGCCCTCCCAGGGGTGGGTGGCGAGCTGCTGGAATCTCTGTCCAGGGGCCTGAAGCCATGGCAGCTCAGACACTTCTTGGCTGGGTCCAGATGGCTGGAGGCCTCCATCTGTCCGAGGCGTGCGGTGGGTGGCGCTGGTGGCCTCAGCGCGGGTCTCCGGGCACAGCGCCACAAGCCGGGCGGTCATTCTGACGGAGATGGCCCGCAGTGGCCTGGCTGTGGGTGGTAGGTCTGGCGTGTAACGGGAGCCCAGCCTGCAGCTGGAGTGCGGGCCCAAGTCCAAGTGTGCTGTACGGGAGGGGCCCAGCGGCAGCACAGACCTGTGGCGCGCTCTCAGCCGCAGCAGCGGGGACCTGGAGCGCTATTCCTGGAACAAAGGCAAGCACTACGCGGGAGGGGACAGCAGCGCGGGGGACAGCGCGGCCACTCGATCGCGGCGAACGTGAGGGAGGGGGAGGCGCGGCGAGGCACCGCCCGCGGCCATCTGAGCGGCGGCCACGGGCTCAGCGCTTCCTCCTCCGAGCACCCGCCCCCAGGCCCGAGGGGCTCCCGGCCTAGAAGTCCTCGTCCTCCACCCATCCAAAGACCCGCTTCATCTCGGCCAGGAAGCCCCGATAATCATTGAGGAGGGGGCTCTTCTTCCTGATGTAGGGGATCACCCACTGCAGGGCCGGCCCCGTGAGGCGGGTGATGAGGAACGTCACCTTCAGG
>NC_043717.1:96010762-96012797 GCF_006229205.1 Suricata suricatta
GAGGGCCTTGATCAGCTGCACTCGGCCGTCCATCGCGCCCTGCTCGCGCTGGCTGGGCTCGCTGGGCTGGCGGGGCTGTGCAGGGCGGGGCGGGGCTGAGCGGGGAGGCGTGGCGGGAAGTGCGTGTGCGCGGAGGCGGCCCGGGGCCGGGGCGGGGCCAGCGCGGGAACAGAGGCCGGCTCTGCCCACAAGGCCAGAAGGACCCTAGAGCGTCAATGCTAAGGAAGGGTGGGAATGCTAGGGCAGGAGCGGACCGAGGAGGGTCAGGCTAAACAGCTGCCCCGGGAGGCGGAGTCGTAATAGAGTGGCTGGCCTCGGGTTGTCCCCGCGAGCAATGGACGGTGGGCCGTGGGAGAGGGGCGGGGCCAGGGGAGGAGCCCAGGACAGCAGGTGTACATTGGTGAGCCCTAGTCTGCTCATGTGAAGAAGGGAGGGCTAAGTTCTTAATATTTGTGGAGTAAGTCTGGTGCATACTGTCCCTGCAGGCCACTCGCCCTCTGGTGTTCCTTAGCCTTGACCCCATTGCCCCAGGACGTCCTTTGCATGAGCTGCTGCAGCCACTTTTACTTGCTTATGCATCTTCTCAGCCAGAGATTATTGTCACCCAGGCTGCAGATTTTTATTTAGGTGACGTAATCCAGAGAGCATATTGAATTATCATGCATCATGACTGGAGCATGTACGAAGAGTTGAACGTGAAGAAATCTCTTAATATGCTACATTAAGAGACAGAAAATAATCAGTATGGAAACTGTGAGACAAATAAAAGAGTGGTTGGATGCTTTCCAAGTATGACTTTATACATGTTCATACATCAAGAAAAAAGGAAAAGAATAAGAAAGATATTAACAAATTGGAAAGGAGGGACACGTGGCTGGTCCAGGCCGTATGCAACTCTTTCTTCTTTAAAGCTTATTTATTTATTGAGAAAGAGAAGGACAGAGAGAGAGAGGGAGAGAGAGAGAATCCCGAGCAGGTGCCAGGGTGTCAGCACCGAGAGAATCTGGCTTCATTTCCCAAATTGTAAGATCATGACCTGAGGTGACTGGAATCAAAGATCTGATGCTTAACACACTGAGCCACTCAGGCACTCCAGAGTATGCCACTCTTGATCTCGGGGTTGGGAGTTCAAGGCTCACGTTAGGTTTTGAGCTTATTTTGAAAGAATTGGAAAGGATAAGGGGAAATTAGCCATTTGAGATTAATATAAATGTATCACCAGCTTTCATATATACAGGAAATAATCATTTAAAATGGACAATAATGATAAATAGCCTGTTCAGAATAACAAATCACATTTAATAATACCAGAAATGTATGGTTTAATTCTAAAAAAAACACATGAGGAAGTGTCTTAAAGTTAGACACGGATCCAAAAGAATATTCTAACAAATGGACAGACATCCCAGGCCTTGGATAGTATAGCTCAAGGTCACAAAGACATTAACATTCCCGAAGATAAATTATACTTCCAACGCATGAACAGCAATGGGTTGTGAGAGACAGAAAATGAGCAGGGGAAGGGCAGAGAGAGAAGGAGACACAGAATCTGAAGCTGACTCCAGGCTGTCAGCTATCAGCACAGAGCTGAGGTGGGCCAGGAACGGTTCTCAGACTCCCTATACAAAGAAGATGAACGGGTATTTATACTATGCAGAGCAATTGGGGAGAGTGTGTTGGACCTTGGACTCGGTGTGAAGTTGAGGTACGTACGCATTGTGGTTTCAGGGCCAATAGCAGCACATGTTCTGTTATTAAGATCTCGATTCAAAGAAGGTAAAAGAGTGTGTCTACTACACAGATGTATGGCTTGACAGTGGGGCAGACAGGGGACTTGGTATGTAAATTTTGTTTGGCCAGTTTTGTTCGGGGTCAGTAACCCTCCGGGGTGTGGGAAATCTCAGGTCCCAGGGAGGAAAAGGCGTAAGTCCCAATCTCACCCTTCCAATACAGAGAAGCCGAGAGAGCAAGTCTACTATCCCGAGGAAAGGCATATTAGGGGTCCTCATCCTGTGTCCGGGGATGTGGGTAGTGT
>NC_043717.1:96013297-96021286 GCF_006229205.1 Suricata suricatta
ACTGAGCAAGGAATCCGCGACAGGGACTCCCTCCTTCAGTGGATATGTCTAAGCATGGGGGTCAGCCAGACCCTAAGAGGGAAATATTGGACAGACAGATGTGTCATAAGAAGATATCTAGAATGATCCACAGAAAGACGAACAGATGAAAAACACAGATTAAGTTAGGCACGTGGAGGATCATATGAAAGGAAGAGATATTTCATTGGAGATCCAGACGAATAGGAAAGAGAAGGAAGGAAAAAATATATTTGGGCTGGTTCTACACAGGAGTCTGGGTGGTCACTAAGGCACAGGTGTGACACAGGGTGGGTGCGGAGGCGGTTTGTGAGGTGGATGAGGTAAGGACTGAGGTGAGTGGGGAGGTGCAGCTAGTGGAAAGTTGGTCAGAGTTAAAGCAGAGTGGGACTGAGATTCCTCCTGAGGAAGGTATGTGAGGGGCGGGTCCAGGGGCAGGGCCCAGACTCAGGTCTTCTGGTTGAGGGCCTGGTCAGCTGTAATAGGAGGAGGGAACGTTCCAGTATAAGGAACTGAGGGATGCTCTTGTATACCCTCTCTGGGAGCCATGCACCTCTCCATGCGTGTAGGTTCGCCCAGCTTCATATTTACACTTTGGAATATCATAAATAAATCATATTGTAAAACATTCCTTTGCCTTTCCTTTGTTATTTTTGCCACTGGAAAGATATTGTGTCTCTCCTAACATATTAAGAAGCTAGTAATGTTAGTACATTTCTTTCTGATGATTGTACCATGATTTCTTATTTGCTATAGATGTTTTGAACATAGCTTGATGTGCTGTGTTAGGAGGTCTGAGGAGACGGATATTACGACATCTGTGTGCATCCATACAAACTTTTTTTAATGTTTATTTTCTTTTGAGAGAGATAGACAGAGCGTAAGGGAGGAGGGGCAGAGAGAGAGGGAGAAAGAACCTGAAGCAGGCTCCAGGCTCTGAGCATTCAGCACACAGGCTGACGCAAGGCTTGAACACACGGATGTGAGATCATGACCTGAGCCGATGTTGGACAGGTAACCAACTGAGTCACCCAGGTGCCCCCTACAAACTTTTCAATAAAAGAGTTTTACCAGTGCAACTAAATATATTTCTTGACTCCAAAAAAATCCCAAGGTGCCCTCCATGTATTTTACCTATTCCTTAATAATAGAAAATCAAAGATGGCAAATATATTTTCAGTTTCTCTTGGGATGTTCACATGGATTTCTCTCTCTCTTTCAACATTTTATTTTCTTTCAAAAAATTTTTAATCTTTATTTTTCAGAGAGAGAGAGAGAGACAGAGAGAGACAGAGAGAGACAGAGCATATGCATGGGATGAACAGAGAAAGAATGAAACACAGAATCTGAAGCAGGCTCCAGGCTCCAAGCTGTCAGCACAGAGCCTGAAATGGGCTCAAACCCACCAACCTCGATTCCATGTCGTGAGCTGAAGTTGCATGCTCAACCAACTGAGTCACCCAGGTGCCCCTTAACATTTTATTTTTAAGTAATCTTTACACCCATGGTGGGGCTGGAATTTACAACCCTGAGATAAAGAGTCACATGCTCTACACACTGAACCAGACAGGTGCTCTGGATTTTTCTCTTTATGTTAGTTTTCTATTGCTGTCTTTACACATTACCACATATTTATCACAAACAACCACAAGTTTATCATTTTACAGTTCTGTGTTCTAGAAGTTTGGTATGGGTCTTTCCAAACAAAAATCATAGTATTGACAGACTGTTCCTTTTCAGGCTCCTGGCCCCCTTTCTCTTTCTTAAGAGTCAACAGTGGTGGGTTCTGTCTTTCTCACACCATATTTCTCTAACCCATTCTTTTTCTATCTCCCTCTTTCACTTTTAAGATTTTACCTGATTAGATATTCCAAGACAGTCTCACTATTTTAAGATAAACTGCTTAGGGAGATTAGGATGCAGACATCTTTGAGGGATTATTATTCTGTATACTACATTCTTTTTTTTTCCCATGGGGAAGAAACTGTTTATTATCAGAGGGGAGACGGTGGGGGTGAAATAGGTGAAGGGGAGGAAGAGCACATTTCTCATGCTGAGCACTGAACAATGTACAGAATTGGTGAATCACTGGATTGTACACGTAAAACTAAGATAACACTGTATGATAACTATAATGGAATAAAAAAATGAATAAATGATTGGCCATCGGCAGCTGACTCAAACTCCGCCCCCTTTCTCCGTCCTGGAGGCTGGGGTGAAAGAACTGAAATGCCAGTCCTCTAGTTTCCCTCCTCACCGGAAACTCCGAAGGTTTTAGAAGCTCTGTGCCAGAAATGGGGATGAAGACAGAGCAAATGTCTCTTATTAAAAAAGCACAACTGGGACACCAAGCTGGTGTAGTTGGTGGAGTGCACAACTCTTGTTCTTGGGGCTGTGAGTTCAAGCCCTATATTGGGTGTAGAGATTACTTAGAAATAAAATCTTTCTTAAAAAATCACAATTACTATGATGATTTAAAAATGATATTTTAAAAAATTTTTCTTAACATTTTATTAATTTTTGAGAGACAGAGAAAGATGGTGTGATCAGGGGAGGGTCAGAGAGAGAGCCAGACACAGAATCCAAAACAGGCTCCAGGCTCTGAGCTGTCAGCACAGAGCCCGACGCGGGGCCCAAACCCACGAACCGCGAGATCATGACCTGAGCCGAAGTCGGACACTTAACTGACTGAGCCACCCAGGCGCTCCTCAAAATCGATTATTAATGGGGCACCTGGTTGGTCCAGACAGCTGTGCATCCGACTCCGGCTCAGGCCATGATCCCACGGCCCTTGGGTTTGAACCCCACATCAGGCTCCGTGCTGACAGCTAGCTCAGAGCCTGGAGCCTGTCTTCGGACTCTGCCCCTCCCTCCCTCTCTGACCCTCCCCTGCTCTTACTGTCTGTCTCTCTCTCTAAAGAATAAACAAAACATAAAAATTAAAAAAAAAGAAAAATGGTATTAATAAATTTATTTTCATAGTCCTCAAGATCCGCTGAACTCTGGATCCAGGATCAGTTGGTAGGATGTGGCACACCATGCATCTGTCTCTGCCTCCAAAAGTCCTGTTAGCGTATCCAGCAGGCTCAGCTCTGGAAAAGCTGGAGGTATGTTTAGGAAAACATGTTCCCAAGACAAGTGAGAAATGAGCACCCAGGCTGAAGTTATCGAGTACACCGATGTCTCTATCTGTCCATCTTGCTCTGGCTCTGGAGAAATAAGACAGAAAGATTAGGATAGAAAGATTAGGGCCATTGTGTAGCTTCTGTGCCTTGAACTCTCTCATCTCAGAGATCCTGTTCCTGGTCTTGTCTCTGTTCTAAATCTTTATCAGGTTCTCTTTTTCTCTGGACATGAAATCTGGATCTCCGATTTTGAAACCAAACTTGGATTCTTGGCTCTGGAATGCCAATTTCTTTAGCAAGCTGCTCTCTGGAATCAAAGCCAGGATAAGGGTTGTTTGAAAATGCCTCGATGAGGGTGTGTAATTGTGAGAGTGTGTAGTTGGTGTGACACCGTTTGTGTCTGTCTTCTCTGCTTTGAATCTCCTCTTCAAGGTGATTGTGGTCTTGGCTTGATTCTAAATCCTCATCGGATTCTGATTTTTTCTGGTGCCTAGCTCTTCGATTCTGAAACCAAATCTAGATTCTAGATTCTTCAGTGTTGACTTCTAAAGCAAGTTTTTCTTTGGTGGCATAACCTGGGTAAGGATTTTTGTCAAATGCTTTGATGAGGACTTTCAATTGATCTTGTGTGAATTTGGGGCGGCTGCATCTGTGATTTGTTGGTGTAGACTTGTTAGGAGAGTTATCTTGAGCCATGTTGGAAGAGACTTCTCAGGTCTTCAGATTAGCTGTATACTACATTCTTATTCTTGGTTACATGTTTGATTTTCAATTAATAAAACAACCTTGCATTCCTGAGAAATACTACCCTTAATTTTGATGTAGTATTTTTTAATACACTACTAGATTGCAAATGGATAAATTGTGATGTACTCATATAATGGAATGCTAGACAATATTTATTTATTTTGAGAGAGAAAGAGAGAGAGAGAGAGAGAGAAGCGGGGCTCACCCAAGGTAGGGCTTGTGTTCACCTCAAGCAGTGCTCAGGCTCACTGGAGGTGGGGCTAGTGGGACTCGAACTCGAACTCAACCAGCCATGAGATCATGACCAGAGTTGAAGTTAGATGCTTAACGACTGAGTCACCCAGGTGCCCCTAAGACTACTCACAGCAATATGGATGACTACTACAGAAAATATATTCAGTACAAGAATCGAGCCCAAGAAATTATAGAGGCACCTGGGTGGCTCAGTCAGTTAAGTATCTCACTCTTGATTTCAGCTCAGGTGATCTCAGGGTTCATGAGATTGAGCTCAGAGTCTGGCTCTGCCCTGACAGTGCAGGGTTTGCTTGGGATTCTCTCTTTCTCTCCCTCTCTCTCTCTCAGACCTTTTCCCCTCCTCTATTCTCTCTCTCACCCCCAAAATGAACAAATATTAAAAAAAAAAGTATGTGAGTTCATGATTCTTTTTTATATCAATGTCAAGAATGAGCAAAACTAAATGTTTGTAGAATTTAGAATAGTGGTTATCCCAGGACAGGGGGGATTAACATCTGCAAAGTTGCATGAAAGAACCTGATGAGATGTGAAAAATGTTTCCCAAAACAACTCTATTATTCTATATCCCCACCAGCAATGTATGAGATTGATTTGCTCTTCAAATTCAACAGCACTTAGTATTGTCAAGTTTTGTTTTGTTATTCTGTTTTATTTTTACTTTAGCCCTCCTAGTAGGTGTGAAGTGGTAACTCATTGAGGTTTTAGTCTGCAATTCCCTAGTTATTAATGATAGTGAACATTTTTGTGCATGTGCTTATTTGTCATATATATTTATGAAATTTCTGTTTAAGTATTTTGCCCATTTTTTGAATGTTTATTTATTTTTGAGAGAGAGAGCAAGAGGGAGAGGCACAGAGAGAGAGAGGGAGGTAGAGGATCCAAAGCAGGCTCTAATGTCAACTAATAGCCTGACGCGGGGATCAAATCCATGAACTGTGAGGTCATGACCCAAGCAAAGTCTGACGCTTAACTGATTGTGCCACCCTGGCATCCCAACATTTTGCCCATTTTTAATTGGTTGTTCACTTTCTTATAATTGAGTGTTAAGAATTCTATATATATTTCTTGTATTCAAGTCATAATCAGATATGTGACTTACAAATATTTCCCCACAGACCTTGCCTGTTTTTTTCATTCTCTTAAAAGTGTTTTTTTGAAAAACACAGGGCTTTGAATTTGATGAAATCCAATTTACCTAATTTTCCTTTTATGCATTATGCTTCTGGTGTCATAGATAAGAAATCATCACTTAATCTGAGGTTGTATATTCTTTTAACCTGTTGTCTCCTACTTTTATATTTTAGCTTTTACCATTAGAATTATGAACCA
The DNA here is from genome assembly GCF_006229205.1 of Suricata suricatta. Classification (NCBI taxonomy): domain Eukaryota; kingdom Metazoa; phylum Chordata; class Mammalia; order Carnivora; family Herpestidae; genus Suricata; species Suricata suricatta. The sequence continues at coordinate 96,018,772 of NC_043717.1, forward strand.
TTTGGGGTTAATATTTATTATTTTTTAACGTTTATTTATTTTTGAGAGAGAAACAGAGTGTAAGTAGGGGAGGGTCAGAGAGAGAGGGAGACACGGAATCCAAAGCAAGCTCCAAGTTCTGAGCTGTCAGCACAGAGCATGATATGGGGCATGAACCCAACAACCCTGAGATCATGACCTGAGCCATAGTTAGACACTAACCAACTGAGCCACCCAGGTGTACCCCATTTTGTGTTAATTTTTATATGGTATGAGGTATTGATTGCCATGTATTGCTTGCAAATTGATATTTAATTTTCCCTGTATCTTTTTTGAAAGGATTTTCTCCACCTAATTGCATTTAAACCTTGTCAGAACTTAGCTGTCCATATATGTGTCAGTCTATTTCTGGATTCCATAGTCTCTTCCATTAATCTATTTGTCTACTTATGACAAAACTACACTGTCTTAATTACTATAGCTTTATCACAAATCTTGAAATCAAATAGTACTAGTCTTTCAAGTTCTTTCTCAATATAGTTTTGTCATTGTATGTTCTTTTATTTTCATATGAATTTTAGAATCAGTTACATTTCATATATTTAAATGTTTTGCTGCGACTTTGTATCTATAGAACAATTTGTGGAGAATTAATACCTTAACAATACTGACTCTTCCATCCCATTAACGTATATCTCTCCATTACTCAGATCAGCTGTAAGTTATCTCAGGAATGTTCTGTAGTTTTCAGTGTACACATTTTTCACATCTGTTGTCATATTTTACCCTAAGTTTTAAACATTTCTAAGTTGTTAAATTTTTGTTAATTTCAAAAGTCTCTTGTTTGTTACTAGAAATATGACTGATTTTTTTGAATATTCACCTTGGGTCCTACAACCTTGCTAAATTCACATATTAGTTCTAGTTTGTTGTTGTTTTGTTGATCCTAGATCCTAGAGAAACTGTTTTCTACATACATGATCAAGTGGTCTGCAAATAGCAAAAGTTTGCCTTGTTTCCTCCTGCCCATCTAGGTACCCTTTCTCTCTCTCTCTCTCTCTCTCTCTCTCTCTCTCTCTCTCTCTCTCTCTCTCTTCCTTATTGCACTGGCTGGAACCTCCAATACAATAATGAATTGAGGTGGTGAGAGTGGGCAAGCTTCTCTTGCTCTTGATCTAAAAGTGGAAAGCATTCTGACCTTCACCTTGAAGTATGATATCAGATGTAGGTTTTGTAGATGCCCTACATTAGATTGAGGAGTTCTATTGTATTCCCAGTTTGATGAGTTTTTAAAAGAACCATATAATATAGAAATTCTTCTTCAATGTAGTTACCCTAAAGAAATGAAAACATGTTCACACAGTAATCTGTATGTGAGTGTTTATAGCTGACTTATTACCAGTTGCTAAAAATCTGAAACATGCCCAATGCCCTTTAACGGATGAATGGATCACCAAACTGTAATACATATATCCATACGGTGGCGAACTTTGCGTGGGCATTGTAAATTGCTTCTAAAAAAGAGAAAATGGCAGAGGTGATGGAATGTCGCTGCTGTGATTATGGTACATTAAACATCTCTCCATCTTGCAAACTGAGTCCCTCTCCCTCTCCCGCTGGCCATGAAGCAAGTGGCAGCGCTGAAGTGCCTATAGAGAGAGCAACACAACAGAGAATTACCTACAAGCTTGATACTGAATTAAGAGATTCTTGTCATTATACCTTGTTATATCAACTGCTCAAGGTTCATTATCCTTTAAATATGCTGCTTTGGATTATGCTGGCCAGTATTTGGGGCTTTCCCTTTTTGTTGCAAGGCAACCTCATCTATAACCAGGGATGCAGTACTTCTTTGTTTGAGCAGTGCACAAATAAGCACGAATCAGCAGGAACATGTGTTCGCAGAATCTCACTCGAATGGTGTCAAGAGACAAGGTCCGCAAGGGATACAGCAGGACTAAGAATGAGGGGAAGAAGGGGTCAAATTTAAGGGACTCTCAACCCAAAGAACAACTGAAAGGACCCCCAGGGACGCTGTGCACCAGACACCCTCCTCAAATCCAGAACACTTTGATCCTCCCTTCTCCACGTGCATCTGACTGCGCCCTCACCAGAGACCTGGAGTCTTGGGCTCCTCCCCTGGCCCCGCCCTCTCCCACTGCACACCGCCCGCCTTGATAAACTTGGCCCCGCCCCTCCGATCTGACACCGCCTCCCTGAGCCGCCCTTAAGCCTGACCCTCCCCTGTCGGCTCCTGGCCTAGTACTGTCACCACACCGTCGCGCCCCCGCCCAGGAGAACACCAGACCTCGTGGGCGGATCCGGAGACAGGTCCCACCCTGGGCCCGCCCCCGGCCCCGGGCCGCCTCCGCGCACACGCACTTCCCGCCACGCCTCCCCGCTCAGCCCCGCCCCGCCCTGCACAGCCCAGCCAGCCCAGCCAGCGCGAGCAGGGCGCGATGGACGGCCGAGTGCAGCTGATCAAGGCCCTCCTCGCCCTGCCCCTGCGGCCCCAGACACGGCGGTGGAGGAACCC
>NC_043717.1:96021386-96024485 GCF_006229205.1 Suricata suricatta
CACTGGGCCCCTCGCGCGCAGCACACTTGGTTGGACTCGGGCCCGCGCTCCAGCTGCAGGCCAGGCTCCCGTTACACGCGGGACACACCACCCACAGCCCGGCCGCTGCGGGCCACCTCCACTACACTGACCGCCGGGCCTGCGGCGCTGCGCCCAGAGACCCGCGCTGTGGCCGCTGGCGCCACCCACCGCACGCCACGGACAGACTGAGGCCTCCAGCCATCTGGACCCAGCCAAGAAGCGTCTGAGCTGCCATGGCCTCCTGCCCCTGGACAGAGATCCAGCAGCTCACCACCCACCCTTGGAGGGCCGGGCCAGCCTCTCCCCTGCAGCGGGACCCATTCCCTGCCTCCTCCTGGAGACCTCTTCTGCTCTTACCAGATGGCCGCCAGTCCCAGGGGTGCCTGGCAGCCAAATGCAGTCCCTCGTTTTTGCCCGTGGACCTGTTAGTTTTGCCCAGAATCCAGTTCTCTTCTCAATTCGCATTGTTTTCGTAAATATGTGTTTGTTGGTCATCATTCTAACTCCCTCATTGTACACAACTCCTGACACTACCTGGACAAATGTCTTTCCATTTTTTCAACAAATGTCAGACACTTAAAAAAAGTCTCAATAAACATGGCACTTCCCCTTCCCTGTTTCTATAAAAGGGGTCCACGTCTTGTTCAGAAGGGCTTTCCCTTGCCATTCCAGAATATTAGAGACTCTCTTTGTTGACTCTTGCATATAAAACGTCAAAGATAGAATCCCGAGGTGGTCCTGGGGATAGAGACCCCACTGGCAACTTTTCAATCCCAGATGATGACTCCTTTGAACCAGTAAGTTGTTCCAAGCCCTTTAAGAAATGGATCTTTAGTTTGGCCAAGGCAATGTGAGAAGTCAACCAGGAGGGTACTCTGAAAAGGTTTTCTCATTTCCAAAATAGTCATTTGAATGCACCCAACTTGTCCAAACCATTAATCCCACGTAGATGGTGAACAATGTCAAAGTTTTATTTAACCTCTTTCAGGAAACCAGCAAAATGATATAGGTGCTTTAAAAAACATTTATAGAACCTCCATTATGAGGGTATTGGGAATGGGGAAAAGCATGCAGAAATGAGACTGTTCATGTACAAACTTGGTTGATGACTTGTAGAACAATAAACATATAAACTTACCTAATAGTCTGAAAAAGCCACTGCTCCTTGTTTATCTACAGTTTAACCATTTATATTTATAGTCCTATAAAATGCCCAGACTCCCTCACCAACTGTTGGTCATCAAACTTAAATACCCTGAGTCAGATGACCCACAGGTGGGCTTATATGCAGTTCTCTGGTGTTTAAGGTTGTACCATCAAGTATTTGTCTCATTTCTACGTTTTGGTGATTTTGCAGAACACAGAAGAGTAGAATAAATCACACAAGTGTTTTTGGGCTTCTTGTTCCTGTCTCCATCCCTTTCTTCATTTGAATGGGTAAGCTTTTGTCATTCATATATTGTGATTGAACTGGAGGTACATAACCTGCATTATATGCCTGTATTTTTTTATTTTTTGGTTCCTCCAAATAGTGAAACCACTGGTAATTTGAAGTTCGGCACTAATAGGTCAAAGTCTTCAAGTCAGAGGAAAATTTTAAATTGCTTAATGAAATGAGGTTTTTAGGATTCACAGTGTTCTTAAAATCATTGAAAGCAGACTAATTATGAGGCTCTAATTCAAAGTGTTGGCAGTTGGCCTTTGTGGATGGGTACAAAAGATGGTTGTGTCAAGTGTATTTACTGTTTGGTTTTAAACATAGATTCTGCTAAAGTGGCTTGAAAAGTGTTTGGAAGCACTTTACGGAGTTGGTCTAGCATATTCCCTACAGTCTGTGTCCACCTGGCTCTATAGGTAGGACAGGGCAGGGATTTCTGGGTATCTATTGAAAGATGTAGGTAACCCCCTTCCTCCCTCAACAAAAACGTCCCGCAGTTTTCTTCCTCCTGCCAGCATGGCTCTGTTTAGGATAGTGTCTTTGTCTATAGTAGTTGTATGATCCTCAGTCCTTTATTGTGATACATACATCTGGGAGATGGTTAACAGTTCTCAAAAATGAAACATGAGAAGGGCATCTGGGTGGCTCAGTTGGTTAAGCATCCAACTTTGGCTCAGGTTATGATCTTGCAGTGCATTGAGTTCGAGCACTGCATTGGGCTCTCTGATTTCAGTGCAGAGCCTGCTCCAAATCCTCTGTCCCCTACCCCTGCCCCTCCCCGCTTGCACTCTCTCAAAAAGAAACATTAAAAAAAGTTAAACATGAGCATTTTCTCAAGAATTAATCATGAACATTCTCACAAGATTCCATAAAGGGAAAGAAGGAAGAAATGGTATTTGTAAGGGAAGAAGGGAGGTTCATGGGCATTAGTGTCTCAATTCCAGTTTAGGCTGCTGTAATAAAATGCCACCGACTGGGTGCCTTAAATAACAGAACATTCATTTCTCACAGTTTTGGAGTCTGGGAAATGCAGGGTTAAAGTACTGATACATTAGGTGTCTTGGGGGCTCACTTCCAGGTTTGCATACAGCTGCCTTTTTGCCCATATCCTCACATGGTCATAAGAGAGAGAAAGAGAGTTCTTGTCTCTTCCTCTTATAAGGGCACCAATACCACCATGGTGGCTCCAAACTCATGACCTCATTGACACCTCATGACCTCCCCTAATGTCCTACCTCCAAATACCATCGTCGTGGGAGTATGACTCTAACATACGGATTTGGGAGGGGGAACACATCCAGCCACCCAGGTTCCCCTAAAAGACTGATTTTTAAAAAAGAGGAACAGGATTCAAAAGTCTCTCCTGGTTTGCATCACTCCCTCTGCCCAACTCTTTTCCCCACTTTCCTTTTCCCATGGTCCCCTGTTAGGTTTCTCCTGTTAGACTTATGAGTGACAACATACGGTATCTGTCCTTCTCCACCTGACTTATTTCGCTTAGCATGACTCCCTCGAGCTCCATCCACTTTCCTACAAATGGCCAGATTTCATTCTTTCTCATTGCCATGTAATTCTCCATTGTATATATATACCACGTCTTCTTGATCCATTCATCAGTTGATGGACATTTAGGCTCTTTC